>NC_067482.1:3024500-3332500 GCF_947179515.1 Apodemus sylvaticus
GGTGATCGTGATAACAGTAAATCAGACTCCTGTGGTCTCTGCATCTGTATCTTGCTTTATTGTCAAACTGAAAAGTATTGAGAGAAGCATTTGCATTTGCTTATTTCCATCTTGGTCACTATTCCCTCACTAAAGTTGAGGCTCTTCATCATTCCTTTGAGCATTATTTGCTGCTCTTCTGGCCCTGGAGTGACATAAGCTCCGTCCATTGGGAGCTCTCTGACGACTTGACACCTCTGCTCTGGCCTGTGGAAAGCCTTACTGGTTAGTTGGTCACTCGCATCTCAGACTCTTGTTGGGCTTGTCTTTTTGCTGGTGTCTCACATGGATCCATCCCTTTCTGTCTGTCTCCTGCTCCCCTGTTCTCCTCTGCTTCCTGTTCCTATCTGTCTCTCTCCCCCTCTCTCTTCTTCCTGCAGACTTCTACACAATACCTCCCAAGTTACATCTTAAATCACCAACTAATTCCTGATAATGTGTAAGTCTGTCTTTTTCTAAGTACGAATCCATTCCTATACCCACCCTCCTGCCTCAGAGTTAGCAGTGCCCGCATCTCCACTCTGGTCATTAGTGCTGCATTCTGTTGCTTCTCTCCTTCCTTAGATCACTGTGTGACTCTCACTCTACACGTGCCCAGCACCGTTCCTGTGTCAAACTGCACGCGCATTCTTGCTCCCTCGTCTGCTGTCCTTACTGACACGCAGGCTTTACCACTCATCTCCAGGCATTGTTTCAGTGACCGCCTCACATGCTGCCTGCTTCAGTCTCTTATTCTCCAATCCATAATACTCCAAGTAATCAAACAGCATCTGATCCTGCAGTCTTCATGCGAGAGCATCTTCAGCGGTTGTCTTGGCTAGTAAGAACAGAAAGATCTTAAGGCCACAATTACTTTGGAGAGGTCTGACCCATGCCTGCCTGTGCAGCTCCAGTGTGTCCATCTTTCTCTTGTTCTGTGCTCCAGAAATCCTGAGGACTCGGAGCTGCTGCCTGCTCTGGCCTCTCGGGCTGCTGTTCTTCACAGAATGTCTCTCCTGCTCCACAGCCGCAGCTGTCAAGCTGAGAGCTATTGGCTGTTCTTTACATGGGGTGAATCTTCTTTTTTAAAAAGATTTATTTTATGTATATATGTACACCAGAAGAGGGCATCGGATCCCATCACAGATGTTTGTCCACCATGTGGACCTTTGGAAGAGCAGTCAATGCTCTTAACCACTGAGCCATTTCTCCAGCCCCCATGGTTTGAATCTTAAAGAGGCCTTTTCCACTCTAACTGTTCTTCTCACCATGTTTCCATGGACTCTCATACTCCTTCTATTTTTGGTGTATTTCCCACTGTGTGTGGCAGCACGCAGAAGTATGAATGGGAACTGCAGCTGTAGGCTCAGAGACAGATGAGGAGGGAGGCACATTCGAGTGAGGCGGCCTCGGAAACACTGCTTCAGGCCCACACTGTCGAATGAGAAATTCTTGTTAAATTTTCAGAAATCTTTCAAAGACTGTTAAGCTGCTAGTAGATTTTATACTAAGCATTTTATGATAATTTAAAATAAATTCCAGTCCAATAAATTATGTTAAAAAACAAAGATGATAGTGCTGAAAAACTAAACTTCCTGATGTACGATATGTTGCTATTATCTGTGTTCTGTGGAATGGGCTTCTACAAAGTTATTTACAGTAGGAATTAAAATCCATTAAGAATATGGGGGTGGTAAGATGACTCAGTGGGTAGATGAGCTTGTGGTACAAATCTAGAGGCCTGAGTTCAATCCTCGGGATATACATAAAGTAGAAGGAGAAAATTGAATCCACAAAGGTGTGCTCTGCCCTCCACCAATGCACTGGGGCAGTTGCACCCCCTGTAAGCATCACACACAGAGACTCAGTGAAGTGATGATAACATTAATCTACCTAAAATTAAACTTCATGAACCTCTCAGTGCCTAAAATCCTGTAATCCAGTAAATAGTATATCCAGTCTGAGCAGTATACCCAGTAAATAGTATATATATATATATATATATATATATATATATATATATATATATATCCGGTCTGAGCAGTATACCCAGTAAATAGTATATATATATATATATATATATATATATATATATTCCAGTAAATAGTATATCCAGTCTGAGCAGTATACTCAGTAAATAGTGTATTATATATATAATATAATCCAGTAAATAGTATATCCAGTCTGAGCAGTATACTCAGTACTTGACAGTGCTCTTGATAATTGCTGCTCAACTCTGCTCAGCAGCTGAGGATGTGTCTCATACATCAGTGTAAAATGATATGTACTTTTGTGCTTCAACAAGTGCCTACGCTCTTGTACACACATAACAGACTTTCCTGGGTGGGACTGTTGTACAACTTCCAATGAGGAGACCGCTCAAACTGTGATGTTCAGCAGACATGCTGGTACCCCTGGAAACCACAGAGCCGCAGATGCAGATAAAAGCAAGCCTCCAGACGCTTCGCACATGGACTTAGAGCTGGGGAGTGAAGTTTGGGAGGACTTTGATGATGAAAGCTTAATAGAAGTTCTGAGCTTCTCAGCTGATGCTGAGAAGATGGCTATATCAGGTAAACTGTGTTTTCATAAAGCAATTTCATTAGGAAGACTTTGAACAGTTTTATTTTGGTCCCTGAGAATCTTTTTCTTTCTTTCTTTCTTTCTTTCTTTCTTTCTTTCTTTCTTTCTTTCTTTCTTTCTTTCTTTCTTTCTTTCTTTTGCCTTTTTGTATATGTTTGTTGAACTAAGATTCTAATTTTTCACAAACCTAAAAAAAGAAATGTTACTTCCATAAAAAGCTTTTTCTCTCTGAGGGCAAAGGCCAAGGTTGCTTACTATTGGTGTCATGAGAAACAGGGTGAGTTTTTCTTTCTTATCCTTCTTCCCCTCTCTTTTTAATTTTTAAAAATGATTTCATCTTATATAGGTAATATGTATAATATCTTATACATATTACCTGTATGCTGTGCAGCACATGCATGCAGTACACACAGAGGCCAGAAGAGGGAGTCTGATCCCCTGGTGCCATAGATGGCTGGAGCTGCCATGTGGGTGCTGGGAATCAAACCAGGGTCCCCTGGAGGAGCAGACAGTGCTGGTGCTCTTAACCATTGAGCCATCCTTCCTGTCTCTTGTTAGCAGTCCTATTAAATCCAGGCTGTTTATTACATTGTTCCTCATAAAACAGACTATCCTAGTTTCCATTCTGAGTTCACCTAGGGTCTCTGTGAAGGACAAAGGTGTTATGTTTTTGTTTATCTGCTTTCAAGGAGAGAGAATAGCCTGACTTCTAGTGGAAGTGCTCACTTTGGGGTATAAAAAATAAGTAAGTGAGAAGGCTAGTGCTGTGTTGAAAGGTGTATTTAAATCAGACATAAAACCAAAGCCGTGACACAGATAATGAGTTACACACAGATTTGCTCTGATTACTAAAACAGGTAATTGAAACTCTTACTAGTCGTTTGACTAGAGGAAAAAACCGGCGATATGCTTGCTGTATGGACAGACAAAGAAACCAGTTCCTCAGCCTGCAGAACATCTGAAACACATCAGGACAGAAGGCAACAACCACAGGAACCAGTTAGAAGTTAAAATGCTATTGTCGTGGGATCTTAAAAACCTCATACTCTCTCAGGAAGATCAGAACGTGATCGGTTACACAGAACAGACCTAGAAATCTGTGATGTGGGTCACTAGGCACATTTCCTTTATCACTGAACAACTACTAACCCCTAACTGAACACTGTTGATGTATCCTGCAAGCTAGAAGTTGGTGTATGCTGACCCTCTGAGCTGACCCAACCTGTGCAGCATAGTTTTGTGACTGGGCAAACCTTTTCCCCATGTGCAGAGTATTTTGAACAATTACTTTCAGACCATTAAAAAGGATGAATAAATTTCAATTTAGTCATATATCTGAATTTAAAAACTGATAAGTTGAAGACCTTTAAACATAGTGGTTACTGTACTATGTGTTTTATAGTTTTATTTTCTTAGTTTTTTTGTCTTATGTTTTCTGTGTATATCAGTTTTGATTATGGAGAATTACCCATTGTGCTGTCTAGTTCTTTGTCAACTTTACACAGGCTAGAGTCATCCAGGAAGAGGAAGCCTCAACTGGGAAATGGCCTCCTTCAGATTGGTCCTTAGGGCATTTTCTTAATAACTGATTTGGGAAGACCTAGTCCCCTGTGGCAGTGGCATCCATGGGAAGGTAGCTGGAGGTGGGATATAAAACAGCAAACTCAGTAAGTCATGGGGAGCTGCCCAGGAGCACTGCTGCTTCCCGGTCTGTCCTTCAGGTCCCACTCCAGGCTGCTACCCTGACTTCCATTCATGATGACAAGCTGTGAAGTGAACAAACCCTTTCCTTCTCAGATTTCTTTTGGTCATGGTATCACATGATTATCATAGCAATCAAAAGCAAATTAGGACATATATTCCTTTCTTTAATTTTTTTCTAATTTCTGATTTTTGTTATGGTTTTACCAGCTAAGAAACTCATGCCCAAATTTTATGTGAGCCCTGGGGAAGCAGAACACAGTCCTCATCCCTACACAGAAAACACTTTCCCACCAGCACATCTCCTCAGCCCCTGCACTTCTCTCTCAACAGTCCTGCTGAGAGAGACACCCTGGGAAACTTGGACAGCACATCCTGCCAACTGGAATTTCACTTCAAAATGTTCTTTCCTCCCATAGGATTTGGAGACACTCATGATTCAAGTCTCGGCAGAAGTAAGCTACCCTTCCAAAAGTCAAGTAGCAGATTCCAAAGAGACAACTCAAACAGGCAAGCTTTAGAACTTGAGTATGTAACTCCTAGAACTTTATATTCTCTTGAAACATAATTGGAGATGGGGTTCAGGCCATTAGACGTCAGAGAATCTGAGTGTGCTAAGCAACCCAAATTTGCTAGTGGTGGAGGTTTCTTTCTTGAAGTGCTGTTATCAAATCATTTGCATCAGAACCATCTAGCAGTGCTCATTAGATGTCTGAGTTCTTGTCCCACATCTGACCTACTGAATCATGGTCCTGGGGTGGAACCCAGGAACTTCATAGTTTCCAAACAAGTGGGAAAGAGGTGAATAGGTATTCCAGGTTTAAATTTCTTATTTTAAGGAAAGGACATAGTAGGGCTGGAGAGATGGCTCCGCGGTTAAGAATACTGACTGTTCAAATCCCAGCAACCACATGGTGACTCACAACCATCCATAATGAGATCTAATACCCTCTTCTGGGTGTCTGAAGACAGCTACAGTGTACTTAACATATAATAAATAAATAGATAAATAAATAAATAAATAAATACATCTTTGAAAAGAAAAGAAAAGGACATAGGTGTTGCAAGATATTTCCTATTCATTCACATTGAGGCAGTGAGAGGCCAATGATTGAAGGGAAGAGAGGAGGAGGAGCTAAGAGAAGGAAGGGCAGAGAGGGATAGAGAGAGAGGGAGAGAGGGAGGGAGGGAGGGAGGGAGAGAGAGAGAGAGAGAGAGAGAGAGAGAGAGAGAGAGAGAGAGAGAGAGAGAGAGAGAGAATCAAATATCCAGATGGCTTCAGACATATTTCTGGAGTTTTGGAGAGGTTAGAAATATTGGGATAAAACTTTATCATTGTAAATTAGCATTATGTAATTGGGAGTTTTATATACATAAATATATTTGGTTAACTATTCAAGTTTAAAAGTCATGCTTTACTGGATACTTGGAAGGAGTGGGTGCTGGGCAGAAGTGTGGGGTTCCCACTGTTTACAGAGTCTGTGGTGAAGAGGAAACACAGCTGGATGCTGTGAAGCTAGAAGAGATTGATTGGCTCGGCTGCTCACCTCCCTGGTGACTCTTTTCTCAGTTCTTTCAAAGAACATTCGGGTCAAAGGTAGGGGTTTTTTGTTTGTTTGTTTTTAACCTCAAAACCAACAACAACTTCAATAGAACGTTCCAGTTTTTCTTCCTACTGCTGCATCCTCATTGACAGTGAGAGCTGACCTGAGCAGGACACGCCAGGACTTGGTACAGAGGCTTGGCGGGGCGGTCCTCTTTATTAGTTATTTATCCCTACACATAGGCTTAATCAGACAGCCCACACACAAGGATTGTTGATGTATGTTTTGTGTGGCCATGGGAGTAAGGATGAAATCACAGAGTGTAAGGGCCTTAATTGCTGCAGTAAGTACTACATTTCATTCTCAAACTTAAGAGCCTTCAGAAGACTATCTCAATAAAGGGAAAAGCATTACTCAGCTGTAGCTAGTTATTGTTGTCTACAAAATACAGTGTTTAGTGTTGGCAGATATTGTGATTATTCAAGGAAAGTTAGGAATGTGACACTTTATGGGATGTTTCGTGGTCTTTAAATTTTGACATCTAGTTCAAAGAAGTCAACATACTTGGCATTGCCGCCATCAAAGCACAGCCACAGTTATCTATGTAGACCAGGAGTAGCTTAGGGGTCTCTAGTGGTTCACCTCCATGACAGATGATGCAGACATTCAGTTAATCATTAAAGACTCATCCCAGCACTGATGGGGAGACAAGTGAGGAGGCTGACTGGGTGAAGGCACGTGCCACTCAGCCGGGTGACCTGAGCTTGACCTTCAGAATCCACATACTGGAAGGAAAGAGACAACTTCCACAATTTGTCCTTTGATCTACAGACAGACAGACAGACACACACACAGAATTTTTTATATCAGAGATAAGCTATTCAATTTGATTATTAATGAAATAAGATAATGGAGAAGGGGAAAGAATACATAGCAGCTAGATATAAGGAGATATTTCTGAGAATATAGGAATATGAGATTTGGGAAAGAAAAAAAAGTCATCTTGGAAATGTTCAGTTTGAAGCAGTTTTGCCAACGTGCATTTGGAAATAATAGACTTAATTAGAAATCAAGATGGGAGAGGAATTTTGGCCAAAAGACAAAAATGCTGACAGTCCATTTGGGGCTACATAAATGATCACTTAGCAGTGCTGAGCATTAGGCCCACAGGAGTCCTCCTCAGCCTCCAGAGAACTGCAGAGCGGGCGCCTTCCCACACGTTGCTGGTTTCCTGCCACTGGGCCTTAGAGCACTGTTCTCACCACTAGCAAAGCGCTCACAGGCCAGCCAAGGCATCTCCACTGACCAGCTCGTTTGATCTCCTCAACCACTAGCCAGAGGACAATCTTGGGCTCATTCCTCAGGCACAGTCCATATTACTATGATTATTTTCTTGTGTCTGAGTATCTGTGTGACCTTACATGCACATTGGGAAGGAATGTGTTAAGCACACACAGGTCAGAAGAGACCTTCACTGTCCTCTCACTGTCCCTGAGCCTGGGCCTTGGGATTTCTTGGCTACACTGGAAGCCTGAAAGCACCTGATCCTCTTACCGAAGCCCTACTCAGAGCAGGAGCTAGAGGTGTGGGGGACATCTGGCTTGTTATGTGAGTCCTGGAATCCTAAGTCCAGTCCTCAGAATTGTACAACAGTCACTCCAATGCTGAACTGTCTCTCTAGTCTGTGTTGTTGTTGTTGGTGGTGGTAGTTGGTTGGTTGGGGGTTTTGGGTTTTTTGTTTGTCTGTCTGTCTGTCTGTTTGTTTGTTTGTTTGTTTTTGAGACAGGATCTATCACTGGTCAGGATCCCAAGTAGACCAGGCTGGCCCACTGGCTGCCAGGACAGCCTGCCTCCATTTCCCCACACAGGGTTCCATGCATGAATCATGTTTCCACCTGGGGTCTAGAGCTCAACAGGGCCAAGTGCTTATAATACAAGCACTTCACCAACAAAGCTATCTTCCCAGCCATGATATCTCTTCATACATGGTTTGTTCTGTGTTAGATAATACCTCACTGATGGCTTGTTTGCCACTTTGTATCTAGCTCCTAGCATGATGTATAGTAGTGAAAAATGAATGTGTTTTCATGTATGAATTTAATAAAAGGTTATGAATTCTTGTATGTAGTTATATGGAGGACCATGGTTCCTATGTGAATCCAGAATACAAAAAGGAGGATAAAGGTTAAGCAGTGGGAGTTTAGAAAAGATTTACAGGTTTCCAGGTTATAGAAAATCAAGCATAACCCTGAATCTTAAAGAAAATTGTTAAATTTCTTAAATAAGACTCTAACCTGGAATGTGTTAATTGGGTTTGTTCTTAAGGATGTGGTCCCAGCACTGGGGCAGGCAGATCTATATGAGTTGAGGCCAGCTTGGGCTACACAGTGATTCCAAGACAGCCAGAGCTACATAGTGACACTCTGTTTCAAAAGAAGAGGAGAGGGGGGAGGAGGAGGAAGAAGAGGAGGAGGAAGAGAAAGAGGAAGAGGAGGAAGAGGGGGAAGAAGAAGAAATACCAAGTTCTCAATGAGTATAGAAAACAGTATCAACTTTTTTGTAATATTCTTTATGTTGTTCACAGAGTCACTATTAATAAACTTTATACTAAACGTTGTATTCTTTGCAGAGTAACTTAACAGTTTGTTTTTCACATTTGTCCTATTTCATAAATAATTAATTTTAACTTTTAGTTTTGTGTCATCACCTGAGAAGCCAGATGTTTATTTACCAGATTGTTCCATGTCCAACTTTGGTCCATCCTCAGTGGCAGAGTTCCCTCAGCAAGCTGGAAATGCAAGTCTTGTAAGCCACGTGCTTTTGTTTTTATTTCAAATTTTGCTTGAATACATAGCTTTCAGTGATAGCTGCTTTTTAATTAAAACATAGGTCAATTTACAAGAGAAAAGACAGCCAACTCTCTCACCTGTGATTGAGAGGATGTGCTTTGCCCACTCTAAGAAAATACCACAGTCTTCAAAGTTTAAGGAAGTGGATATTTTTATTGGAAACAGTGGCTCTAAAAAGGAAATTGATCTTAGGTAAGCTCTTTAATGGCTCATTTAATGGCTTTACTAGCAAAATTTGTACAAAGAAATTCAATATTCTTTTTTGGTTCATTTCAAAGATTTAGAGTGTGTGTGTGTATATGTGTGTGTGTGTGTGTGTGTGTGTGTGTGTGTGTGTGTGTTTGCCTATGAGTGCAGGAGTCTAGTCCTTCTGGAGCTGGGGTTACAGGCAGTTGTGAGCCGCCTGACATGAGTGCAGGCATTGGACTCTGGAAGAGTGCTACAATGCTCATAACCACTGAGCCATTTCTCCAGATCCTCCTTTGTTTACTTTAAAGATCAAACAAAACCTTTATTTAAAGCATGGACATTCTAGATCTCCTGAGAACTGAGGATCCTTAAAGCCAGCAATATTAGGTATACTAATTTTTAGAAATATGTTTAATGCTATTAATTATAAAACATTGAGTTGGTAAAGGAGCTTTTACTGATTTGAATGCAGACTGTTTTGTTGACATAATAAATGGTAGTGTCATTGGACAAATACAAATGAAATCAGGTAACTTATAGAAGCTCAGGCTGTGTTTTACCCTGTTAGCTCTTCTCAGCTCAACAGGTTCAATGTCACAGTAGTAATAAATGTCACCAGCACCCCACTGTTGGCCATTCCTGAGAGGGAACCTCTGTACCCAGTTCTCTCTCCTTAGAGACCTGCTCATGCTTTTACTGAGTAGTTATGTTCTAGTATGCTTAAAGAGCTCTGTCCTTACCCTTTACAGCCTGCAGTCTGTTTTTACCTACTGACAAGGTTACTGTACTGTCTACTATGTACTTTTAAAATAAACTGGTTTACAAAAATATCTCTTTTATATTTGCTTTTCCCTCCAGTAAGTATTATCCTGATGATGCAGCTGAAGAAATGAAGGCCCTAGTGGGAATATTTAATGGAATTTTCTAAAGAAAAAAATATAGTTAATAAGGCAAAGTATAAACATGTGTAATGAATAAAAATGCTTTTTATTTTTAGAGATAATTGATAATTGTTCAGAGTTTTTCTCTTAAATTTGATTCATTCCTTGACTTTCTTATAACAAAATATATGAGCTGATATATTTTCTTTTTATTGTAACTTCTGGAAGAATGGTTTTGTTTTAGTAAACAGATAATTTATCATCATAAATAATTTGTTATTAAACCAATTTTAATAGAAACTTATATTTCATTTTTTATATTTCATTAAGCAAGGTATCTGAGAAAGCAAAATAATGCTGTCAGTGAACATGTGTAGTCACAGTGAGCATGTGCAGTCACGGTGACCATGTGTAGTCACCGTGTATTTGGTGGCATGGCTCTTGTGTGTCCTGTTATGTGGCTTGGTCTTCTGGATTTTTAAGAATCCAGGAGCCTTTGAATCTGTTCTTTAATTTTGAGCAGTTAATAAATGAAATGATAATCAGTGTGGATTGTTGTTTTATTTACATTGTTTTTCTTTTTAAGGTATTTTCTTTATATATATGTATGTGTGTGATCCTACATGAGTTCATTTTATTCCATGTGAGTGCAGGAGCTCACAGAAGCCAGAGGAATGCATTGCATCCCCTAGAACTGGAGATACAGCTTGTTGTAAGCTGTCTTGTGGGTATTGGGAACTGAACTGGGATCCTCTATAACAGCAGGAAGGAGTCTTAACCATTAAGCCATCTCTCCAGCCACATTCACAACACTTTTCAGTGATCTGAAACTGTTAGGTTACCTTTATAACAAAAAGGTATTTTCTATATTTTAGCATAAGTCTTATCTCAAGTTTATTTATTGAGAAATAAGAGTTTAGGCTCATTTCTAATACTGTATAAATAATAGCTGAAGCTGAAACCACTTGAAAAATTTTAGAATGATGTTTTTATCCCTAAACGTAAAAATGTAGAGGCCAGAGAAGAGGAACTCATGGGTGAAATGATTATTGTCATTATGAATGAACATTATTAGGCATATGTACTACACTCCCATCAAAAACTTAGAACAAAACTAAGAACTCTGTCTCCAGTTAAGGACGGCCCTGCTTGTCTTTATGATTGATGTCTGTGTCTGAATCTATCACACAACCTTTCAAGGTTTTTCAGAGCCAGAAAGATGAAAAACTGATGCACTAAAATTTGTTTATCCTTAACTTTGGCACTAGAGAAGTAAGAGTTTAATTCAGTGTGATCTGTTAAGTGAAAAGCACTGCTTGGTCCTGCGGACTACTGTTTCTGTTCTTACAGAGTTTACATGCTGGTAGATACAGTAAGAAATGCAATATAGTACAGGCGTGCCTCAGACCTCAAGCATAAAGTCACTATCACTGTGAAGCAAGCTGTATTAATTTTTTGATTTACTAGTGAGTATAAAAGTTAGGTTTATATTATGCCATAGCCTCTTACTGTGCAATAGTGTTAATATATTTAAAACACAATGTGTACATTTTTAAAATAGTCTATTACTAAAAAATGCTAAGA
Organism: Apodemus sylvaticus; assembly: GCF_947179515.1. Taxonomy (NCBI): domain Eukaryota; kingdom Metazoa; phylum Chordata; class Mammalia; order Rodentia; family Muridae; genus Apodemus; species Apodemus sylvaticus. Next base: position 3,035,850 of record NC_067482.1, read on the forward strand.
GTCATCTGAACTGTTGGGAAATGGCACCAGTAAACTACTCCTTTTGGGGTGCATAACCTTCAGTTTCTACACAGTGCAGCATCTTCAAAGGACAGTAAATGGAAAGAAACGTGGTGAAACATGCCCGTAGCAGTGGTGTGCAGTGCACACTTCATCTGTAGAGGTGGTGCAGGGGGCACACTGCAGTGGTGCACTGAGTCACTTGAGGTGGCTCTGGACCATACTCAGAGCTTCTCACTTAGGGCTGGAGTGTTCCTCGGTGGTTTATTTTTCCAACAAACTACCCAAAGACCCTGTGCTGCAGGTTCAGGTTCCACATTGTAAGCACGGTTTTAAGAACTATGGGATATGGTCTTAGCTACACAGTTAAGATGGCCTCGAGAGAGAAGTTAAAACTTGACCCTTAGAAAAACATGGGTAACACTTTGTTGAGGAAAACTGTAAGAAATGAACATTCTAGACAGAGATAACAGCCTGAGCAGAGATCAGAGGAGGAAGGCATCTGTTTGGGAAATAATGAACAGATGTGTTTTAACGTGGGTTAATGCTATAGAGGTTTAGAATGTAACTGTGTGAAGATCTTAAAGTGAAACTGAAACTTTAATTAGTAGACTAACATTTCTCAACTTTGCATTATTATGACAATATGGGTAGTATAATAAATATATGAATTCTTGGACCTTAGAAACCACGCTTTGAGAGCCCTTATCCTGAGGTCACAGGGGTCATATTCACCTGTACAATTGTAGATTCTAACTGGTGTCTGCATTTAAGAACATTTACTTTTGTGGGAATTTAAAAGAAATTAGGACAAATAAGAGTGAAGCTTAGCATCAAACAAGGTAATCAAGCTAGGAATCTCACGTAGGCCTTGGTCAGTTAGTCGGACAAAACAACCACCCTTCAAGGTCTTGCTTCTCATGCAGACAGGGAGACTGGGAGGGGGAGGCCAGACCAGTCAGAGTAGGAATCTGTGTGCTAACAAGTCTCCTGGTGATTTTATGCCTATTAAAGTATGAGAAACTCCTATATATGAAAGAAAGGAAAGGAAGCACTTATCAGAATTCTAAGAGAATCCATTCCAGAAGACATATGTAAAAGTGATGATTATTCCTATTTTCTGCATGTTGTGTACTTTGTTGTCCTTGTTTTTGGAGGCAGGATCTTACTGTGTAGTTCGCTTACCTAGACCTCACTCTGTAGACCAGGCTGGCCTTGCACTCAGATATCCAGCTGCCTCTACCTCCCGACTGCTGGGATTAAAGGCTTGCGCCACTATGTCCTGCTTATGCTTCTTCCTACTTATAATGATATAGCTTTGTAAAATTGTCTTTCAGAGAAGATATTCTTCACCAGAAGTGTAATTATATGTATAATTCTCATGCATCAGCTGAGTATGTAGCTTGAGGGGTACTCTCGGAGTTCTAGAGGACTCTAGAGTTCTGTTTTAATTAACATAATAAAAGTAAATAATTCAGGAGAGTTATCTTTGTTCCAGTTTGAAAACCTTCCCCTAGCTTAATATATCCCTTAACGAGCCTTACATACTTCAGCAAAATCCCACAGAAACAAGCAAAAACCTCATACTGTTCATTCTAAATGATTTAGAAAACGTACATAGCTTGTATTTGCACATATATATTACAGCTAAAAAATGTATTTAATAAAAGAAATTAGGGGGTAGAAAGATGGCTCAACCATTAAATGTACTGACTTCTCTTCCGGGGGGACCTAGATTTTATTCCCAGCACCCATATGGTGGCTCACAGCCACCTTTAAATCCAATTTCAGGGGATCTAATGGCCTCTCTGGCCTCTTTAGGCACACATGAGGTAGTCAGACACATGTTCAGCAAAACACTCAAACACATAAAGTAATGATTTTTAATAATAAAAAGGAATTGCAGTAAATTGATGTTATCTCTTTATGATAGTAAATGGCTTCAGTTCTTTAGAAACTGCACATGCAATAAAGTCATTGGGTTTTGATTTTTTTGTTTATTTTATGAGCTTCTCTAATGATCAGTTTGGAAACTGAACACCTTTTACAGGTTAGAACTTTACCTTAACATATACCCTGGGGTTTAATCCAGGGCTTAGACACCCCCCCCCAAAACGAGTTCTGTACCACTGAGCTATGTCACCAGCACACAGGCCATACTATTAAGCCCAAATGATTTTACTACAGTTGTTTAATTAAAAAAAATCAAAAAATGTAAACAGCCAATTTCCAATTAGTTTTACTTATAAAAATATTTGTATTCTTTCTGTCATTAGCTGATACAATTTTAAACAAGAAAAATAATTGAATGGTGCAATAAATGGCACCTAGAAACCCTAGTTCAAAGCTTCAGTTTAGGTTGAATAAATAAAGTAAACCCTTAAGAGACTAAATTATTTGTCCCCTAATTGTTAGCAAATAATGGCTAGGCCCAAAACTGGAACCCAGGTTGGTTCTGAATGAAAAAAAAAATAAATAAAAGGAAAGATATGACTGATTTAGGTATGGTGGAGGAGAAAGTTAATTGTAGCTGGAAGGGAGAGCATAGGCAGAGGCAGACACATTTGAGAGAGTCCAGAGTGACTGTGAAAACCTGGAGAGAGGAGGAGGGGGAGCAGGGGGAGGGGAAAGGGAAAGAGGTGCAGCAGCCAGGAGGCCAAAAACACACAGAAGAGGTAGGCAACCAAAATGATTGTCTATATAGGGAAAAGCAGCCCAGCCCCCTGGCTGGAGGGCTTAAGGTAGGGGGCAGAGTATGGAAGCCAGGAGGACCCTGGAGCAGGTGAGGACTGAAGGGTGCTGGAACAACCTGGAAGCAGCGGCACTCTGATACATTAAACTCCAGCCAACTGTAGCTCCTAACATCAAAGCTCAGAGCTCAGACTTACAAACTTGGCCTGAAATGTGAACTGAACCCAGCTGCCCTTGTTGCCCTTAAAGGTGTGAAGGAATGATGCTCTAGCTGTGAACTGTACTATGTCAATTCTACACACAACTTTCTGTAACCCAAGCTGTGCTTACTGCTTTGAGATTCAGATATCTATAGTATATAAGTATTTGCATATTCAAATTGTCTTGTGGTGCTTTATTGTTTAAAAAGAGACATATCTTATTCTTCATTCAGTAAAAAAATTACTAAACAGTTGCTATTTACTAGGTTAGACAAAGCTGAGACTCACACCTGGGCTTTCTCAAAAGCCATTAATGTGTCAACCATCAGTTACGGGAAAGTCCAGACTGGGCTGACTATCTTTTTTTATATATATATAGAATAGAATTTATTCAGGGCAGAAGATGGGAGTTAGGCAGAGAGAGAGAGAGAGAGAGAGAGAGAGAGAAGAGAGTAGAGAAGTGGAGGCCAGCCATGACCGCGTGGAAGGGGGAGGGGAGGAGAGCCCAAGAGGGGCAGAGAGGTGAGAGAGCTGAGAGAGCTGGGCTGACTATCTTAATGACTTAGTTTGTGTATCAGGGTTTAGAGTGAGTTACTGGGTCACCTGACCAGTCAAATGGCATTTATAACCAAGATGGCTATACTTATGTCAAGCTGAATCCCTGCAAAGTCCTGGAAAGATGACTATGACCTGGTCGTATTTGAAGGTGCTGATAGATAACATCTTAGTCAGGGGTTCTATTCCTGCACAAAACAATGTGACCAAGAAGCAACTTGGGGAGGAAAGGGTTTATTCAGCTTACACTTCCACATTGCTGTTCATCACTAATGGAAGTCAGGACTGGAACTCAAGCAGGTCAGGAAGCCTAAAGGAGTTGATGTGGAGACCATGGAGGGATGTTTCTTACTGGCTTGCTTCCCCTGGCTTGCTCAGCTTGCTTTCTTATAGAACCAAGACTCCCAGCCCAGGATGGCACCACCCACAAAGGGCCCTCCCCCCTTGATCACTAATTGAGAAAATGCCCCACAGCTGGATTTCATGGAGGCATTTCCCCCATTGAAGCTCCTTTCTCCATTAACTCCAGCCATAAACACACACACACACACACACACACACACACACATCAGATTATAGCACATATATAGAAAGCTTAAAATTTAACATCACATATAAGAAAAATACATATATTTGTCTCTTTAGAATCTAGGTTACCACAGGATAATGTCATCTAGCTCCACCTATTTACTTGAGATTTTGATTTTTCATAACATTGCCTGTTCATTCTCTCTTCATTGGTTGATGAACATCTAGGTTGTTTCCAGTTTCTGGCAATTATAAATAGAGCAGTGTCTTAGTTAGGGTTACTACTGCTGTGGTGAGCTATGATGACCAAAAGCAAGTTGTAGAGGAAAGGGTTTCTTTGTTTTGCAATTTCCACATTATGGTCTATTACTGAAGGGGACAGGACAGGAATTCAAGCAGGGCAGGGACCTGGGAAAGGAGCTGCTGCAGTGCTGCTTACAGAAGTGGAGGGCACTGCTTACTGGCTTTCTCCTCATGGCTTGCTCAGCCTGCTTTCTTACAGAACCTAGGACCACAGCCCAGGGATGGCTCCACCCACAATTGGCTGGGCCTCCTCCCAATAACTAAGAAAATGCTCTGCAGGCTTGTCCACAGCCCACTATTATAGAGCATTTTCTCAACTGAGGTTCCCTCTCAGATGAATAGCCACCACAACTGATCCCTTGTCAACCTGACACACAAACACATCACTGTTAAGCCACAATCTTTCATGACTTGTTTATCCCCAAGGTCACACAATAATATCAACATTATATTATAAACATTCCAGATTTTAATAGTCTCTTAATCTTTAAAAATTCACTTAAAAGTTAAGTCTCTCAACCATGGCCTCCTATAAAATAAAAAATAAGTCGAATACTTTCTTAATTCAAGAGGGATAAGCAGGGTTTCAGTTGCCAACAAACCAAAGCAAAACTAAAGTCCAACAGTATAAACAGCTCAATGCCTCATCTCTGAGATTCACACACCATCTTCTGGGTTCCTCTAACAGGCTTGGATCACTCATTTCTCCAGCTCTGCTCTCTGCACCACACACAGCTTGTCTTCTAAGCTCACCAGGCTCTGCTCCACACCCGCTGCTGTCCTCAGTGGTCGTCCATGGTCCTGGCATTTCCAAAATGCTGAGGTCTTTTCCTGCAACGAGGCTGCACTCTCACCAGCAGCCCCTCCTGGGTTGTCTTTGTGATGCCAAGACTCAACTTCTCTGCATGTCCCCTTTAATTCTGGACCTTCAATGCTCCTTCACCAATGGTCTTTCTGACCACAGCTGCTCCTCCCCACCCCCATCACCCCCATTATGTCTCACCTGGTGACTCCTATACTACCAGCTTCAACTGCCAGCACAAGATACAATCTTGGCCATCTCTGAAACACAGCTTTTGTGTGGTGGAAAAAAAAAAAACTATTTTCCAGAAGACTTCACGCCATTGATGCTGGACTCTTGTTGATCACATCTGCTCCTTTAGCCCCAGCTGACCAGCATCCACTGTCCCAGCAAAACAAAGGTTTTACTTTAATGGTTCTGGTCTCCCATTAATCACAGCTGGTTCTTCAGTTCCAACTGACCAGACACCACAGAATCTTCACAGATTACACAGAAGACTCTTTGCTTCCCTCTGAAACTTCACAAGTCAGGCCACCATCGTCCAAACTGCTCTCAACACTCTTGCCTTCCAAGCTCTTACACAGCAGCCCACTGAGCTCTCCACACAAGATGGCTTTTACAGCCCGAAGTCCTGCCATGATCCTCCCCAAGACAACAATATGTCTAGGTCTGTCACTTTGATACCCCATGCCTGGTACCAATTTCTGTTGTAGGGTTACACCAGGACCAAAAGCAAGTTGTGAAGGAAAAAATGTTCATTTTTCTTTCAGTTCCACATCTTAGTCTATCATTGAAGGCTATATCATTTAGTCTATCATCAGGACAGGAACTGAAGGCAAGAACCTGGAGGTGGGAGCTGAGAGACCATGGAGGAATGTTGCTTACCGGCTTGTACTCCATGGTCTGCTCAGTCTGCTTTCTTTTACTGATTGGCTGATTGACTGATTGATTGATTGATTGACTGATGTGCATTGGTGAGATGGTGTCAGATCCCTGGAACTAGAGTTACAGACAGTTATGAGCTGCCATGTGGTTGCTGGGAATTGAACCCAGGTCCTCTAGAAGAGCAGCCAGTGCTCTTAACCACTGAGCCACCTCTCTAGCCCCTCAGTCTGCTTTCTTATAGAACCCAGGGCAATCAGTCCAGGAACGACACCACCCACAATGGGCTAGACACTCTCCTATCGATCACTAATTAATAAAAATATGCTACAGCCTTGTCTAGAGTCCTACGTTACATAGATATTTTCTCCATTGAGAAATATTTTTCTCCCTCCTCTCAGATAACTCTAGTTTATATCAACTTGACAAAACTAGCCTGCACAAGCAGCAATAAACATGGATGAGCAAGTGTGTCTGTTGAGGGATGTGGAACCTTTGGGTATACGCCGGAGAGTGGGATAGCTGGGTCTCAAGGTCGATCTGTTCCCGCTTCCTGAGGAACTGCCACAGTGATCTGCATGGTGGCTATGAACGTTTGCCCTCCCAACACCCATGCACGAGTGCTCCCCTCTTCTGCACGTCCTTGCCGGCACGAGCTGTCATTTGTTTTATTGATCTTGGCAATTCTGAAATCTCAGAGTGGTTTGGATTTGCATTTCCCCAATGACTAAAGATGTTGAACATTTCTTTAAGTGCTGCTTAGCCATTTGTGATTCCTCTTTTGAGGACTCTGCTTAGTTCTGTGCTCTATCTTTAAATTGTTTTTTTTTTGTCTTGATGTTCTTTTTTTAGTTATTTATGTAGTTCAGATATTAATCCTCTATCAGATGCATAGTCTTTCCCCACTCTGTAGGCTGCTGCTTTGCACAATGATGGTGCCTGTCCTTTGCCATCCAGAAGCTCCTCCATTCCATGGGGTTCAATTAATCAATTGCTGGTCTTGGATCTCATGCTATCTGTGTCCTATTGAGAAATTCTTTTCCTGAGCCAGTGAGTTCAGGTCTATTCCCCATTTTCCCTCTGTCAGATTCAGGGTGTCTGGCCTCAGGTTGAGGTCCTTGACCCACCTGTAGCTGAGTTTTACGCAGGGTCATAGATATGGATCTACTTACACTTTGCTACGTGAAGCCACCCAGCCTGACTAGCACTGTCTGTTGAAGGTTTTGTCATTTCTCTGGTATGTATTTTTGGCTTCTTTGCTTAAAAAAAAAGTCAGGTGTCTGTAGGTGTGTGAGGTTGTGTCTGGATCATTAGTCCTTTGCCATTAATCAATGTGTCTGGTCTTTTTATTAGTATAGCTCTGTGATATAACTTGATATCATAATGGTAATACCTCTGGTTCTTTCATTTTTCAGGATGATTTCAACTATCACATAAAATCGAAGTCCTTGTCTTATAGGTCAGCTGAATTGCTTCCTCAGCCTATTTCTATAGCACTGCTGGCTTCTGGGGGAGGCATTGTTTTGGCCATTTGTATTTGTGCTTTTATGGTTGTATTTAGGGATCTAGATTTAAGGTGTTTAAAGCATTTCTTGAGACACCTATCTGGTCTTGTCTTTGTTGGGTGGGTGGTCCGTTCTTTTGTTGGATGTTGTCCATTCTGAATTCTTGAAGAGCATGGTGGCAGTGGTGTCCCTGTTAGAGAGTCCTTCTGCAGGGCAGTGGGAGACACAAAGGAATGGGATGGGCTAAGAGGAAAGGCTGAGAGGGGCAAGAAAGAAGTAGGGGACCTGGAGCCTGCTCCTGCAGGTGGAGTCCCAAAGGTGCAGAGGTGGGGTGAGAGGCAGGGCCCAGGCAGGCTGCAGCAGAGCTGAGAGTATCTGGGAGACCAGAGGGGGAAGAACTCAGGAGACCCTGGGTCGTCCTTCCATCCTTTATATTTTCAGTAAAGGAAAACAGTTGGAAGACTATTATGGAAAGTTAAACTATTTTACTTATAGTAACCAAAACTGTACATTTGGTTGTGAAGCAAAAACCAGACGTCCTGCTTTTATCCACTTCCCTAGATTACCCAAGTTGGTTCTGTTTTTCCGCTCTACTGCTATAGACTATGCAGTAAGCATACGCGAAGTAAGAATGCTTGAACCCTTGATTTTAAACGATTTCAAAAACCAAGATTCAGCCTTGGACAGAAGAGTTTGGAAGCATCCAATGAGTGGAAGCCATGGAATCCTCTCCAGAGATGACAGTTCTGTAGGTCTGGGAAGAGAGAGGTCAGGGTGCTGTGTGTGTGTGTGTGCTGGGTGTGTGCTGTGTGTGTGTGTGTGGCTATGCTCTGTGTGTGTGTGTGTGTGTGTGTGTGTGCTGTATGTATGTGTGCTGTGTGTGTGTGCTTTGTATGTATTGGGGGGCTCTGTGTGTGTGCTCTGTGTGTGTATGTGCTGTGTGTGTGTGCTCTGTATGTGTTGGGAGGGCTCTGTGTCTGAGTCTGTGTGTGTGTGTGCGTGCGCGCGCGCTGTGTGCTGAGAAGTGACTTGCACACAGCTGTCTTCTGGACTCATTTTCAAGCAGGGTGATTGATATAAAGCATTACAAATCACTTCCATCTGCACCAATCTGCAGATCCTAGAGCGGCAGGAATAGGTTTTCCCCTTTAATGTGGGACGGAGGCAACCCCCAGAGTTCCCCCTGTGCTAATGGCTCAGGAGCAATGCAGTACAGAGCGCAGTCTTTTAGAGTCCCAGGGGCAGGGCTAGAGTGCATCACTCTGTCCTGTTGGAGCATAGGTGTCATTTACTGGGAGACAGATGCTAGTGGAGGGCTGGGGTAAGTCTTCCAATGTCCCACTCATTTTATCACAACATGTCCTCACAACAGACAGTTTCCAACACCAGGGCACACCTACAAACTTTTGGCAATGTCTGTCAAGACCTGTGTCTTAGTAGCACAGGCAGATGATGACAGTTGCTTATTCTGGAGTCTACATGACATCTTGGTGTGATGGGGCAGTTTAGGCCATAACTGAAGAGACACAATCTTGAATGCCACAATCCAAGATAATGAAATCCAAAGATCAAAATCTCAAGTGTCTACAATCCAGAAATATCAAAATCCTCAAAGCATAGTTCTTGAGAAAAATAATTTGAAGTTATTTAAATGACATATTTAAGGACTGACATTTGAAGAGGAGTTACTGACAAACAGAAATGTGAGAAGATGCAACTTCACCCAGTAAAATAATAGTAACTACTTTCCAAGTGTGTCACTCAGATGTGTTTATGATAACTGCACAGATGTAACTGCTAGAAGCACGTTTACTCTACACATAAAGGAATTGGACAAAAAATGAGATACATATGTATATCAGTATGATTGGTAATTGTACACCCAGCTTTTGTAAGAGCTTTTATGTGGCCCTCTGAAATAGCTGAAGGGCCCTGATAAAATGCATCAAGCCCATGGGCTGTCTCTGCACAGGACTCCATGGAGCCAAAGTCTGGGGAAAGTTTCTGTTTCTCTCCCAAGTGCAAAGAAAGGACATCTCAATGTATTAAGTTTTAACATGTCTTGTATATGTTCACAGTGTCTGCACGCACAGAGCCATCATTGGGTGACAACATGCTTCTGTGGAATCAAATGTGCAAAGAAAGTGACTTAAAACTCTGAAAGTCTTTCACAGTATTCTTCCAGTATTAGAAGTATATAAAAGTGAAATACAGACCAGAGCAAAGTATAAAAGTGAATGCTGACAAACAGTGGAAACAGATTGAAAAGAAAAAGGATAAAGAAAATTTGACATGAAAAAGTAAGAGACCCTGTCTCAAAACAAACAAAAACTGTGTTGCAAGGACAGGCTATGGGCAGTTGTAAGGGAATTGTTAGGAGCTGGTTCAGCCATCTTTGGAGCCCTGCATTTCTGCCTTCCTTCATTCTGCAGAGCACACTCATTCTCTTCCTATGTGCCTCTCTCCTTTGAAATCCTGTAATAGGGCGTGGTGGCGCACGCCTGTAATCCCAGCACTTGGGAGGCAGAGGCAGGCAGATTTCTGAGTTCGAGGCCAGCCTGGTCTACAGAATGAGTTCCAGGACAGCCAGGGCTACACAGAGAAACCCTGTCTCAAAAAAAACAAAACAAAAAAAAACCCAAACAAACAAACAAAACAAGCCGGGCATGGTGGCTCACGCCTGTAATCCCAGCAGGCGGATTTCTGAGTTCGAGGCCAGCCTGGTCTACATAGTGAGTTCCAGGACAGCCAGGACTACTCAAAAAAAATAAAAAAAATAAAAATAAATAAAAAAACAAATCCTGTAATAATTCCCATATGCACCAAATGAAGCTTCCATGTTGAGTTTCCCATCTGTGCCAGGCATCTGCATACGGCCGTGTTTGGCTGTGAAGATGCCACTCAGCATGTGCAGAACACAGACCACAGAACTGGCAGGAACTGAACTTGTGGCTGAACACTAACATAACACCCTTTGCTGGCTTCTTCAGGCAAATACTATGGTAATTAACCTAAAAGTCCTGGAATTTCATCAACTGATAAGAATAGCTGTGCAGACACATGAAGTTTCTGTTATGTTACAGAGATGTCCAATCCCATTCCTAGATTCAGCTTTCCACCCTCATATAGCCACTCTTTTCTTCAGAGAAATTACAGTCTTCAGGATTCCTGGTGATGGTTTTTCAATGTTTTAAGATTTCTGGATGATGTCTTGGAGGGCATAATTGGCAGAGGCTGGGGAGCCTCAAATTGCCTGAGGTTGTTTGCCAACACGTGGGAATGGGGGTGGAGACTTGGATCAGCATGTAAGTTACAATGTTTCTTCTGCAAGAGTAGCATTGACGGCACTGTGTGGGGGAAACATGACACCTGTGCAGATCAGAGGACAATGTGCAGAAGTCAGGTCTCTCCTTTCACTGCAGGGGTCCCAGGGGCAACAGAGGACGACGGGCACCTGCGACAAGTGCATTTACACATGAAGATATCTTGCCACATTGGAAGCCTGGCCAGCAAAAGAGTCTTTGAGAGGACAAGCAGGGTGGGGTGTCATCTACCAAGGCCCATGCCATTGCTTCCTGCCCTCTACTTCAGCAGCAAGCGCTTTGACATAAAGCTCCTGGACCACCCTCTCCTCACGATAGACGGCAGCTGCGGCCTTAGGACCTCACATCCAGTGTAGGATATTGTCTTGAAGGAAAGTTTGAAAGTTAAACACAAATCTTTACTATCTGACAGCTATGTTATAAAAAGAATGACTGAATAAGTCACTCCTGAACTTCCACTTTATCCTTAAATTAAACTTTAAAAAGAAAGGGATTAGCAGTTATTATTAGATTCTTACATTTAAAATTATGAACTTTAATATATAAACTTCAAGGTTTTTCCCAATTGGTTTTATTACTTCCTCTGTCTGTTCATTTTCCTGCACTGTCTATCAACTGTCTCCGATTCTTTGGGAATTTTCCTTAATTTTTGCTTGCATTATAATGTCACATTTCTTTATTTTAAATTATATTCACTTCAATTTCCATATACAGCAAGAACACACTATAATAAGTTCACTTCGATACTTTTCACTTTCAGAATAACTTTGTCTTTTGAAATGTTTGCCTCCTAGGATCCATCAAAGACTTCAGAGTCTACATAGGGGAAATGTTTGCCTTTTGCTTTGCGCTTTCCACACCTACTGTGATAGGTTTGGTTTGGTTTTGGTTTTGTGAAGGTTTTTGTTTTCGTTTTTTGTTTTGCTTTGTTTTTGTCACTATGAAAACAGCTTTAGAGAGGAGGAATTTTGTCTCCGTTTAAGAAGTGCCGTCCACGGTCCTTTGCTTCTGGACACACTGCCGTGCTGTGAAGCAGTTTGCCTCGTGGCTGTCTGGTGGCAGAGGGACCAAGAGGAAGACACAGGGACAACACATACAGACCAACCATGGTGTCCTCATTAGACATTAAGCAGTGCCACACATGTGGATGTCTGGGGAGGGTGCGATGCGGTTTAGTACGCTAGATAGGGAGTGGGTAGAAAACAATGAAAGAATTTCAGGTAATGCAGAAATGTACAAAGGAGCTAAAAATCAGTATTGATCTCAGGACTTGATCAGTATTGATCAGAGGACTCTGTCTCCATTTCTCTCTGTGTCTCTCTCCCCTCCCCCCTCTGTCTCTCTGTCTCTGTCTCTGTCTCTCTTTCCCTCTCTGCTCTCCCTCATTCTCCCTCTCTTTCCCTCTGGTCTGCTCCTGCCTCTTCCATCAAGATGCGCACACAAAATGTACACACAACAAGATACACACACACAATGAGATGTGAAGATGAGACACATTATGAAAATATAAGCATTTAGTCTTTATTTAGCAATACAGTATAAATGTATTTATATACACAATCATTTCCACAAAGTACTTTTGTGGGTGTAAATAATTTACCTAATGACCATCCTACTGACTTGTTTAATTATCTTGAGATTTTTATATACCCAGTGGTGCTATAGACACTGTTATAAATATAACTTAAATTTTTTCTTGGTGGAAATACACATTGGTTTTTTTGTTTTTTGGTTTTTGTAGGTGTGGAGGTCTGAATAAGAATGGCCCCAAGAGGTTCATATTTTTGAATATTTTTTCACCGAGAAGTAGAACTGTTTGAAAGGATTAGAAGAATTAGGAGTTGTAGCCTTGTGTGAGGAAGTGTTTCACTCAGGGTGGGCTTTGAGGTTTCAAGAGCCCATGCCAGGCCCAGGGTCTCTGTCTGTCTCTCTCTCTGTGTCTCTGTCTGTCTCTGCCTATCTCTGTTTGTCTTTGTCTGTCTCTCTCTGTGTCTCTGAATGTCTCTGTTTCCATCTCTCTGTCTCTCTGTCTCTCTCTGTTTCCTTCTCTCTCTGTCTCTGTCACTCTGTCTCTGTCTCTCTCTCACTCTGTGTCTCTCTGTCTGTCTCTGTGTCCTCTGTCACTCTGTCTCTCTTTGTCTCTGTCTCTCACTCTGTCTCTCTCTGTTTCTGTCTCTCACTCTCTCTGTCTCTGTATCTGTCTCTGTCTCTCACTCACTCTGTCTCTGTCTCTCTGCTCACAGATCAGGATGTAGCCCTTAGCTATTTTCTAGCACCATGCCTGCTACAATGCTCAGTGCTTCCATGCTTTCTACCAGATTAGTAATGAACAACTCTCCATCTGTGATGCCTATTAGCATACCAACATGCATGCTGCCCAGGCCCCCGCACTGTCACTGTCAAGCATACCTAGCTCTCCTCCCCTCCTCTCCTCACGGACTCCCTGCGCAGCCTCCTTACAACCTACTGCTTCAGCTGTGTGCCTTTTTTATTCTGGCTTTCTTATCTTCCTCTATCTGTCTCCCTCCTCCCTCCCTCCCTCCCTCCCTCCCTCTCTCCCTCTCTCTCTCTCTCTCTCTCTCTCTTTCTGTCTCTCTCTCTCTGCCTCTCTTGTCTGTGTCTCTCTGTCTCTCTCTGCCTCTCTTGTCTCTCTGCCTCTCTGTCTCTCTGTCTCTGTCTCTGTCTCTCTGTCTCTCTCTGCTCTCCTTCACTCTCCCTCTAGTCTGCTCCTGCCTCTCTCATGAGCAGGTCCAGTCAGCCTGCTTCTTTCTCCTCTGCTCTGGACTCCTTCAGACACTTCTGCTCATTCTCTCTCGCATCCCCAGTAAAAGCCCCTTTACTAAACTATATCACGGAGAGGCCACGTTATCAGTTTATACTCTAGCTCAAGCCTATAATCTCAGTACTCAGAAGACTGAGACAGGAGACTCACCACAGCTCAAAGACAAACTGAGTCATATGGTGAGTTTCAGAAGTTGCTCATTTCTTTTCAAGGTGCATCTGTATGGAAAGGATAGTATATACAGATCAGAATGGCAATTGCTCTGTGTGGACTAATTGACCTAATTAATCTAATGTGGGTCAGTGGCTCCAAACAGTACATAAATAACCCAAAAAGAAAGGAAGGAACTCCAAAAGGGATTTCTTTAAGTGAACATCCTTGTGTTTCATGAATCTGGTTGTTTCTCACACGTAGATACAATGTTGCTGGATGCTTCACTGCTGGGGGACTCAAGCCGGATAAAAAGGGATACAGAAACTAATTCCCTGAGGATGCCAAGGAACATTCTGTTCAGAACCCAGGGGAAGTAACCACATAAATTGTCTCATAACAATACAGCTCTTTCTGATAGCAGTGCAGAGAGAGTTCGGCACAACGAGAAGCAAAACCCATGAGCACACTGCTCTGACTCTCTTGGCGACATGATAAAGTTCCTGCCGGTGCCTGCTTTTCATTTGATCAGCTTTGGCTTCTCTGAGTGCCACCTTCTCCCACTACAAGTTTGAACTGAAGAAGATAAACTGGGATTGATACTATTTGGTCCAATCGGCTGGCTGGAGTCCTTTTGTTCTGTGGAGGAAAAATCGGGAGGCAAGGAATTCCTCCCCTGCGGCTTTCTGGCAGCTTCTATAGTCCTCAGCACTGGACAGTGAGCAGGCAGGAGGACCAGCAGCGCAGGCCACGCTAGCATTAAGGCTCTCATGCAGGCCCTCATCAGGACCCTTAGCTCCCTGCACTCGTGTGGGCCGAGGAAGTGGGAGCCCTTAGCCCTTGGTGGCCGCTGTTGTTTCAGCTCCAGGCAATATAGATTTTGAAGGAAGCTGGGATCGCTGCTCCTGAGCCTGAGGTTTTTGAGACAACTCTGATGGAGGGGGCAATTATGACTCCTAAAGAGAGGCCAAAGGTCCATGTTACATGGAGCTGGGCAGGGACAGGGCTGAACAGCAGGGCTTTGTGGCTGAGGCTGGGTAGGTGGACTCAACCATGAGTGTTTGGTGAGCTGCTGCAGGGTGTGGATGGAGCAGGGAATAACTACAGCACCAGTGAAGACCATAGGGAAGGTGTAACCATGGCTGCCAGATCTCTGCTGCCATCCACTTGGAACACGGTTGGGAGAAACTTCTTTCACTAAATATCTCAGATAAGGACTTAACTCCCATTTGTGTGTGGACAGTAGAAAGGAACCCTGTGGCTGACGGGGAGTAACTTGACTCCATCAGCACTGAGGAGCCTATTGCAGGCTTCAGGGTTCTCATTTATTGCCGTGGCATCTCCATAGAACGGAAGATTCTGAGCCAGTAAGTTCAGGGTAGATCCCAAGATCCTGAACTTCTAAACCCGAAGGCAGGGGGATGGTAACCAAGCACAGAACCAACACTTCAGTGGATCGGGTCAGCAGGAGCTTGCGTGTTGGAGACACTAATACCCACAGGATCCAATGTCTCCAGCTTCCATGAGCACCTGCATTCATGTGCCCAACCCACGTACAGGCACACATATACAAATGATATATACTTTTAATCCCAGCACTCAGGAGCCTGAGGCAGGAAGATCAAAAGTTCAAGGCCAGCCTGTGTCACATAATGGGAACCTAGTGGGAGAGAAAGAAGGAACAGAGGAGAGGTCAGGAGGAGAGAAAGAAGATTCAGACAGACAGAGAGACAGACAGACAGGCAGGCAGGCACGTGGAGAGACTTGGTTTGAATTAAAACCTTTGGGAGCTGAAGCTCACATGCCACACAATATGACACTTCCCAGTGAGTTTTATACCTACATTAGGACTAGTTGATATACCAAGGATGTTTTCACAAGAGTATGCACTGAGTATATGAAACTAAATCATTGATGAATGAAAAAAGAGGACTTGGTCACCCTGGTATGTTTGAGGGGAGATTTTGTTTTAGATATGAGGACAAGCACATACACACACAGACACACACAGACACATGCAACACACATGTACACACAAATAAAAGATGCATGGATACAGAGAAATTGGGAGGGTTTTTTTGTTTTTTTGTTTTTGAGACAAATCTCATTCTGTGACCCTGACTGACCTTGGACTCAAGTCAATCCTACTGTCTCAGCCTCCCGAGAACTGGGATTATAGGCACAAGCTGCCATGTGTGTCTTGGAGAAACTGGAAATATTATGATCTGTGAATGGGGATTTAAAACAGCTGTGCTATAGACATATATACTAATTACTCAAAAAAAATCTAAACATAGAATTATTATCACAAACCCCAGAAGTTCCACTTCTGGATATGTATGGGGGATACCATCTTTAAATGAAAGGAACCATTTAACACATTACAGTATTGAGGAACACATTACAATATAACTGCCCCTGACCAATGCTCGCTCTCTCTCTCTCTCTCTCTCTCTCTCTCTCTCTCTCTCTCTTTCTCTCTCTCTCTCTCTCTCTCTCACACACACACACACACCTGAACATGGATAAGCACAAACACAGGCACACATGGGTTAAAATAGGAGGATGAGGACTGGAGAGATGGCTGTTCTTCCAGAGGACCTGGGTTCAATTCCCAAGACCAACATGGTGGCTCACAACCATGTCTGTAACTCGAGTCCCTGGGTATCTAGCTATACCTCCATGGTCCCTATATGTATAATTAAAAATAGAAAGATGAGATCTATTATTATTAGAGAATTGGTATTTTAGATCTGTTAAAAATCTTATAGCTGTCTCAGCTAGTTTTGTATCAAATTGACACAAGCTAAAATCATCTGAAAGAAAGAAACCTCAATTGAGAAAATGCCTCCATAAGATCCAGTTGTGAGGCATTTTCTTAATTAGTGATTGGTAGGGGAGGGCCCAGCCTGGTGCTAGGCTCTATGAGAAAGCAGGCTGAGCAAGCCATGGGGCGTAACCCAGGAAGCAGCATCCTCCATGGACTCTGCATCAGCTCCTGCCTCAGGGTTCCTGTCCTGTTTGAGCTCCTGCTGACTTCCTTCAGTGATGAGCTACTATGTGGAATTGTAAGCCAAACAAACTCCCTCATCCCCAGCTTGCTTCTTACTGCAGCAGTAGACACTCTAAGACAATACTTGTATTGTGAAAAGGCAGGACAGGTGCAATCTGTTTTCCTATTAAAGAAACCAACCAAGATTGGGAGACATATGACAAGAAGGAATGCCCTGGATCCCTTCCTGTCTATGAGGCTGGGCAGACTTCTAAGTTCCCTTAAGAAGAGAGAGGGGGGAGGAGGGAGACTTTATTTGCAGATTAATATGTTGCCTAGATGCTTTTATGCTTTTTGCAATTATAAATACCCCTGTTCAGTCGACATGGCAGGCCGTTTGTCTCCCTGCCAGGCTGGTGACAATGTAATGATAGTATTGTTAACCAGTGTCTTAGGTGATCATCCACATCTGTCAGACTGTATAACTGTCTCTGCTGAGCCAGTTGCTTATTCACCAGAAGCGAAGCTCAGACACAGCCTGCTGCCTGGACAGGGATAATAGTCACTATTACCAGATCAGCCGTTGGTGCTTTAAAACAAACAGGAACGACCCTGCGACCAATCACTGTTGTTCATGGGCATCTCAGGGCTGCTGTGCATCTAACAGTGGGAAGACAATGGCCCATAACCTTTCTCCATCTTTAAGAAACGTGTCTTAAACGGGAAATTTGATGTCTCTGGCGATTCAGAAGTACAAGCACAGCTGGTTGTGAGGAGGTTTGGTAGAAAAAGTAGAATTTGAGGCCTGTGGACCCCAAGTCCGCATAATCATTTCTTCTTTCTTTAGTTGTGTTTGGGGTGGGGGTAGGGAGCTGGTGTGAGCTCAGTCGAGGGTGTTTGTTTACCTTCGTAGCCCCTGGGTTCAGTCTCCGGAGCCACAAATGAGGACGGGAAAGCGGGAACCTACAAACTGAGCTGCACACTGGCTGGTTGGACAGTCAAGGAAACAAATGTTCCACATACAGGGCTGCAGGTTCCAGAGGAGGAACGCTCTGCTCCTGAGCGCAGGTTCTGCGACTGACCAGAGCCCCCGCCCTTTGGCTCTGCAGCTGGGGCTTCCAACCACTCCCTGGCGGCTCGGACAGTGGCTCCTCGTGGAGTGTGGACTGAGTTAAGGCTTCTCTCCACAAGACAAGCATTTGCCATCCGTGGAGATTGGAAGGGGAGGTTGCATGACGATCTTGTTTCTTGGCAACTGAGAACCATCCTGTTAGAGGTGGCCCGTATGCTTTCAAAACAAAAAGGAGCTTGTAACTGTAAAGGGCTCCCAGGCTCCTGCTCCCCCACCCACTTAGAAGCAAAAGCTGTTTATGAGGCTTTATTAAGTGCAAATAAGTCCCTCCGCTTCAGCTGGGACTCGGCAGCTGCGGAGGATGCGTCCATTTGCATATAAATGACATGATTTCGGCTCAGAGAAGAATATCAAAAAAATATACATGTCGACAATGGAATCTTGATAGATTCGCACATATTAAGGTCAGATGTTGTAATTTTTAAGTCTGCTGCATGCTGATGGCTGAATCCTATCACACATTCAATTCTGTTTGGGTTATATTAGGTTTATCTTCTATGAAATGGAGGATTTTTATTGTGAATTAATAAAGTTACTTTTTCCTCCCTAAAGATGAGAACATTTAGGTCAATAAGCTAAATGTTCTACAAATGCATAGGCTATGTGATAGCCAAAGTTACTGACTCCAAACTTGGTTTTCTTCCTAGCTAACAGAGGGCTGTGTGTCCAGGTGCTCACAGAAGGGAGCACGGAGACTTCCTTCACATCAGCCTGTCTGCTGCAAGAATGGCCGTCCTTTGAATCATCAGAGAAATTTTGTTTTCTTATTCTTTATACATGTATGCACACACTCCCATGTGTATGCACACACAGGCATGTATACATACATGGGACCAAAAGACATCAAATGACATTCCCTATGGGCTGTTTCCCATTTCCACTGTTTCCTCGTTTAAAGTATTTTATTTATTTTTGTGTTCATTGTTGGTTCTCCTGCATGTGTGTCTGTGTGAAGGAGTCAGATCCCCTGGAACTGGAGCTGCAGACAACCATGAACTGCCATGTGGGTGCTGAGAATTGAACCCTGGTCTTCTGGCAGAGCACCCAGTGCTCTTAATTGCTAAGCTATCTTTCTGGTCCTCTTTGTTTAAATCTGAAAGGCTTCTAACTAGCCTGGAACTTACCAAGTCAGCTAAGTTGGAAGGCCACCAGACCCCAGGGGTCCTCCTTTTACCATCTCCTCTCTGTTACCATCTCCTCTTCTGTGCTAGGAGCCTTTGGCCCTGGGGTTTTTGCTGTTGTTTTTGTTGTTGTTTGTAATTAAAATATAATTAGATCATTTCCCTCCATTCCCTTTTCTTCTTCTATCCCCGTGCCTACCTTTATCTCCCTCTCCCATGCCTGCCTTTATATCACCCCCCAAATTCCTGGACTCCTCTTCCCTAATAGTTATATGCAAATACATATGCATGAATATATACATACAACCAGCTGAGTCCTTACAGTGTCACATGTACATAATTCCAGAGCTGACCACTTGGTACTGAATAAACAATTTAGAGGCTCCACTGTGGGGAAAAACTACTAGATTTCCAAAACAATGAAGGTCATTGCTATCATGCTTGGTTGCCTCCCAGAGGTTGAAGGTAAGTCCTCATTGCTGAAGACACCACACATTTCAGACCTAGGACTAAAAGGATAGGAGCAGGGTCTGACGTGAAAGCCTTCTGTGAGGGAACAGAAGCTTCTAGAATCGCCACAATCTACACACCATGCAATGATCAGACGACAATGTATCCCTCATGGTGCAACTGTAGCACTCACATATTCCTGGTAACCAGCAGTGGTCCAACCAGACTGGAGGTCTGCTCAACAGGACGGAAGTTATGACTGGCACTTTAAACTAAGCCTATTACTCAGGGCCAGGATCTTAGAGGAGATGCTCCTAGCAACACTTTACTAAATTAGCATAATTCCTAACTGAACTCACACACGTACTTATCCCTACTCACACATTTATCCCTATTCAGACACTTATCCACAGGTAAGTGTAACTCCCGAGCCTTACTCTTTGTAATGGACTGCTACATAAAACCACAATTGGCCAAAATGTGAAGAACGCCTGCTCATGGGTTCCCAGTCACAGTGGATATATCAGCAGCACAACTCCTACACACAAGGTTCAGAGAACATCTTGGAAGAAGTCAAGAAAGACTCAGAGACAGAGGCCCAGAAAATCTACTGTAAAATTGTGTCTCCCAGCAATGTCAGGGAAGCATCACCTGTGAGACCTCAACAGCATGGCTGCGTTAAAAACAACGTGAACAAGGACAGCAACCTGAACAAGCAACCGACGGGCCAACATGTAGGGGGAATCTCACGGGCCTCTCCCTGCAGACAAAGAACCACAGACAATAGGGATGCAGAGGTTCTCCTGGCTCTTTACATTTTTTTTTTAAATCTTATTTATTTTATGTATATGAGTACACTGTTGCTGTTTTCAGGCACACCAGAAGAGAGCGTCAGGTCCCATTACAGATGGTTGTGAGCCACCATGTGGTTGCTGGGATTTGAATTCAGGACCTCTAGAAGAGCAGTTGGTGCTCTTAACCGCTGAGCCATCTCTCCAGCGCAGGCTTTTTAAGTTTTAAGTTGTGT
The DNA here is from genome assembly GCF_947179515.1 of Apodemus sylvaticus. Lineage (NCBI taxonomy): Eukaryota > Metazoa > Chordata > Mammalia > Rodentia > Muridae > Apodemus > Apodemus sylvaticus. The sequence continues at coordinate 3,056,293 of NC_067482.1, forward strand.
CTGCAGTAGATGGACTGACATAAACTCAGGTCTTCTGGCTTACAAGGCAAGTACTTTGCTATCTGAGCTATGTCCCCAATCCTTAGTTTCATATTACAAAACGTTTCCAACAGCTTGACTCAAGGACCAAGAGGGAAATAGTGTAGCTTGAAGACCCCGTTGTTTCCTTACCCTGTGCATGGTAGCTTGAGCTGTACATCTGCTGAGGCAACTTCTGTGATCCCCACACTGTGCCCAAGCCCAGCTGGTACGCTGCTTAGAGAAGGCAGCTATTCCACCCTGAAAGATGCCCGAATCTCACCCTACATCAGACAAGCCGTGCCGTGGCTCGCGAACCATCTGCTAACTAGAGATAACTCACCGACTTCTGTATGTGCACCATCAGGAAGATGTAATCATGCCCACGCCACGTCTGTCCTGCCAGGCAGACCACAGGTCACTGGTGGAGAAAGGGGTTCTGTTAAGGATGGCTTCTTTGTAAAACCCCAAAACAACATAGACTATTGTCTATGCTTTCGATTGGCCACCAGAGCTTGAAGACACCACACACATGGATCCCAGGACATGGGAACATCAAGCCGGCATTGATCAGGGGCTCCCCCTGCTGGCTAGCTTTCATAGCACTGGAAGGTGCTGTTCAGGCTGCCTGGGGAGAACGTCACTAGCCAGCTTTGAATTCTTTGAGTTACAATAGTGGCCAGCATTAAGCTATGCCCATGGATGTAGTTACAGTGGCGTGAATAGGGACCGACCACTTTCTGGAACAACAGGACTGAAGGCCCATTCCACGGGAGGAAATACATTTCCAGTATGGAAAATCTAGGCAAGAACCTGTGACCGGGGAGCTCACAGGCCCAGAGGTGAACCAATTCTATTATTCTGCTAACCGGACACAGTATCACATTATGTTCTCTAAACTCAGATCTCTGCCTATAGGCCAGTGCAGCTGCGGTAGAGACGTTCCTTTGTGCAGTGGATCGCGGTTAAAGGAGAAACTCACAAAGGGTCGGAGCTCGGAGAAGTGAGTGGAGCCCCCAGCCACGAACAGGTCATCAGTGTCACACCTGCTCCCAAGGCTCAGGCAGAGGGAAGGGAAGGTCAGCAGTCAGAGGGCGCTGACCTCAGCAGCTTAGGTGTCTTACAAGATCAAACCGGTAGATACTCTTATCAGAGTGGGATGGAGTTCATGACCCGACCCTTAACGAAGAGCTCTGGACAGCGAAGGCTTCCAGGGAAACTGAGTCAGTTGTCTTTGAGGCTGTGGCTCCTGGCCAGTCAACGTGCTCGGGTGGATGGCCCCATCTGTGAGAACACAGGCAGGGCTCCAAGGGGTTAAGGCAAGGAGTTGAGGTGTGTGTACAATTAAAGTACATTGTATGGAATTCTTGCAGAATTAATAAAAAATATTTTAAATCTAGGCTAAAATAAAAGTGATGGCTACTTGTGATAACTTCAGATCTTCTCCTAGGGAATTGGTTCCTTTAGTCCTCGAAGTGAGAAAGTCTGTGATGTTGACGGAACATTTGATTATTCAATTATTCATTTAAAAACTCAGGTAATTAATCCCCAATGTCTTTAAACTGTGGGCTCACTTTCACTGGGTCAATCAAATCCCAGGAAGGCACACACGTTTTAAAAGAATTAAATGGCTGATGGTTAGGAAGAGGGACAATTTAGAAACTCAAACGTTTCAGAGGGAGGTTTTGAGAACTACCATGGCAGACTGGAAAGAAGGGCCAGACTACCACTGACCAGGACACCCCAGACGGACAGTCTGTTAGGGCCTGGACAGTCTGTTAGGGCCTGGACAGTCTGTTAGGGCCTGGACAGTCTGTTAGGGCCTGGACAGTCTGTTAGGGCCTGGACAGTCTGTTAGGGCCTGGACAGTCTGTTAGGGCCTGGACAGTCTGTTAGGGCCTGGACAGTCTGTTAGGGCCTGGACAGTCTGTTAGGGCCTGGACAGTCTGTTAGGGCCTGGACAGTCTGTTAGGGCCTGAACAGTCTGTTAGGGCCTGGACAGTCTGTTAGGGCCTGGACAGTCTTTTGGGCCTGGACAGTCTGTTAGGGCCTGGACAGTCTGTTAGGGCCTGGACAGTCTGTTAGGGCCCTGGACAGTCTGTTAGGGCCCTGAACAGTCTGTTAGGGGCCCTGAACAGTCTGTTAGGGCCTGGACAGTCTGTTAGGGCCTGGACAGTCTGTTAGGGGCCTGAACAGTCTGTTAGGGCCTGAACAGTCTGTTAGGGCCTGGACAGTCTGTTAGGGCCTGGACAGTCTGTTAGGGGCCTGGACAGTCTGTTAGGGGCCTGGACAGTCTGTTAGGGCCTGGACAGTCTGTTAGGGCCTGGACAGTCTGTTAGGGGCCCCGGACAGTCTGTTAGAGCCTGGACAGTCTGTTAGGGCCTGGACAGTCTGTTAGGGCCTGGACAGTCTGTTAGGGCCTGGACAGTCTGTTAGGGCCTGGACAGTCTGTTAGGGCCTGGACAGTCTGTTAGAGCCTGGACAGTCTGTTAGGGTCTGAACAGTCTGTTAGGGCCTGGACGGTGTGTTAGGGCCTGGACAGTCTGTTAGGGCCTGGACAGTCTGTTAGGGCCTGGATAGTCTGTTAGGGGCCTGAACAGTCTGTTAGGGCCCTGAACAGTCTGTTAGGGCCTGGACAGTCTGTTAGGGCCTGGACAGTCTGTTAGGGCCTGGACAGTCTGTTAGGGCCTGGACAGTCTGTTAGGGCCTGGACAGTGTGTTAGGGCCTGAACAGTCTGTTAGGGCCTGGACAGTCTGTTAGGGCCTGGACAGTCTTTTGGGCCTGGACAGTCTGTTAGGGCCTGGACAGTCTGTTAGGGCCTGGACAGTCTGTTAGGGCCCTGGACAGTCTGTTAGGGCCCTGAACAGTCTGTTAGGGGCCCTGAACAGTCTGTTAGGGCCTGGACAGTCTGTTAGGGCCTGGACAGTCTGTTAGGGGCCTGAACAGTCTGTTAGGGCCTGAACAGTCTGTTAGGGCCTGGACAGTCTGTTAGGGCCTGGACAGTCTGTTAGGGGCCTGGACAGTCTGTTAGGGGCCTGGACAGTCTGTTAGGGCCTGGACAGTCTGTTAGGGCCTGGACAGTCTGTTAGGGGCCCCGGACAGTCTGTTAGAGCCTGGACAGTCTGTTAGGGCCTGGACAGTCTGTTAGGGCCTGGACAGTCTGTTAGGGCCTGGACAGTCTGTTAGGGCCTGGACAGTCTGTTAGGGCCTGGACAGTCTGTTAGAGCCTGGACAGTCTGTTAGGGTCTGAACAGTCTGTTAGGGCCTGGACGGTGTGTTAGGGCCTGGACAGTCTGTTAGGGGCCTGAACAGTCTGTTAGAGCCTGGACAGTCTGTTAAGGCCTGGACAGTCTGTTAGGGCCTGAACAGTCTGTTAGGGCCTGGACAGTCTGTTAGGGGCCTGGACAGTCTGTTAGGGCCTGGACAGTCTGTTAGGGGCCTGGACAGTCTGTTAGGGCCTGGACAGTCTGTTAGGGGCCTGGACAGTCTGTTAGGGCCCTGGATAGTCTGTTAGGGCCCTGGACAGTCTGTTAGGGGCCCTGGACAGTCTGTTAGGGCCTGGACAGTCTGTTAGGGCCTGGACAGTCTGTTAGGGCCCTGGACAGTCTGTTAGGGGCCCTGAACAGTCTGTTAGGGCCTGGACAGTCTTTTGGGCCTGGACAGTCTGTTAGGGGCCTGAACAGTCTGTTAGGGCCTGAACAGTCTGTTAGGGCCTGGACAGTCTGTTAGGGGCCCCGGACAGTCTGTTAGGGCCTGGACAGTCTGTTAGGGGCCCTGGACAGTCTGTTAGGGGCCCTGGACAGTCTGTTAGGGGCCCTGGACAGTCTGTTAGGGGCCCTGGACAGGGGCCTGGCAATGAGCGCATGCTGACTTAAGTTTAGGAAAGGCTGAAAACTATAAGCAGGGTGGTGGCGCATGCCTTCAATCCCAGCACTCGGAAGGCAGACGTAGGCAGATCTCTGAGTTCAAGGACAGCCTGGTCTACTGAGTGAGTTCCAAGACAGCCAGGGCAGTTATACAGAGAAAGGAGGGAGGAAGGGAGGAAGGGAGGAAAGGATGGAGGGAGGGAAGAGGGAGGAGGGAGGAGGGAAGGAGGAGGGATGGAAACTACAAATTGTGAAAAGCGTGATCAATCAACTTGTATAGATAATGATTTCATTACCCAAAGTTGGAATTCCCATATTAAGGAAAGGTGACACATGCCACCCAAGGGCGGACCTAGTCATTGTTAGCCTAAAGTACATATAATTTGTTTATAATATGTATCTATATCCAAATGTGTACAGACTACGTCTGTTATCAGTAATTTAGAAACATTTCCTTGCCTTCACAACTGGCAATGGCTAATTTGATGTCTTGTCACCTGTTTTCTGTACAGTGACTGATCCTAAATAGTTCCACAGTCTGCAGGTGCCTAGGGACACAGGACACATTGCTCTCCACCACAGTGTGCGTCTGGGCTCTGTATTTTGTGTCTTAGACGCTGTCTTTCTGGGGCTGGAAAGATGGTTAAGAGCACTGACTGCTCTTCCAGAGGACCTGAGTTCAAATCCCAGCAACCACACTATGGCTTACACTGTCTGTAATGGGATCTGATGCCCTCTTCTGGCCTGCAGGCCTACATGCAGGCAGAACACTGCATACATAATAAGTAAATAAATAAATAAATAAATCTTACGAAAACAAGAATGTATTTCTGTACGCTGTCCCTGGGATAGCCAGCAATGCTTCTGTGAGCTGGTATGTCATTTATATGTGTTCCCAAAAGAATGTATTTTCAACTCATCTTTGCAGCAGAGGAAGAGGAAAGATCTTTAAGAGTGAGCAGATTGCCTCTGGGTGGTCAAGTGGTTCTTCCCTGCAGGTGCCTGGTCATTGCTGATTCTCAAGGTGTGGGATTTGCAGGAGGCAAGGAAGGGATGGGGAAAGTAGGTATTCGAGCAGAGTCCCCAGGCGACATGGTTAAAATTAAGTTAACAGGATTGGGGCTTGGAGAGTAGGCTGCTCCTGTGCAAGCCCGGGGCCTGCATGTGAGCTCCAGAGCTCCAGCACCCATGTGAAAGGCTGGGCCAGGCAGCAAGGGGCTCATCCCAGTGCTTAGAGTCAGGGTCAGAGACAGGGAGGTCCACGGCACACGCGGGCCGCCTAGCCTAGCCCAGGGCCCGATGCCCAGGTCCTGATGAGAGACCCTGCCTGAAAAACAACCAAGTGGGTAGGTCCTACGGAGCAGCACGGAGGATGGCTGCTGCCCCACCCTGTGCTGGGGCACACACACACACACACAGTAAATAATCAAGTTAAAAGTCGATTAAAACAAAATGGCTCTCCTCCCGCATTCCATGGACACAAAGCTGTGACCTCTCCCCTCAAGCGGCACCTCGGTCCCACCAGTCGCAGAATGGAACCGGGCACCGGATGACAATGGAAAGGTGAGCAGACCAAGCAGAAACCCGTCTCTCTGGGGTGTGACTGATCACAGCCAGTTTCCTAGCTGGTCGATAGCCACTGTCCCCTAGAAGAGCTTCGCTAAGTGCCGTGTGTCCCAGAGCCGTCTGAGCTGGAAGGAGCCTCCATTGTGATCTGGAGGGAAGATGGAGCAGGCAGTTTGGATCACCGAGAAACACTTTGAGATAAGCTTGACGTTCCATAGAAATTAATCCAGGCCTCAAGACAGCACGCAGGCCTATTGGAAAGCTTCTTCAATTCAAGCAGTTAATAATATATCAAGTCTTGTAGCTTAAGGGATACAATTTTGAAAATTATTGTACTGGGGGAATCATAAATCCCACTAAGGGAGGGTTGGAGTCCAGATATTTTATTTTCGATTTCCATCCAGGGTGTATTATGACACTCCGCATGAAAGTCAAATCGTCCATGTAAAATGGTTTTCAGGTGATAAGTTTACCCCTTGGGGTCCTGTACAGTAATGCATTCAGAGTTATATCTGACTTTCACAATCTATAAAGACTAGTTATCAATTTTTTGAAAGATTTGATAAGCAGGAACAAAAAATAGCTTCTGGATGCTGACATTTGTCTCATTAATGGGGGCGGCATGCGAGGCGCGGGCTCCGGCTGGATTTGGCTGTAAATACAGCGCTGACATACATTTTGGAAGGTTGCTGTTTTGTGCTGGTGGGAATGTATTTGTCTAACCTTGCACTGACTGTAACAGACGGGAGAATCGGTGAGATGGCTGTCAGCCATGCTCCGCTTTTTAAGACAGGGGCACCCAATCTGCCACAATCTGTCAGATTCCAGGCCGCTGCATATTAAAAATTATGTCCCATCAACCCAGTCTGGCCTGGTATGACTTTTATTAGTAAAGAATTCCACTGTATTGGTAAGGGGGCACTTCTCACAATAGAATTCAGAGGAAGATTGAAGGGAAAAGGCTATGAAGGGAAAGGCTATGACCTCTCTAGCCAATCAGATGCTCTTCTACAACCCCGGCTTGCAGTGGGAACCAACTATTAGAAATAGACAGGGGACTCAGACTGGGACATCAGCAGTCTGAGCGATACCCACGCACCCTACTTTCTGCAATACGCTCTTGTCTATGCTGACCATGTGTTGGCAGGGAGAGGGGCTGGAATCTCAGACTGGTAACAACACACACTGGCTGAAGCTCCTATCAAGGCAACAGCTGCGCTAGCAGACTGCACTTGACTGGTGTGGTCAAACTGTCAAGTGCAAAGGGGCGTCTGCTCGGAAACTGCTAGTTCATGTGCAAGAAAGGATTGGAGCTGCCTCGAAACCTCGGTTCATCAGATGAAGTACAGGAATTGCTCCACTGTTCCCCTTCAGAACTTTACAGTAAACACTGTTAAAAGCTCACTATGCTCTTAAACAAAGGCAGGTTGTAGTGGTACCTTGCTTATCTAACAGGTCAGTAGAGTGTTCATTCCCCTGAAAAGTGAATCTTATAGCTATGTTGTATGTTATAGCTACATCGTGTCTTTTGTTAAACCGTGGGTTGTGGCCCAGTTGCATGCAAGCCTTTTCTTTTCTTCTTTTCTTTTCTTTTCTTTTCTTTTCTTTTCTCTTTTCTCTTTTCTTTTCTTTTCTCTTTTCTCTTCTTTTCTTTTCTTTTCTCTCTTCTCTTCTTTTCTTTTTTATGTTTTTATTGGATATTTTCTTTATTTACATTTCAAATGTTATCCTCTTTCCCGGTTTCCCCCCTCCCAGAAAACCCCTATCCCATCCTCCCTCCCCCTGCTTCTATGAGGGTGCTCCTCCACCCACCCGACTCCCACCTCCCCACCCTCAATTCTCCTACTCTGGGGCATCTATCCAGCCTTCAAAGGACCAAGGACCTCTCCTCCCATTGATGCCTGACAAGGGCAATCCTTTGTTACAAATGCAGCTAGAGCCATGTGTATTCCTTGGTTGATGGCTTAGTCCCTGGGAGGTCTGGGGGAGTCTGGTTGGTTGATATTGTTGTTCTTTCTATGAGGTTGCAAATCCCTTCAGCTTCTTCTGTCCTTTCTCTAACTCCTCCACTGAGGACACTGCATTCAGTCCAACGGTTGGCTGTGAGAATCCACCTCTATATTCATGCAAGCCTTTCTAAAAACACTGCGCTCCCTACAGTGTGCAGCAGAAGAAGCCTGATTTTCCTGTGAAAAGGTCTTATGCTACAAGACCCTCCTCAGGCCTGGCTTGCAGAGCTATCCGGAGGCAGCTCCTCCCTTCATTAGCATATCCCTTCCCTGCTGGCTGTCCTGTGTTGACCTACAAATCTCACTTCTAACAACCTGAGGACAGCAGATGCTGACTGGTGAGACCTGGCTGGGCTGAGGAGTCCTGTGATCCAAGCTGTTCTCCAAGAGCCACCCGAATGACCTTAAACTATTAGCACCTTTATAAGTGCAGAAGTGCCCACCCACATGGCTTCCTGATGTGACTCGGTGCTTCCAGCAGAGAGACACCTAAGGGCAGAGGCACCCACCATTGCAGTCAGCTGTCCCTGTCTATATACTACACCCAAGTGACTAATTTCTGAGAGGACTCTGGGGCTGTCTGACAACTCATCTGACTGGTCTCCATGGTCCTGTTTCCTCGTGTGTATGCCTTTTGCTGAAGTCCTGACCGACGATCATTACAAGAGTGGCTGGCTGGCCACAGCAGCAGCCAGGATCTCTTTTTAGGAACAGAGATACGATTTCATTTTTTAACTTTATTCTATAGTGCTTTTGCCTGCATGTGTGTAGTTCCTATAGAGGCCAGACGAAGATGACAGATGCCCTGGAATTGGAGCTACAGATGCTGGGAATCAAACCCAGGTTCTCTGGAACCTGGTTTTCAATTTAAAGTTTTTGCTGTGTGGTACAGTAGAGTAACAACACCAGCTTCAACCTTCTGAAGACTATACCAGCAGAGTGGGGCCCGGATGTGGTCTCTGCTACAGGACAAACAGCCTGAGTCTGCTCTAATCCACATCTGATGAAGGGTACTAGGCCTGAGAGGCTAGTGAGAGGAAAGTCAGTCAGGGGACACACACCTGGGGATGTACTGAGCTGCTGGACTTGAAGTAGCATCGGCCACAGGACTTGGGGTAGTTCCATTCAAACAGTAAAGTAAAAGGCAGTTCTCTCAGTTCCAGCGAGAGTGTGAGCTTGGCACATGTGAGTCCTCAGGTTCCATTCCCATTATTCCTGGCACAAGCACACACATGCAAACACACACACACACACACACACACACACACACACATACACACACACACAAAGGCACAAAGAGGTGTCAAGGTAACTTCTGAATCCTCCTCAAGTTATAAGAGGATTATGAAATCAATCTTTCCTATTAGTTTTCCTTTATCCTTATCCAGGTTTCTTCAATCTGAACAAAGTGTTCATGTAATCATAAATATTTCTGAGTGATACCTGGGGCCCAGATATGGCCAGGCGTTAGGACAACCATGCCATCATTAGGCTGGGCGCCAACACGGGTTGCTCCGTAGGATCTCCATGTCTAACCTAGATGGTGCTCTTCCCTCAACCGGTGTCTCTGCCTCTGCTCAGTGGGAAAGATGGGCTGAACTGTATTCTGAAAGGGGATCTTGTGTGTGCTTCTGCACTCACAAACACACACATACACAAACCACACAAGTACAACACACATACATGCACACACACATACATGCACACACACATACATACACACTCACACACACTCTCACATACACATACTCTCACACAAATGCATAAAACACACAAGTATAACACATACAACACACAAGTACATTATATATATGTGCACATACTTACACGCATGCACAAACACAAGTATATTCACACACACGCACATACCCACATACACACATGTATACACATATACATACATACTCACACACACACACACATACACACACACACATACACACACATACACATGGCATACACACATACACAGAAACATCCGTTTCCTGCAGTGCTTCCTGACATTCTGCCTCTAGATTACGTTCCTCTTGTTTGTTTTATTTTGCTTTAATTTTATTTCATATTTATCTTTGAGAATTTTATACAATGTATTTTGCTCATACCCCCCTTTTTTGTTTTTGTTTTTACAGCACTAGGGACTGGGCCTAGGGCCCAGACCATGCTAGGCAAGAGCTCTGTCACTCAGCAATCACAAGCCCTCTTTTTATTTTTTATTTTGAGACATTGTTTCACTAAATTTTCAAGGATAGCCTTGAACTCACTCTGCAGCCCACTAAGCTACTGAACTTGTAATCCTCCTGTCTCAGCCTCCTGAGTAGCTGAAATTCCAGGCCTGCACCACCAAATCTGACTGTACTCTTTGTTCCTGCTGGTACCAGAGAATTGGGGAAGCACCGCCTAGCTGATTCCTAGCTAGTGTGTGTGCATGTGTGCGTATGTGTGCATGTGCGTGTATGCATGTGTTTGTGTGTACATGTATGTGTGTGTATATGTATGTATTGTGTGGCCATTCCAAGTCTTGTCATTGCTGGAACTGGGAAATAAGTCAGGACCCTGGATGCGGCCTGTTCCTGGTTATTTTTCCTCAGAGGAGCGCCAGATCAATTAAAACTCAAACAAAAGAGAGGCCCCGTATGTATACTCAGCTCACCTCAGGAGAAGGGACCCCCGGGGGAAGTAAAGTTGGGGAGGTTTATTGAACCCACTGAAGAGCTGACCCAGAATTTAAATTGATTCTATAATTTATTGCATTTTAATTAGCAATCACAAGAGACCCAGTATTGTTTACTCTCTTGTTAAGCGTGCTGGTTGGAAGCAAATATCAGGAGTCTTAATAAGCGTGAGTTATATTTACTGTGTTCCATTGTACAGTCTTGCTATAGTCATCACTCGAAGAGACTCATTTAGTGCTCACCTGTTCTTGGCATGACATTTGTTGACCACTAGGGTGACATAAAATCAGAACATATCCCATAAGCCAAGGGAAAATCCCTCCTCCCTCCGTCGCCACACTCAGGCTGGCCCCTGCACCCCTTTCAGCAGTGTAATTTAATGTGAACATACTTGGTTAAGGTGCGGTCAGTTGCTGTGTGCCATTGTCACCCAGAATGCACCTGGGTGCTGTTGGTTATTTGTTTATTTAGGCAAATTGATGCCACAGACAAAGAACACTCCAGACTGGACTCATGGGTCCAGTATTTCTCTGCTAAATAATCTCATTCTACAGCTAGTTTGGAGGGGTCATTGGATGATCCTTCTTTTAAGGAAATTCTCACAGAGGCAGGACACATGAAGGTTCCCAACAGCTCTTGCTGTATTACCCCAGCAGGAAAAGTTCCAGCTCTGCGGGGCAGTCTCTCTGGCCGTGTCTCCTTGGCACGCACTTGTCCTGTTCACAGCTGAGAACACTATAAAGCTACTACATGTTATCCCAGGGTTTCCTGGGCTCATCCTAATCCTCAGTCTTGGGTTGTATCCATCAGGAAACAGAACTTGCCATTGCAAAGTACAGTCCATTAAAAAAAAAAAGCACAGGGAGATGGTTCGAAGGTCCCATGAGGACGCATGAAAGTGGATTTGCTTCACCTGAACACACTTCCCCACAGCAGCACTGGCACGCTCCCTCGCTCGCTGCTCTTTCTGTCTTTTAACCCAGTTGTCCCACCGACCACAGGGGCACTGATCTCACCATCTCAAGCTCCGGTCTTAATTAAAATGTGCTCGCTGTTAAAAAGCTCCTATTGTCCTATCCATTTAAATGGGATTTTCTTAGATCTTTAACAAGACCACGGAGGGGTGATAAATCTGAGTAAGTGTCCTTATTAAGTGAAGATTATTCTCACAAGACCCTCACGGTCACCAAAGTAACTAAATCCATTTGCAGAGAGCGCTCAGCACTCAGCATACCCCTCTTGCCTGAAGTGTAGTGTCTCCCCAGTCACCTTCTCCCTCCTCAAATTCAGTAAGGTGGCATCCTGTTTACTTTTCAAAGAGTCCCCTAACAAAAAGAGGTTCAGCGAATGGTATTAATCAGGTCCACAGAAAAGAGACCTCCCTCCTTCCCTCTCCGTCCTCCCTACCCTTCCTTCTTGTTATATCCCTTCATTCTTTCCTCTTCCCTCTATCCTCGGGTTCTCCCTTCCCTCCCTCCCTCCATCCTCCTCCTTCCCATTCCTCCTTCACCCCCCTCAGTACCTTCTATCCTTTCTTCCTTCCTTCCTCCTTCCTTTGCTCCCTCCCCCTTCTCTCTCTTCTGTTCCTCTCTTCCTCCTTCCCCTCCTCCCTTCTTTCTCTCCTCCCACTACAGAAGTTCCAGTTGCCAACACACCAAACATTCTGCAGGCATCGGTTGTTCAAATATAAAAGCCACGGTCTTTGCAGCTGGTGCAGAGTCTTCAGGGTGGAGCGGGGAAAGTCTGCCTTCTTGGAACTTAGATCTACCAGGAATTTAGGCATTGACCTGACAGTTCTCTGATTGACTAATTACAACCATGGGAGAGGGTGGTGGCAGAGGGCAGGGCACACTCTGGAGAGTTAGAATTCTTCTTGCTTCATTGTGCCAGTGCTGACCAGACCTTTGCTTTTCTGTAGTAAAACTTCCTCTCATTTCTAAAGTCCTTGGATAGTCAGTCGCTCCCAGAATTCTCAGCTATTACTTTAAATCCACAGCCTAAACCATTATTCCTTGGTTAGGAGGAGCTGACTTACTGTTTCTAGAATAGAGCTGATTAGGAAATAACCGATGCAGTCACAAGCACTTACTAGTCAAGCCTTTATTTCAGGAGTGCACACACATGTGCATGGGGTAGCCTTTATTTCAGGAGTGCACACACGTGTGCATGGGGTAGCCTTTATTTCAGGAGTGCACACACGTGTGCGTGGGGTAGCCTTTATTTCAGGAGTGCACACACGTGTGCATGTGGTAGCCTTTATTTCAGGAGTGCACACACGTGTGCATGGGGTAGCCTTTATTTCAGGAGTGCACATACGTGTGCATGTGGTAGCCTTTATTTCAGGAGTGCACACACGTGTGCATAGGGTAGCTGGTCCTTAAAGAGGCTCTGGAAGAGCGCCGCTGCCGCCAGTCTAACTTGCTTTCATATTTACCTCCCAGCCCATCTTCCAAGGGCTCATCATGTGCACACACTTCATGATGATCGCTGTGCGTAGGAACTGCAGTAAGAACTGACATTTGTCTTGTCTCCAGAATTGCTGGTAATATGAAAAACCGTGGGTGGCAATTACAAGAGAAACGCTTGGGCATAGCTGTGGAGCAACAGGGCTAGAAGAGGAGAGATTAGAAAGCTTGTCATCAGACCGAGGGAGGACTCTCTGGGATAGGAAGGAAAAACTCTCCTCGCTTCCTTGGAAAATGAAAGGAGATGCCCATCTCATCTGCGGACTTACTTCATGGCATACTCATGGGCTAGCCTCAGCTAGCCTGGACCCAGTACAGGTCCAAGACCTGCGCAGCCCACTGGGAGATTGGTTATTTCTGAGTAGAGACTGTAATAGAAGCCCAGATGTTCAAAAGTACCATGTCTCGTACATTCTATTCCCAAAGCAGGGTCCAAGCCATGACCAGAAGCTTTCTAGGGGCTAGAATGACAAGAGTTGGGTTGGACAGATGGCTCAGTGGTTAAGTGCACTGACTGCCAGAGTTCAAATCCCAGCAACCACATGGTGACTCTCACCCATCTGTAATGAGATCCGATGCCCTCTTCTGGAGTGTCTAAAGACAGCTACAGTGTACTTACATATAATAATAAGCAAATCTTTAAAAACAAAATGACAAGAATCAGAGTCAAATACTCGGTGAACTGAAACTGTGTGAGCAGTGCTTTCACCTGGTGTCTAGCTGGAGTGTGCCATGCTTCTGCCTAGTGTCTAGCTGGAGTGTGTCATGCTTCTGCCTGGTGTCTAGTCTAGATCTAGCTGGTCTATGAGACAAGAGCACCATTCTTCTTTGCACTGAGGATTATCTGTCACTGAGGCCAGCAGACTCTGGTGCTAAGTGACTATTTTTCTCCTGGATGAACCCTTCCCCAGCAAGCAGTTGAGGGAACTGCCCCATGAAAACCTTCCAGAGTCTTAAAACAGTGCTGCTTCCCCTTTCCCAGGAGATGACATGGGGCAGGGGGATGTCTGTGCTGTCTTGGACCATGTGTGGAAGGCATAATTAAGAATCTATGAGCTAGCATTCCTGGTACCACCAGAGGAGGAAGGGCTCCTTCACTCAGCTGCAAACCCTGTGTCCAGCAGGAGCGAGCTGCCTGCGGGACACGCTGGTGCAATAGTGGAGCAAACACTGTAGGCGTAACCAATCAATTCTGTATTGTACTGAAGGCCTGCTCCACAAGATGGGACCCATGCTTGACACGCTCACGTAGCCAAGAATCTGAGACTAGACAGGCCATGGCCTAGGGGAAAACCAGACACTACCGTGCTGCTAAAGTAACACAACAACAAAGAGACTCCTAAGGACACTCTGCTCTCCACACAGGTCAGTGTCTCACTTGGCCATGTTTAGAGAGGCTGCCCCTTACCGTCGATGGGAACCACTACAGAGACCCACAGCCAGATAATGTACAGAGACTGATAATGTGAGAGACCTTGGAACACTCAGTCCTAAGTGGGAAGTCTTATTAAACCCCTCCGCTCAGAAATCAGAGAGCTGCGCAGAGGAGAAGGCGGAAGGACTGTAAGAGTGCAGAGGACGGAGGACACCGGGGAAACAAGGCCTTCTAGACACAGGAGACTCAGACTGGCAGCATGCACAGGACTGCACAGAACCAAGACAGACGGGGTCCCTGAGCTGAGGGGGAACGCACACACAGGCTCCCATGCCCAACCGAGAAGCAGCCTGCAGTTGGTAATAACCCCCAGCAAGGGACATGGGGGAAACATAATCAATACTGTCTGAAGTTCCGTTCAGATTGAAAAACTAGAACCCATGAGCACAGAGCAGCCCTTCCGCCTCTCGGAAGCAGCTCCTTCCCATGATGGACTTCCACGCGTACCTTGGAATCACCCCTCCCTCAAGATGTCCAGAGCAGGTGAGCTGCCTTTCAAATGGTCGCATCCATCTCCATTACTGACCTAGCAGTATAAACGAACAGCATGACTGCCCCATGGCGTAGCTGAGGGGAAGGTTTTTGTTGTAAATGTGAGGGAGAGAAGAGTCCAGAGCAGGGAGAGAAAGTAGTGGACTGGACTGGTCGTGAAAGAAGCAAGAGCAGAGAGAAAGGGGTGAGAGGGAGAAGGAGGGAGGGAGAGGGAGGGAAGGAGAAGGAGGGAGGAGGGGGAGGGGAGGGAGAGAGGGAGGAGGGGGAGGGAGAGAGGGAGGAGGGGGAGGGAGGGAGAGGGAAGGAGGAGGAGGAGAGGGGAGGGAGAGAGGGAGGGAAGGAGGAAGAGGGAGGGAAGGAGGGAGGGAGAGGGAGGGAAAAAAGGAGGGAGGGAGAGGAGGGAGGGAGGGGAGGGAAGGAGAAGGAGGGAGGGGAGGGAGGGAGGAGAGGGAAGGAGAAGGAGGGAGAGGAGGGAGGGGAGGGAAGGAGAGGGAGGAAGAAGAGGGAGGGAGAGGAGGGAAGGAGAGGGAGGGAGAAAAGGAGGAAGGGAGACAAGGAGGGAGGGAGAGGGAGGGAGGGAAAGAAGGAGGGAGGGAGAGAGGGAAGAGAGGAAAGACAGTGTGGGCGAAGGGGGCACATAGCCAAAATCACTGTGTTGTAAGGAAAATGAGTAGCTGGGAGGAGGGAACTGTCTTAGTCAGGGTTTCTATTCCTGCACAAACATCAGGACCAAGAAGCAAGTTGGGGAGGAAAGGGTTTATTCAGCTTACACTTCCACCTTGCTGTTCATCACTAAAGGAAGTCAGGACTGGAACTCAAGCAGGTCAGGAAGCAGGAGCTGATGCAGAGGCCATGGAGGGATGCTTCTTACTGGCTTGCTCCCCCTGGCTTGCTCAGCCTGCTCTCTTATAGAACCCAGGTCCACCAGCCCAGGGATGGCACCACTGACAAAGGGCCCTCCTTGATCACTAATTGGGAAAATTCCTTACAGCTGGATCTCATGGAGGCATTTCCCCAACTGAAGTTCCTTTCTCTGTGGTAACTCCAGCCTGTGTCAAGTTGACACACAAACCAGGTGGAGACATTTGGGGTAGAGAGAAGGTGAGGAGGGCTGGGGTGCTAACGTGAACCCTGAAATGTGTAACAGGTTCTTGTGATACTGAGGGAACCTGCAGGCCAGCATGTGCTCTAGTGTGCTACCACCAGGCACCACAGATGACCATGTGTCCCTTCTGCCAATGATAAGGGAAATGGCTCCTGTGGTAGAGGAAGCAGCCTCACACTGGCGAGAACAGTCTCCTTTGGACCTGACACTAACCTGCTGCCAGTGAAGCCTCAGAGTCTCCGCCAGCCGCTCTTCCCTCTTAGGAGCTCGGCTATTCCCTGAGGTTCATTCATTCATTCATTCATTCATTCATTTAGAGACAGGGTTTCTCTGTGTAGCCCTGGCTGTCCTGGAACTCACTCTGTAGACCAGGCTGGCCTCGAACTCAGGAATCCGCCTGCCTCTGCCTCCCGAGTGAAACTGCAGCAGCTTTGATTTGTTGTTGCTTTTCAGGAGCAAAAAAATTTACTCAGGCATTTTTCTTCCAATAAATTAGCTGAGGGGGGTCTTGCCCTGTGGAACCCCTACCCCATTCCAATACAGAGTCCCCTCTCCCCCTCGTTCCAACGCAGAGCAGGCTCTAGACTCTTGGCTGTCCCAGTCCACGGCCTGGTGCTTTTTTTTTTTCTCTTCAAGTTCTACATTTTGAATTGCTTTTTGCCATATTTGCCTTTTTCGTAGCATAAGAGTGACCACTAATAACCCTGTGGCACAGCTAATCTTACGTAGTCTTAAAATCACCTCCGCCAAAGAACTTGGTCCATCACCTTTCACCTTGGCCTCATGCAGATTCTTAAGACAAGAATGAAAAGCACCCTCGGTCTTTGCCAAAGTTTCATCAAGCATGCTCTCGAGCCAGGTTGCTAATATTATTCGCCTCTGAAGCCTTCTTGTTGAGCTGGGCCTCCACAGTCCACAGGGCTTTCTGCTATGGTGGTGCGTTAGACCCTGCTTACAGTTTTCAATTGATTTTCTAGTTCAAAGTCACAAAGTCTTCCACATTCTCTAAGAAACCACGTGGGCAGGCCTGTCACAGCAATAGCCTACTCCTCGGCATAAAGGACTCTGAGGTGTCTCTCATAGCTGGACACCTGAAGTCACGAGCACGGCACCCACGGTGGACTCGGAGAGCACAGCAGCTCTCACTGAGCTAAGACACCCACCGAGGAGAGCAGTCACAGGCGCCCCGTGGGAGCAGGTGCCTGGTGAGCGAGTGGCCAGCGCTCTGAGGACTCGGCCTTAGGTCCTTCCGCTCCATCTGTTGCGACGTGGGAACAAGACATACCTGCCACTTCTGACACTGTCACCCTGGGAATCCAGCCAACTCCCTACCTTCCACTACACTGTAAGTGATTTTATTACAGAAATATTCCAGATGGAGACACACACCAGACCTGCATGTAACTGGGGTCTGTGTGGTGTCCGCTTCAAGGCTGGGTCTAAGCCAACGAAGGACCAGACCAAAGCTTGACTTGAGCTATAGCCCAGCTGCCCATGCCTATCAGAATCTCCACGGAATCTGAAGGAAGGACACGCCATCCTGAGAGACAAGCAGGAAGCAAACGTGAGGGCTTTGAGACCAGAGGGTTGGCAAAGCTGTGTCTGCTGCATGGCAGGGAAGGACTGCGTGGTTATGGTGTGGCCCTGTTCAGGCGCATGCGCATATGCCCCCTGCCTGGGGAGGACGCTGATCAGAGAGATGATGCAGTCTTGGGGATGCTTAATTGTGCCGCCCCTGGTAAAACAAAAGACAAAAACCAACCAAACAAAAAACCCTTCCATCTGGTTAGCAACCCTCACTAAGGTGGTGCGCTTTACAGGAAGATGGTTTATTTTAGGCAGCCGTCCTGTTGAAGTACCAGGGGTCATTTCTGGAAGAGACACTCTCACAGCCTGTCTGCTGCTTCCTGGGTGTTCCCTGAGCTTTAGGTATAAGAACTGTGTTGCAGGTGTATCAGCGCACCCATGGCCGAGTCTCCTCTGCATTTGGGTCAGCTGTAGTTTCCTGTAATGGTCCCCGTCTGTGGCAAAGAGGAAATTCTTTGATGGGGTGAGGGCTGCGCTTACCCGTGTTTGTAACAATGAACATTTATGATGCGGTTAGAGATTCTGCTGGTTTAAAGTGATGGTCTCGGGGTTCTGCCCTCAGATCAAGATATTTCCTATCCAATCACATTGAGGCAGTGAGAGGCCAGTGATTGGAGGGGAGAGAGGAGGAGGAGCTCGGGGAACCAAGATGGAATCCGTAAAGGTTAGAAATTGGGATAAAGCCGGGTGGTGGTGGCGCACACCTTTAATCCCAGCACTTGGGAAGCAGAGGCAGGCGCACTTCTGAGTTCAAGGCCAGCCTGGTCTAAAGAGTGAGTTTCAGGATAGCCAGGGCTACACAGAGAAACCCTGTCTCGAAAACTCAAAAAAAAAAAAAAAAAAGAAAAAGAAAAAGAAATTGGGATAAGACTTTTATCATTGTAAACTGGCATCTTGTAATTAGGAGTTTCATATACATAAATATGATTGGTTAACTAAGTTTAAGATTCACGCTTTACGGGGTAATTGGAATGGGTGGGTGCTGAGGGAAGTGAGATAAACAATCAGAAGCCTAGGACCAGTAGCCTAGGACCTCCGCTGGAGGGCCGGCCAGTTGGGCAGGACTGCGGGGAGCTTGGGTCATGTGGAGCGGGACCCTGCTTATAGTGAAAGTATTGTCTGGCGCAGCCATGGGAGAGTTGGCAGGGCAGTTCCTTATTAATTATTTCTCATTACAATCCACGACCTCACTACAGACCTGTGACCTCACTACAGACCCCTAACCTCACTACAGATCTGTGACCTCACTACAGACCCCTGACCTCACTACAGACCCCTGACCTCACTACAGACCTGTGACCTCACTACAGATCTGTGACCTCACTACAGATCTGTGACCTCACTACAGACCTGTGACCTCACTACAGACCCCTGACCTCACTACAGACCTGTGACCTCACTACAGACCCCTGACCTCACTACAGACCCCTGACCTCACTACAGACCCCTGAGCTCACTACAGACCTGTGACCTCACTACAGACCCCTGACCTCACTACAGACCCCTGAGCTCACCAGCCCCAGGTGGTTAGCTAGGTTTCCAGTACTGAGCGCGGTTCCCTTGTGCTGAGCATGCCTTGACTGCATTTAGAGACCTACTGGTAATCTCCAAACCTTTTCTTATTGACAATATACAATGTGCAATAACAGTCATGGTTTTGTATACCAGGGGAATGAGAATGTAACAGTATTGGCTGGGTGCCAGATAAGAACCTCAGGGAAGCCGGGTGGTGGTGGCAGTGCAAGCCTGTAACTCAAACTCAGCAGGGTGGTTTACTGGGCTCTAGCTTTAGAGTCATGAGGGAACAAAGGCATGTGGAATTTTCCTCCACAATTAAGGAGTGCCACTAAGGCCAGGCATCAGGCAGGGAGACCCTGCTTGGAGGTCCTGAGAGGCCACTGTGTGCAGCTGGGAAAGTGAATCCTGCAGTGCGTTGCAGACTCCAAGATGTGAGGGGTGCCAGAGATCTGCACTCTCTACCACTGGGAGCTACACCAGGGGACAGAGCCATCCCAGGGGACAGAGTGCCGTGGGCCTAGCAGCCAGAGGACCGAACCATCCAAGCCCAGAGGAGTTAGTGATGGACTGAAGCGGCATTTTCACTCAAAAACATCTTGTTTGTGTCTTCAAACTTCTGAGACAAAGGAAATGTGGACACACATATTTGCGGGACATTGGTACATGCCTAAAACCAATCCTGTTCTTTTTCCTTCTTTCTCCATCTCCTCCCTATGATACCCTCCCACCTGCCCACTCTGCCCGCGTGCACACCCCTCTTGTTGCCGTACAGACCGCAGGTTTGAGTAAATACATAGTGAAATGTGCCCACCATTACAGTATCACACAGAACAGTGTCTGAGGCTACTCCTAATGTCTTACATGTCAGAGGCACATTTGTCACAGTGGACACAGCCGCTTTCTCCCAAGACATCCTTTCTGCACACAGCCAGGAATTCTTCAGTTATCCATATGGGAACAAAAAGCCCATCCAAGATTCTGCCAGACATCAGTAGAGCCTGCAAGTCCATTCCCAGCATTCTCTGGAGTTTAACTTGAGAAAATAATAAGAATCCTATAGGATCAGTGGTCTCATGCGCTTGGACGACAGTAAATCTCTCCTATATTACTGCTCAGCCTCTGAGAATATTATATTGGGTCTCATTTTATTAAAGAATGCCGTGCATACCCAGAAGTCACTACTTAATTTTTAGCTGCAAGATACAATTTCAAAAAACCATTATCTAGGAAGTGCAATAATCAAATAATGTAATCATGGATGTTAAACCTCTTTGAAATATTATTTTAAATGCTTGCCAGCTGGAGGGAACCATTGGCGAGGAGGTACCTGACTAGGTTGGCTTTATAATTCGGCGAAGCATCAACACTTTTCAGTAAGATATATTTGTCAAAACGTGTTTCCTCTCTGCTTGGTTGCTTTTGAAACTCAAAGCCCTTAAACAAAGAAGAGAGATTTGCATTTTCTATTTGTTTCCGCCTAAGATTTAGGATTAAAGCACCTTAATAGGCACAATTGAATCCTTTCTCAGCGGAGCCAGCCCTTCATCTACATCACCCAGCGCCTCTGAGCTTTCTGGCGCTTCTGTGAGCTCAGGCTCATAAATTTCATGACATAGGGAAAATATCCGAAAATCACTGCATGCATTTTAAGAAAGCACAGAGAACCAGGTTGACAATGTTGTGGCAGTTCCCAGGGACAACACCTACTCTTCCCACCACCCACATCTAAATCTCCACAGAAAGGGTTAGTTTGGCCACTGGCTGAGAATCTTGGGCAGGATCCAGCTATTTGTGGATTGCATAGCCTTCCTGCCCAGAAGGGGTGAGGCAAGGTTAAGTACCACAGAGGACTTCCAGGAATGTGTGTGTGTGTGTGTGTGTGTGTGTGTGTGTGTGGTGTCTGTCTTTCTCTGTCTCTCTGCCTGTGTGTCTGTCTCTGTCTCTGTTTTTCTGTCTCTGTGTGTGTCTGTCTGTCTCTCTGTGTTTGTCTCTCTCTGTGTCTGTGTGTCTCTCTCTGTCGGTTTCTGTCTTTGTCTCTCTGTGTGTCTCTGTGTGTCTGTCTCTCTCTCCTCTCTCTTTCTGGCTCCAGTTTTTGGCACACACCACTCCCATTTGGAATGCCATTCTTTTTTTTCTTTTTCTTTTGCTGCTTTTCTGTTTTCATGTGTGTGTGCATGTATGTGTGTGTGTGTGTGTGTGTGTGTGTGTATGAATGTGTATGTGTATATAAGTATGTGTATGAGTGTGTGTGTGTGTGTATGTGTGTGTGGAGTATGTGTGAGTGTATGTGTTTGTGTGAGTGTGTATATGTGCAAGTGTGTGTGTGTGTGTGTGTGTGTGTTGTGAAATCACATATGTATGTGTGGCTGCATATGCTGTCTTCATGAGGATGTACATGGTATACACTCATGTGGAGGTCCCAAGTAAACACTGGGTATGTTGCTCTATGACTTTGTTATTTTTTGAAGTAGGGTCTCTTGTAAAATGGAGAGTTCACGCCTTCAGCTGCTCGAGGTTACCCTGGGAACCCCCATTCCTGTTTCCTCAGTACTGGAATAAAGTGGTCACCGCAGCTTCCCAGCTTTTCCATTAGGTTCTAGGGATCAAGGCTCCAGTCCGCATGCTCGTGTGGCAAGTGCTGTGTTCTCTGACCCATCTCTCCAGCCTGGCTACCCTTTCAGCTCAGTGAACCAGCACTCCGGTGCCACTTCCTGCTTCTCCTCTCCTCACTTCCTGCTTCTCCTCTCCTCACTTCCTGCTTCTCCTCTTTTTACTTCCTGCTTCTCCTCTCCTCACTTCCTGCTTCTCCTCTCCTCACTTCAGGCTTCTCCTCTCACTTCCTGCTTCTCCTCTCCTCACTTCAGGCTTCTCCTCTCACTTCCTGCTTCTCCTCTCCTCACTTCCTGTTTCTCCTCTCCTTACTTCCTGCTTCTCCTCTCCTCGCTTCCTGCTTCTCTCTCCTCAATTCCTGCTCTATAGCATACATTCCCCCCACCAGGGTTTATTCCCTAACACGATTTGGATTCCCAATTGCATGCACCTGGGTAATCCATGGGCCGACGCATGATGCGTCGTGGTTGGTCTGGAAGGCCTGAGGATAGAGCCAAGGTCAGTCTCCGGCGCCTGGCTTCTCTTACGGCAGTGTCTGGGCCTTATCTATAAAACCTGGCTGATAATGGTGCCTATTTATAGGCTATTGTGAACACTAAGTAGCTTAGACTATTGTATTATAATTATTATATAGTAATATTATACTTAAAAGGATATCTTGCACTACCAGCAGATTCATGAAACACCGTTAAAGTGATCTTCCCAAAATGTGAACTCCTATTTGTCATTAGGATGTTACTTCCAAAACTCTGACTCCAGAGGTCCCTGCTATAGCCCAGGTAAACCAGGGCTGGAGAGATTACTCAGTGAAGTGGTTTCCTGGGGTCTTGAAAGCTACTACGGTAGTAACAAGGAAAAGGTTTGTGTTGTTTTGGGTTTTCCCCATCCCACCCCCTGCCTACTGATGACCTTTCTTTAGGAGTCTGATTGACTGAATAACATTCAGTCATTGCTCCTTACCTAAAAACTCACATGGGTCTTCACTGCCCCCAGCACAACTCTAAGGAGTCCTTCCATGGATTCTTGGGAACACGGTAAAGACAGGGCCTGGCCTTCAAGAGTACTTCAGACTCTAAGGTCCATGGAAGTCCATAGACCCGAGAATAAAGAGGAGAACATGTCATCCCTACACCACAGGTGCAGGTGGAGCAGTCCCCTGCGTGGTTGGAAGATGGCTGCCGACTCCATACTTGGGAGCTCTGGCCTTGGTCTTGTACTGTCAAGGGTGTGTGCTGAGTATGTCATCTCAGCAAATGGTACACAGAGCCGGGTGTGGTAAGGCATCGAGCCAGACTGAAAACATGTGGAATGTGCTTCTGTGACTCTTAAGTTTGAAGGGAGAAAGAGGAGACCTGAAGGAGAGGAGGGGAGGGGAGAGGAGGGGAGAGGAGGGGAGGGGAGAGGAGGGAAGGGGAGGGGAGAGAAGGGGAGGGGAGGGGAGGAGAGGGGAGAGGAGGGAAGGGGAGGGGAGAGAAGGGGAGGGGAGGAGAGGGGAGGGGAGGGGAGAGGAGGAGACGGGAGGTCCAGAGGGCAGAATGGTCCTTGTGGGATGATGGTGTGGCCTGAGGCTGTCCGGCAGCAGAAGGGGTCGTTCGTGGTGCACCAGCAGAACTCGGACCTGGAGAATAGATGCTGTCACTGGCAGTTTCAGCTGAAGAACTGTGCAAGAATTAGGAGAAGGGATTCAGATCGGGGTCTGGCTGGGTGGAGTATGGGCTGGGGTGAACAGGTCTGGAGAGGGTTGTCCTGTGAGCCATTTGCACTTGATTCCATCAGTTCCTTGGCAAACAATAGGTCCGCACAGGGCTGGAAACATCACACATAGGCACCCCAGCACTTGAGTTCTTACCCATCAAGCCATGCACTTCAGGATAATACGGGATAATAATGCGCTCACCCCTGAGGCCAGAGACTTTTACTCAAGTGTGTAAGGCAACTGAGTGTGCTTGGTCCCAGTGTTTGCTTCAGGAAAGAGCTAAGAAGGAAGGGAGGTAAATTCAGGAGAGTAAAATAACAGTCAGGATGGCTGAAAAAAATCATGAGCGATCATACTATTAATTATCACAAAACACCCACAATACACATAATTCTGAATGTAAATATGCAAATATTTTAAGTGAAAATTTTTTTTCTGGGCTAAAAGTGCTCCCTCCAAGAGCCAAAGCACATCTAACACAGACTCCAAGGCCAGACATGAGAGATTTGAATTGTTGGTCAGGACTGTCCAAGAGGCTTCCAAAACATTATAGGCTATTGATACTGCCCTGAGCTATCTGTCCCCTTAAGTAGAAGGGAAGTCCCCGTGCACTTTAGAAACAAAGCCCGAGCTGGAACTGACCTGAATGTCCCCTCCCTGGCTAGGACCACAAGGGATCACACACTCGTCCAAAGGAGGGGGTCAAGCAGCAGTCCTTCCCAGCGATGACACCTGGGAGGCAGATCAGCGACAGCACGACAGCACGGCGTGGTAACCCCGAGGGTGCAGTAGTGACCCCCGACAGCTGTGGGTAACCATCGGCTCTCTAATTAGACTTCAGACCAGATCAACAAGCTGGTAGTCATGCCTGACTGAAAACCTAGCCAACCACCCGGAGCTAGTGACGCTGCGGGCCTTAGAAAGCCTACCCGCAGTTGAATGTAGCCCTTCCTCCTCACTGAGGAAACCTCTGCAATAGACAGAGAAGACCATGGCAGAGATCTACAACCAATCAAAACGCAGAATTGTGGAGCCCAGACCCAAACTGATACATGAACAACTGCTCCCACACCCAAGGCTCAAGGAGCATTGCGGAAGAAGGAACGGAAAGATTGTGCGAGCCAGAGAACGTCAGAAGCTACATACATAAAGTCTCACCAAGATGGCTCAAGTCCAAGCTGAACTCGGACACCAGTAGACAAACCTAAGTAGACGGGGGAGGGGCTCAACCATTCACAAAGAACTACAGGCAACTAAAGGATGCTGAGAGTGGGAGAAAGAATTTTCCCCAGGGAAGAGCACGCCAATTGGTTATCCAACACCAAGTGGTCATCCCTGAAAACATACATACAAGTAACATACAATTGAGCAGGTTCTATTTAGGAATATGTATGTATGTACATTTGCTTACATGCATGTTACAACAGTTAATGGAAAAAGAGGTCACGCATTTGAAAGGGAGCAGGGAGGTGTAGCAAGGCAAGACATGCAGAGGCTCCTCCAGCTTGTGTTCTTGCTCAGGCCACTTCAGGTTTATCTAGAATTTTATCTCCCTGGTGGAGCATCCCACGGTAAATTACCCAGTTCTATTCTAAGGACCCAAGGTCAAGATGCTCCAGCTTTTACTAAACTGCCTCCCATGCAGACCCCCCGCCCCTGCAGCTGCTGAGCATGACACTAGAAGCGGCTTTAAAAGCCCCTCACTCCAATTGCTTGGGGCTACACATAGGTCCCAGACACCTGAGTAGGTCCCAGACTACTGGAATAAAGACTTTCGGTTGGCTATAAACTGTGTCTGAGTGGTCATCTCTGGTGGGCTTCCGATAACAAGTTCTATTTGGGAGGGTTTGGAGGGAGGAAAGAGAAGAGGAAAATAAAAGAAAAAATTAAAAAAATAAATAAAGATAGCTTGATGGTGGAGGTGGCCCATGCCTTTAATCCTAGCAATTGAGAAGCAGAGGCAGGGAGACCTCCGAGTTCGAGAGCAGGCTGGTCTACAGAACGAGTTCCAGGACAGCCTGGGCTATGGAGTCAAGCCCCGTGTCATAAAAGGGGACGGGGGTAAAAGAAGGAAAGACAGACAGACTTAAGAGCCAAAGATTCAACCCCGGCCACTGAAACCAAAGACCGCGTGCCGGGAGCACTGACACGTGAGAGGAATGAGCGGAGGCTGTATTGCTGCAGCTGCTTTTGAAAGGCTGGCCCCAGGACTAAGCTGCTCTACACACAGGAAGGGAACTGAGAAAATCGGACTGGAGGGAAGAAGACAGCGGCGCTGCATGGACCAGGTCCTGGATGCACAGCCAGACCCTTCACAGCAGTCCTCTGACTGCGCAGTGACAGCGAAACGTTTTCTGGCTCAGAAACACAAGAAAATAACATCTGACTTGCTGCTTCTAAACATAGATTTTAAAACCACTAAGAGGTTGGCTGATTATCATTTAAAAAATGGGAACAGTCCTCCCTGGGTCCCCCAACACAGTGGCGCGCTGCCACCTGCTGGCCGACGAGCAGAACGGCCCCGGAAAGCCGCTTGGGGGTGAATGCTGGAGCCGCCAGGCAGGGTCACCAGCCTGAAGACGCGGAGAGTCACTCTCCGTTAACGTGTTTCTGAACGTTTGCATGTTAATTGGCTTTTCTTGGAAACAAGATCCGTGTAACCTAACCCAGACTCGCTCCAACTGTTACACAGCCGTGGCTGACCTTGAACTGCCAGCTAATAGGTTACCTTTATAATCAGACAAAACAAAACACTCACTTTAGGAAACGCTGTATTTTGTATCTTATGACACTGGCTGTTTTATTGTTCTTAGGTACATTAATTAACGCGTGTTCTCTTTTTAAAAAGCAACCTCGCAACCACGAGGATAGTCTCTTCGAGTCTCTAGGCTCCTGGAGTCCTCACATCCAACCTTGGCACGGGATTGAACATTTCTCGAAATTCTCTTTGGAGATTCTCTGAATTTACCTGGCATTTAGGGATTTTTCAAGATTTTTGTCCTGTTCTTGACAGTACTCGGAAATCTCGGCCGGTTTGGAATTCGGAGTCTGTTAAGTCATGCCTCAACCCTAGCTGAGCAGGTCAGGACTTGACCGCAAATGATGTCCACCTCCCTCTGTGGACCTCACAGGATGTCGGGATAACCGCAGCGGCCTGATCCCACCGGCAGGTGGCGCCGCGCTGCCTGCTCTCCATCCGGACCCCGCCTGATGCCCGCGCTGGACCCTCACCTCCCTGGAGCCCTGGCTCCCGCCGTCCCCGCTCTTAGCTCGCCAAAGAAAAGTCTACGTCACGGCTTTGTCCTGTGAGCGCTGAAACTCACGGAGGCCCGATACCCACACATTCGCTCCTGGCTCAGTTCTGCAGAGCAGCCTGTGCTCCCCCAAGACCTCCTCAGCCATTCCTGGAGCCCCTCCTCCTTCAGGGCTCACCGTCCTTTCTCGGTGCTTGTGAGTGAGCAGCCGGGAGCTCCGGGCAGAGGACCTGGCCCCAGGCAGGCCATCTGTAGCCCATTTCCTCTTTGTCCTCAGCCCTGCGGGCTGGCAAGACTCCTCATCCTTACCGCCAACCTTCCCACGATTTCAAGGTTCACCCACTTTCACCCACTCAGCGGTGTGCATAGCCTGGCATTCCCACCTGTCCTGAGGTGTCTGAGAGCCGCCACGCCTCTCGAAGATGCCCGGGCCCTGGCACAGCTGCCATCCGACAGCTGCCGAAACCTCAATGTCACCTACGCTGTGTGATGGCACCTGTACAAACCCCAGCTCTGGGAACCGATGCATGTGGCCTCTTCCCCGTCCTTTGTGACCAGAATGTCCACCTGTCGTCCTTTAGGAATCGTTACCAACGGCTTTTGGAGAAACTCCCTGTATTTGGGACAGGAGGCACGTGTATAGGAGTACAGCCTCTCTGTCTTAATGTGAGAATTTCATGCGTGTATACAATGTGCTTTTGATTAAATCCTCCCCCAGCCTTACTCACTCTGTAGCCCGGGCTGGCCTTGAACTCAGAAATCCGCCTGCCTCTGCCTCCCACGTGCTGGGACTAAAGGCCCGCCCGGCTTCTCTCCCATCTTCACGTGCTCTGTTTTGTTAAAGCCCAATGTCTGTTAGTGCTGTTTGTCCATCCGTCCAGTAGATGGAGCTTGAGTAGCCTCCGTGTCTCGAACACCCTGCCCCCACCCCAGCACTCATCGTCCTTGGTTTAGATGCAGAGTCTCCTGCAGCAGCAGGTCTTCAGCAAGGATAATGATGACGTCATACTTCCTTCTCCCGAATGTCGGAATCAGGAACAGGAGTGAACTACAGCGGGCTCAGTGGCCATGAGCAAAGAACGGTCCGTCATTCTCCCAAAGATGACCCCTGTCCCCACACGCCACGTGGTCCCTGAACAGGTGCAGAAGTGGCTCACCGGCAGAGAAATGGGGCGGGGCCGTAAGACATGGTGACGGCCTCAAAACATTCATTGTTTGTAATAACTTTTAAAAAAATGTATCTTGTTAAAAAGATACCCTGTCAGTCACCTCAGGCTTTCACAAAGTCTTTGGGCACGAAGGACACCCCTGTGCTCCAGCAACTTCTGTCTGACAGTACCAGGACACAGTGCGCAGTGGCTCACGGTCCTCTATCCCAGGACAAGGCTACTGCACTGTGCTTGGCAGGGTAGCATATATTTGCAATCCCAGCTCTCAGGAAGATGTGAAGTTGGAAGAAGTTGGTCTGGAACCATATGTAGTGGTGCACACAGCACTCCTGAGGCAGAGGGAGGTGGGCCCCTGCGAGTTTGAGGCAAGCTTGGTCTACAGAGTTCCAGGATAGCCAGGGTGTGTAGAGAGAACCTGTCTCATTAACTACATCAGCAATAATAACTTGTAACACGCATTTGTCACAACTTAAAACCAGATCTGACGACTGAGGAGTGCTTGCAGGATAAGTGTGTTGACCTGAGTTCAGTCCCCAGGACACATTTGAAAAGCCAGGCATAGTAACATGTGTTTGTAATCCCAGGGATCTGCCTGTCTCCAGCTCCAGGCCAACGAAAGAGTGTATCTTGAAATCTAAGGTGAACACCTTCTGTAGTGTGACACCAGAGGCTGTCCTCTGGCCTCCACATATATGTAGACTCACACATACCACATACATACACACACACATGCATACCACACACGTACACACACACATCACACATACAAACACATCATGCACACACCACACAAACATAGCACAGACATGACACACACACATACCATACACATCACACACACACTCACACTTACCATACATTTCCACACACACATCACACACACACACACATCACACATCACACATACTCATACATATGATACACAAACCACACACACATCACACACATCATACACTCTTACACACACACATATCACACACTTACCACATATACGCATCATACACATCACATATACATATCACACATCACACACATACACACACTCACACACACACAATCTCACATACACACACCACACACACTCACACACACACATGTCACACACATACACACACTCATACACACACACTCTCACATACACACACCATACCCACACACACACACACACACACACACACCACTTGGGTGCTTGTGTGGAACTAGGAGATGTATCCTGATGACACTATCCACTTCCTGGTCCTCCTTGTGCTTTGCTTCCATGGATTTTTTTTTCTTCCATTCTTTTTTTTTTTTTTTTTTTTTTTTTTTTTGGTTTTTTTGGATTTGGTTTTTTGGAGACAGGGTTTCTCTGTATAGCCCTGGCTGTCCTGGGACTCATTCTATAGACCAGGCTGGCCTTGAACTCAGAAATCCGCCTGCCTCTGCTTCCCAGAGTGCTGGGATTATAGGCGTGCACCACCACTGCCAGCTTTTCCATTCTTTTTAAAAATCACTTTTCTCACCAATCACCTCAAAAGTCAGGTCAACCAAAGTTAGGCATGGTGGTACACACCTTTAATCTCAGCACTCAGCAGGCAGAGGCAGGCAGATCTCTGTGAGTTCAAGGCCTGCCTGGGATACACATTTCCTCTAGGACAGGCAAGGCTGAGTACCCTGAGAAACTCTGTCTCAAAAAAACAAAACAACAAAACCCAAAGTCAGTCCAGCCAAGTAACATTAGTAACATCTTGATATTGAGAAAGAATTCCCAACAGGCAGTGAGCAGAAAGGTAAACGGGCTAAAAACAAGGTGGGTTTGTATAGGGACAGCTTCCAGGGCCGCCACCATCCTGCCTGCAGGGAGAGACCTCTGCACACGTCCCTCCCCCTGTGGTACTTACTTTTATCTCTCAGTTCTCAATGGAGTGGAATCAGTACAGAAAATGCTAGCCTTGCTTAAGTGGGACCGGGTCTGCGACCTGAGACTCAGGAAGAGCTGACTGTGAACTTCCAGTCTGGAGATTAACAGTTTAAAGAAATCAAACACAAATTAAAGGGAAACAGCAAAACCGCAGAGAGGAAGCTGCCTGCAAAAACCAACGTCCACTCAACACAGGCTGTGTGGTTCTGCTCTCCTGGAGGGAAGCAGGCCTCTGACCCTGGCCACTGGTTTTATAGGAAAATCACAGTCCCTTGACCAGGTTTCATCGTGACAAACTTTGTTGTTGTGAGTGCTGGCCTTCTCCCGTGCAAGGACTCGGTCAGCGGTGGATTCTGCTCCTATCTGATCTACGTCATGGCCCAAAATTCTAGAGACAGACTCTCCCTTCCACTGTGGGTCCCTCACCCGACTTGCTGTGGCCGGAGGGTGTGATGGTTTGTATGTGCTTAGTCCAGGGAGACATGTGACCCTGTTGGAGTGTGTGTGTCACTGCGGGTATGGGTTTTCATACCCTCATCCCAGCGTCCTGGAAGTCAGTCTCCTCATAACAGCCTTCAGATGAAGACGTAGAACTCGAAGCTCTGCCTGCACCATGCCTGCCTGGAGGCTGTCATGCTACTGCCTTGATGATAATGGACTGAATCTCTGAACGTATAAGCCAGCGTCAGCTAAATGTTGTTTTATAAGAATTATATGCCTTGGTCCTGGTATCATCTATAAAATCCTAAGACAGAGGGTATCCCGTAAATGCGGCCATTAAAGCTTGTCCTGCTATGGACCAGAAAACAGAGTGGACCAGGAACCCAGGAGGAATTTGGCACTTAACAGGATTTGGTTAAGATTAGTGTCTGCTCAGGGTGCAGACTCTTCTGTGGAGTTAAGCCTGATAGAGGAATATGTGCTACAGGAGGCAAGGGACCACCAAGCTAGTGTAAGAGTCTGGGAGAGAACGGGTTAGCTTCCTGTTGCTGCTACAACAAATAGCCACAGATTTAACGGGTTATAACAAAACAAGTGTGCACAGGCCTCCTAGAACTGAGGTCTTGGCAGGCCTGGAGGCACCAGAGGCGAACCTTTGCTTTGCCTTTTCCATCAATAGCCCTTGGCACCCTCTTCCCTATTCAAAGCTGAGATCAATGTCTTTCTTATGTCGCTGACACCAAGGCTTTCTCTCGGGGACCAGTGATGGTGTCTGGATTAAGCCTTGTCAATATAGCGCACAACCATCTGTACTGGCTGGTTTTGTGTGTCAACTTGACACAGGCTGGAGTTATCACAGAGAAAGGAGCTTCAGTTGGGGAAATGTCTCCATGAGATCCAGCTGTGGGGCATTTTCTCAATTAGTGATCAAGGGGGGAGGGCCCATTGTGGGTGGTGCCATCCCTGGGCTGATATTCTTGGGTTCTATAATAAAGCAAGCTGAGCAAGCCAGGGGAAGCAAGCCAGTAAGAAACATCCCTCCATGGTTTCTGCATCAGCTCCTGCTTCCTGACCTGCTTGAGTTCCAGTCCTGACTTCCTTTAGTGATGACCGGCAGTGTGGAAGTGTAAGCTGAATAAACCCTTTCCTCCCCAACTTGCTTCTTGGTCATGATGTGTGTGCAGGAATAGAAACCCTGACTAAGACACCACCCCACTTCAAAGTTCTTATTAACCATGTCTGCAGAGTCACTTGAGTTTGAATTGTAGCCCTATTAACCCCTCACCTTCCATGTCATATTGTAATCTTATTCTGAAATAAGGCTTTGAGACACAGTTAGTTAGGGCAGGATCTTAAAATCCCTCAAATGGGCCCTGAGCCAGTGTGACTGATAGGAAAGGGGAGAGTTTAGCTATGAACACAGAGAGAGACACGGGGAGAGAGGGCCAGGAGGAGACAACGTCTTACAGCATCAGGGAGTAGAGTCCATTGCTCAAAGCCCTCAGAAGGAGATTTTAGACTTCAACCTAGAGCTGTGAGATAACACTTTGGTGTCTCCCATACAGCACCCAGTCACAGTGGGTCCTTTCTACATGTTCACAGAGTTTCATCTCAGTTCTGTGCTCAGTAGCTCCTCAGCCTCAAAGGAAATGGCACTTTGTGTGAGGGAGGGAGGGGTCTAACCTGTTGACATCTCTTTCAGGAAGTCTAACCTGTTAACACTTGCAACAAAACCTTGTCATCTACAAAGTCCAGTTGAGAACTGCATGTTTTTTTAAAGTCACCCCTGAAAATGTCATAATGTTTTAAGTATGTTCACAACTGTGTAGCAGGCTGCAGTTATAGCTATGCTTGGTTGCGGGGGTGGGGTTGGGTGGGGCACACATCTGCCTCTAACTAGAATCTATGTCTATTGCTCATCACACAGCCTGTCAACACAACAGCAGACTCCAGATAACCGGTGTTTGCGTGTATACACTGTCCAGCCTCTGGTTTTATGCAGTGAAAGGCAGTGGTACCTCCTCCTCCTCCTCCTCCTCCTCCTCCTCCTCCCCCTTCTTCTTCTTCTTCTTCTTCTTCTTCTTCTTCTTCTTCTTCTTCTTCTTCTTCTTCTTCTTCTTCTTCTTCTTCTTCTTCTTCTGGATTTGGTTTTTCAAGACAGGGTTTCTCTGTATAGTCCTGGCTGTCCTGGAACTCACTCTGTAGACCAGGCTGGCCTCAAACTCAGAAATCTGCCTGCCTCTGCCTCCCAAGTGCTGGGATTACAGGCGTGTGCCACCACCACCTGGTGGCAGAATGTTTGTGAGAAGAATCAAGTGCAGTGGACATTACTTGTTATTTCCAGGATAAATTCAAGCACTTGTGTAGTGTGAGTCTCCGAGGCGAGGGATTTCGCTGCTAAAGCAGCATCTATCTCAGCCCTTCAGAGTAGCACCCTCACAGTGGGCCCCTAAGAGCTGAGTGGGGATCCCCTCATCTGCGGGTCCCCAGGCTGCACATTGGTTCAGATAGCAGAGACTAGGTGATGGTTTCTGAGACATGAAAAACAGTACAGAAAAAAATCTGTGGCTGATAATAGACAGACAGACATTGACAGACACACTGACAGACACACAGAGTTCAATCTCCCCTACTACTGCACTACCCTGCTGGAGACCAGACTCTCTTTGGATTGGATCCTGCTATAGGTTGTCCTCAATGTCCTACCGTTTCTCACCCTGGCACCCTCAGGTCAGGCCTGAGTTTCCCATCCAATCATTCCCTGTTTCACACACCTTGCACCCCAAGTGTGGTGGTTGACCACCAGAATGAGTGTCAGCTGTGGTACCTGTAAAACAGTACATCCTCCTGACTCAGACTCTGATCACAGCCATCTGAAGCACTTTCTGTGTACACTGTGGCTGGGGGCGGTAGCCAAGGCCCTTCCTTTCTCTGGCATGGCTTTCTCCTTGTCCTGTCTGAGGCATTGACCAGTCCATTTCTCTTCTCTTCTTGCCCTTACAACACTGCTTTGTTTGACTACAGAGTTCTCCTGGCCTGGTTTTAGAAGCCACGCCCAGGCTGTCTCTTTGTAGCTTTGTGCACTTTCTGTTTCTACCAAAGGAATTGGTAACTCTGTTTCCCTTTCCCAGTGGCCACCTTGCATGCTGAGAATCCCACACAGTGCTCCAGTGCAGCAGTTCGGGCGTTTCCCATCTAGACTCCCCTTTCCCTCTGGTCGTGGCCTATTTAATTCATATCCCCCTGTTCTGAGTGTTACACACGTGCGTTTGGATTTTTATTTTATATGCTTCTGCCACAATCTGCCTCAGATCCTTCTGAGCCAGAGCAGAAAAGAAATAAATTATTCATCTCTATATTCATACCACCTGGACAAAGTCTGGCCGAGGGAAAGAAGCTACTCAGCAACAATGTTAAATTTAACTATGGCTTAGGAGAGGTTTTGCTGGTTTTTATCATGGTCCAGAATTAAGTCAGCTAGGAGGATTTCTGAGTGCTGATTTCTGTCCTGGATCTCAACAGTCCAGTTGCAATTCCCGCCTTCCTCCAAGGGCAACCCGTTCCAAGAACCTGGGCTCTTCAGTGTGGGGTTGTGATTAACTGTGAAATTTGGTGAATAAACAACCAGGAAATAAGGGCACAGAAAGATGTCTCTGGGGAACATGGCGCTCAAATGAGATCGTGCAAGAATACAGCACAGGCCACAAGACGGGTGGGTGGGGCACTCCAGCAAATGCCACTAGACCAAGACGGTGGGGCCACGTCAGGTCAGGATGTTGCCTGAAGATGTAAGCAATGAAATGTCCCATGTACGTCAGGAGGAGCATGTGTGCTCAAGCCCAGACTTCAAGCCATCAACATCAAATTGCTGCTTGATAAAGCTGTGAAGAAAGAGGAGAAAAATCTTGAGTTTTAAAAAAAAAAAATCAATCTCATTTTTTGTGCTCATTTTTCTTCAATTTACATCTAATGTTTCCCTCAGGAAAACTGTCTTTCCCACTCCTACGTATTATATCTGAAGAAATGGCAGCACTGCCCAAATCTCTTTAAGCTGAAGGTTCATTTTTCCTAGGAAACACATGAGCGTGTGCAGTCTTGACTCTCATTGTCACCTCGGGTTTCCGAAGGAGCCTCTCACACTTCCCGCTAGTGAGTTTCAAATTGGAAAACTCCACTCAACTGGAATTTCTTTTCCCCTGTGGGGGAAGGAAGACTCGAGGTATGCTTACCGATCGATTGTTACACATACCCAAAGACATGTAACACTGCACGTCTAATTTAAATTTGCTTAGATAGATTGGCTTCCATCCAAAACATCAATGCAATGTGTTGACTTTAATCATATTTTCTTGAAAATCTAAAAAAAAAAAAATCTGAGAGAACTCTTCGAACGACGTAAAAGAAGTGTTGATTTTAAACAGATTAATATGGAAGTTGGTGGAAACGAAGCTGGCTGTATCCTTACCTTGTGGGTAATGACTAAGAGATGTAATGACATCTTGGCTGGTTACAATGAAGTTTGGCTTCTTCCAAAATAAATTGAACAGAGGACCTTTGAGTTAGGCTTGAGTATGGTGTCGTCCTAGCCCAGTGACCTGCTTGCACTGGTTTGGAGTTCAGTCTAAAGCTCCGGGATTAAGGACAGGGGAGTAACCACCTCGGCAGTGTCCAGACGGCCTGATCCAACGTGGTGGTGATGGTAGATGGGCTGCAGAGAACAGGCTGGGAATGGAGTTAGGGTTTTGTGCCAGCCACTCTAGGGCAGAGACACCGTGAACTTAGACCCAAGCGAGTCTCTAATTTCTCATCTCCAGGCCAACTGAGGACAGCAGTACCTCCAGGTGTAGCCTTAGGCCTCCCACCCACTGAGTTAAGAGCTGTGAGTCCTCTACAGAAGACATACTAAGCTCACAGGGGCCTGGGGCGTGGCTGGAGATTATCCTGGGCCTGGGAAAGGGCTTGGGACAGTCTGGAAGCACCTCTGAGTCTCATTGCTTTTTAACTCTCCCAGGATCTCCAGTGCCTTTGGAGGCATCTGCTCCTTTGACAGAGTCCCTGACTGCTCATCAGACATGGGCTGTTCCATCCCAAGACTGGAACCTTGGCTTAAAGAGCAGATGCCCAGTCTCCTCCCCCACAGTCCTACAAGAGCCTCGTCCAGTTCTTCGTCAAGTTCCAGAGCTTAAGCCCTGTGTCTTACTCCCCTTTCCAGGTTACGCCTCACTGGGGCTCCTGTTGTGCTGCCAAAGGCATCACAGTGATGCAACAGCCATTCTTTAGTCCCTCGGAGGCGCCTGTGGGCTTGGGATGCAGCTGTTTCTCAGAACTCATCAATGTCTTAATTTTCAGACAAAGTGAACTAAAGCTCGGTGAGGTTAAGTGGGTTTCCTCACCATGTGCACAGCCCAGGGTCGGACCTAGGACTGGCAGAGGGCAAAATTCACTTTGCCAGCTGTGCCCTCCGCAGTCAGCTAGGAACAAGAGGATGACATGAGCCCTGTCTGCTCTCCAGGACGGTTCACTAAAATGAGCTGGCTCACTCCGACCCCTCAGCGCCACCTCTTTCTCCAGCCACTAAGAAGGCCTTCTGTTTCCTGCAGGCTTCAGTCAGCTTCAGCACAAGCAACCATGGCAAGGGCTCGCCCTGCGTAGGGCTTCAATCTCAGGCTTGCAGCCTTGAGGCTTTCTGGGAATCACACCAGGTGGCAACGTAGCATAGAGGTCCAACAGGAACACAGAACAACTCCTGACCAGCGGTGTGTGCGCGTGCTGATAAAGACCTGTGACCTCCTCTGTGACCTCCGCCTCCTCCTCTCCCCGTGATAAACCTTTCCCAGATCTTCATGTGGCTCTGTGGAAAGCTGCACAGGGTCAAGCCACATCTGTGGGTGAATCACCAACACATCTAAGTTGAGCGGAGTCCCTCTCCTCTCTGTTCTCCTCTGACTGATCCCTCATTTCTACTGCAGAACTGTAGGACTGTGAAAGGCAGTCTGTGCTCTGGTTGAGCAAGGCTTAACCTCCGAAGACCCAGTAGATATTCTACAAGGGACTGACCCATTGGCCATGCTCCCAGACACCAGGCTTCTGACATGAGACCCTCAACTCCATAATCCTGTGGCCATCAGACATGCAGGGCAATGCCTCAAGGCCCTAGTATTCTGGCTGGACTCCACCCCCACAGTCACCTAGCAACACCCAGGTGCACCCCACCCCACAGTCACCTGGCAACAGCCAGGTAGGCCCAGCCCACTATAAGAGGGGCTGTGTGCCCCCTCGCCTCTCTCTTACTTTCTTAATCTCCTGTCCCCTTGCTACCCCTCTCTCCACGTGGCCATGGCCGACTTCTACTTCTCTACTTTTTCCCTCCCTCCACTTCTCTACAATAAACACCAAAAGCCATGGACTGCCTCTTAACATCTGGACCGGCTGTGCTGGAACAATGGGGCAGGTCTTCTCCTAAAGAGCCGTGTCTAGTCTCCCACTAGAAGGCCTCCCAGTGTCCCCAGCCACAGCTTCCACCAACCCAAGCCCTCTGCCAACCAAGTCAAGGACACTGTCGTCCCCCGGGATCCAGCCAGAGCTCCTCTGCCCCCTCCCCTTCGGCCCCGGGCCAGAGCCTAGCCCCCCCAGGCCCCCACCCTGTTCTCTGCTCTTTTGAGACCCAGCATCGCCTGCAGTGTCCAAGACTGTGAACCTGTCACCTTCGAGCTCCGTCCTGAAGGCTCCCCAGACGACCCCAAGGACACTCAGTTCTTCCGCAATATCTGGCAGATGTCCAAGGCTGAGATCCCCCAAAAGACTGCAACTCCCTACCCCAGCCCGCCAAGACCAAGGCGTGAGGTCTTGAGGCCCACCACAGCCCGATGCTCTGCTTGCAGGCACCTCTATAGGGTCTGCCCACCTAGTGTCACAAGCTCTGGCGGGACGGGGTCCCACCCCCTTTCCCCACCACTGGAGCCCTGCACAGAACCACATTTTCAATTATCTACAAGCCTCTGTCCCAGGCAGATAGACAGAGGAGGACAGCCTTGCTGGGGATAGCTTACCTCGAACAAGAAAGGCCCAGAGGGCAAGCCCCACTACAGAAGAAAAACAAATTAAAGTCCAGGCTATAATTTATGTTTATCTCGGTGGATGCTATGGTGGCAGGAAGGGTAGTATAGAAATATCTTAAACAAGGTCCTGATGCCCCCAAAAGACTGGAGTGATTGGGGTAAACAGAACACTTAATGGGTAGAGCTCTTTCTGCACAAGCGTGAGGAACTGAGTTCAAATCCCCGAATCCACATAAAACTGGGATTTATCATAGAATCCACATAACCTCTTCAAATGTGCAGACATCAGCTCAGAGTCAAGGACCATGATACATCGGGGCCCTGTAACACCATCCGAAGAGAAATGGAAACGTACAAACTGCCGCCAGAGAAATTAAAATTATTCACCATAAAGAAGCCCAGTGAGCTACAAAATGAGAGACAATATCAGAAATGCATTACCAAAACAAACAGTTCAACGGCAAAGTAAAAAGAGCCAAGTTTGGGCTACAGAGATGGCTCTGTAGTTAAGAGCGCTGACTGTTCTTCCAGAGTCCTGAGTTCAGTTCCCAGCAACCACATGGAGGCTCAGAACCATTTGTCATGGGGTGTGATGCCCTCTTCTGTGTGTCTGAAGACAGCTACAGTGTACTCATATATGTTAAATAAATACATCTTTAAAAAAAAAAAAGCCAAGCTTTAGAAATGGAGATCCCATAGAGAGTTTTAGTGGCTAGTCAAGCTGGAGAATCAGGAGAGAGGGAGAGAGGGAGAGAGGGGAAAGAGGGAAAGAGAAGACTGAGAGGGGAGAGAGGGGGATGGGGAAAGGGAGAGAGGAGAAATGAGCATCCAAAAGCCTCATCACATCTACTAAGCGCAAAACTCTCCACAGTACAATCGAAGGCTCGAAAATCAAAGAGAGTTTTGAAGGCATCCAAATGAAATCACCCTGTGGATACAGGGGAACCCCGGTTTTATCAGCAGACAATTTGCGTGTCAGGAGAGAGTGATATGAAACAACTGAAAGAATGGGGAAAAAAGAGATAATAAATAATAATAATAAACAAGATAATAATAAACAAGAGCAATTTAAAAACTGCCAACACAGAATACCACAGCAGACAAAGCTATAGGCAGGCAGGCATGTGGCACGTGCCTTTCAGAGGTGGAAACTAATGGCTCTCTGTAAGTCTGAGGCCAGTTAGGCCTACATAGTGAGACCTTGGAGGGAAAAGAGAGAAGGACAGACAGTCAGGCAAGACAAAGATTTACCCAGAAAAGCAAGAGCTGAGGGAGGAATGCTGATCATAGAAGGTTGACATTCTAGCACCTGTGAAATTATAAAGCCTCACGCAAAGGTAAGAACACCATCAAGTTCACAATACTGTGTGTGGCACGAGTCATTTTTAACTCTAGTGTAAGTTAAAAGTTGAAAACACTGAAGTTGAT
Source organism: Apodemus sylvaticus (assembly GCF_947179515.1). Lineage (NCBI taxonomy): Eukaryota > Metazoa > Chordata > Mammalia > Rodentia > Muridae > Apodemus > Apodemus sylvaticus. The sequence continues at coordinate 3,094,583 of NC_067482.1, forward strand.
TATGGTCCCATTAATTTACTAATGATATATAAGATGTTCACTGAGTACAGTGGCGTTTGTGGCCCTATAGCCAACCCTACTTTAAGTGGGAAGATCATGAGCTTAAGGCTGACATAGACATCTCTCCTAGTTTATGTCCTATTGTGAGAGTAAAACACTTCCCAAAACAACTTGGGGAAGAAAGGGTTGTATCATCCCTCAGACTCCCAGGTTGTGAGAGGGAGAAGCCAGGGCAGAAGGTCAGGTGAGGGCCTGAGGCAGGATCTGAGCAGAGACTCGAGGACTCCTCCTTCCCCACAGTGCCTTCCCTTCCCAGGCGTGGGCAGCCTACAAAGTGTAATCTAGCTCCAGGGGATCCAACATCCTCACCCACACAGGCGCCAAGGGGCACTCAAGTGGCATGCGCAAGTGTACCCGTGTGTGTGTGTGTGTGTGTGTGTGTGTGTGTGTGTGTGTCACACACACTTGAAAAAGAAAATTTGTAAAATATGAAACATAAAGAAAAAATTTAAAAATTGGACTCTATAAAAAATTAAGAACATTGATTCTTCAAAGGGCACTGTTGAGAAAACAAGAAGCAAGTTATATACTGGGGTAAAAACAGTTTTGTAACACACACCTACTAAGGGACAAACAACTCAACTGAAATGGCCCCCAGGGTCTGGCTTCTCCCAGCGATTGCTGCTTGAGCCGCCTCATATTTAAATAACAGATTCTCTTTTCTGTTCAGTTGGGTTCTGTTACCAGGAGTGCTGGCTTCTACGACACCGCCGTGTACTGTTGTACCGCGTACGGTTGTACTGGGACAGTGTCTTCCCCAAGAGCTAACACAGCAGCACAGCCCTTAATGGGGGAGGGGGTTGGGGGGGGTTGAGGGGATTTGTGGGGGAGCTACCCGATCCTCCTGAGACAAGACTGTGGATCCTGCTGTATACAAAATCTGTTTCTGACGTTGGGATTGGACATAAAGGCTGGGGTGGGGGGCAGGGAAGAGAGATAAAATTCCTTTGCTTGAGCCAAAGGCTGTGTAAGCTCTACTTCCGACATTCCTTCCCTGTAGTTTCTGAGAGGCTTCCAGCTTGGAGCACTGTATTAGAGCACCGTCTTCTGCTGTGTGGCCCTGGCATGGGGGACAGGTTGGGAGGGGTGCTGTCTTCTTTAATTTATTGATTATAGAACATGAGGATAGCTTCAACCTGAAAGGCTGGCTGAGTGGATTAATTAACAATATGCATAACTCCTTGCCCTTGCAAGGGAGGCTGACAAGAAGATCTGAGTGGTTCCAGTGGCCCTGACTTAGTCCCCTCCCCTGAGGACTAAGTTGGAAACTGTGTCAGTGGGTTGAGTGACAGCCACCCCAGGGACAGTCGCTCCCAGTAACAGTCACCCCAGGGACAGTCGCCCCCAGTTACAGTTGCCCCAGGGACAGTCACTCCCAGTAACAATCACCTCAGTGTCAGTTGCTCCTCTAACAGTCATCCCCAGTGACAGTCACTCCCAGTAAGTCACCCCAAGGACAGTCGCCCTACGAGAGCCACTCCCAGTGACAGTCACCCCAGTGGCAATTGCCCCTCTAACAATCATCCCCAGTGACAGTCACCCCCAGTGACAATCTCCCCATGACAGTCACCCCCAGTGACAGTCACTCCATGACAGTTGCCCCTAGTGACAGTGGCTCCCAGTGACAGTCACCCCAGTGACAGTTGTTCCAGTGACGGTTGCCCCTCTAACAGTCGTTCCCAGTGTCAGTTATCCCCAGTGACGGTTGCCCCTCTAACAGTCGTCCCCAGTGACAGTCACTTCTGTGACAGTCATGCCCAGTGACAGCCATTTCAGTGACAGTCACCCCAGTGACAGTTGTTCCAGTGACGGTTGCCCCTTTAACAGTCGCCCCCAGTGACAGTCACTTCTGTGACAGTCATGCCCAGTGACAGCCATTTCAGTGACAGTTATCCCCAGTGACAGTCATCTCAGTGACAGTTACCCCGTAACAGTCGCCCCTGGCATCAGTTATACTGTGTGACTCAAATGATAGACACAGAAGGAATTTTTTCAAACCATCTTTTAAATGTAAACTCAGGCTTTTCTGTTTCATGAGTCAGCGCCCATTGGTTTAAATCAGAGAGCACGAAATGTTTTAGGGTGAGAGACGTCTCAGCATGAGTGTGACCCAGGGGACGTCTTTGTACCATTTAAGTGATGAGATGTTGGTCCTTTCTGAAGCAGAATATGAAAGACTTGGATCAGACGCTGTAATTTAAATAAATAATAATAATGTTTTCCTATATTTTATCATCAATGTTATAAACGTAAAAAGGGTCTGGGGACTGGAGACATGGCTCAGTGGTTAAGAACACTTGTGTCAGAAGACCCAAGTTTTGTTTCCAACACTCATATCAGGCAGCTCACAACCAAGGGTACTTGTACTCACATATACATATCATACCCCAATACACACACACACACACACACACACACAATTAAAAATGAAATAAATCTCTTTTTTAAAGAGTGTAATGGTACACATCTTACTCCCAGTATTTGGAAGAGAGAGTTAGTTCAGGGTCAGCCTGTCTACATAGTGGTAGCCCAGGGCTGGGGTCTGTGTACACAGTGACAGCCAGGGCTGAGGCTGTGGTGCAGATGGCTTCTTATTTTATATCATTACATCTAAAGGCTCAAAAAAGAAATCTAATTTACATTGGTCCCCCAAATACTCTAAGGAATGCTCTGTGAGAAGTGGTAATTTAGCCCAAATCCTAAAACAAGGCCAGTGCACCCTCAGGTTACTTTTTGTCCTCACTGCTGTTCCCACATGAACAGCACGTTGTCACTGCATACACTTGCTGACGGTGACATCCATTAGATGCATGTAAAAGGTCATATAGTTTAAGTTAGAAATCCTACCTTTGAAGACACTGCCCAAGGAACTTATCAGCTCTTCAAAGATGGACACCACGCTATTTACAACCATATTGTTTACACAGTACAATCTGGGAGTAACTGAGAGGTCCAATGGTAGAGATTCTGTCAAGTGAAGATGGTCCAGACGGATGATGAAATGTTCAAAGTCATGGGAATAACATTTCCAAAAAGTACGTAACATGATGAAAAATTAAATATAACCTCACTTGAGAAAAAGACATAAAATTACACATACAAATATGTATATAATAAGCTTTTAAATATATTTACATATTCATTTTAAAATGCTCTTAGAGAGAATCTGGGAAAAAGCAACCTCAAATTAAAATATGAAACAATCAAAATGTTAATAGCATTTGTCTCTGGGTAGCAGGATAATGTGCTCTTTAATGATTTCTTTTTTATTTATTATCCTAATTTTTTCATAATGCATTTTTATTATTAATAAAATCAAGAAAGTGTCTGTTTCAATTATATTAAAAATATCATTTGGAATAGTCATTATCTAGAAAAAGAAAAAAGGCTTTTGCTGTCCTCAACCTTATGACACAGTTTCCAACTCAGTCCTTAAGGGAGGGACGAAGGCGAAGTCAGGGTCACAGGAAGCCTTCAGTTGGTTATGCTGGTAACTTCAGGTAATGCATGCGCAGAGGGTGCTACGGTTGCCATGCAACAAGATGGTCTTGTCGCCTAGGGATGATGTCATCCCTGGATTCAGAGGCTGGCTGTAAACAGCTTCTGATGCTAACAACCATCACTGGGGGTGACAGTCACTGGGTGCGACTGTCTCTGGAAATACTGTCACTGGGGCAACTCTCACTGGGGGAGACTGTCACTGGGGATGACTCTCACTGGGGTGACTGTCCCTGGGGGGTGACTGTCACTAGGATGACTGTCACTAGGGGGGTGACTGTCACTCAGGGTGACTCTCATGGGGGCGGGGGGCTCTCACTGGGGTGACTGTCACTGGGAGTGACTCTCACGGGGGGGGGGGCTCTCACTGGGGGTGACTGTCACTGTCACTTGGAGTGACTGTCACTGGGGGCAATTCTCACTGGCATGAATGTTACTGGGGCGGCTGTCACTGGGGGCATGACTGTCACTGACATCACATCCTGAAAAGCAAATGTGAATTTAAACAAATTTAACATCTAGAATTTAAACAAATTGTCTTTAATTTTTATTAGGGTAAATTAATTGGATGAAATAATGCATTTTGCTGCGACTTTGATCATATCTGCTACCATCCCCCTGTCACTCCCACGCATACCCAATGGGTCCCTTCCTCCTTAAAAAACAAAACAAAACAACAAAACCCTGCCTTCGCTCTCCTGCCCTTTGTAAGGTCGGCGCACAGTCATGGCCTCCTCACACACCGCATTCTCGGTGCTGCCTCCCTCGCTCTCCTTCCCAACCTGCCGTCTTTTTAAAAGATCCGGTTTGTCTTCCCGAGTCTGGCTTATCTCACTCACTGTGAGGAGCGCCAGCTCCGTGCGTTTTCAGCAAATGAACGATGGCTTTCTGTTCTCCTTTCGGCTGAGAACTGTTCTGCGTGGGCCACGCTCCTGTTCGCTGAGGACGACGCCTCGGCTCGCCGTGACTCGGCCTCTGTGGCTCGCGACCCGGGGAGCCGGGTCTGCAGGGACCCCTGCTGCATGCAGTTTGATGCCTTTGTTCATGTGTCAGGAGTGGTATAGCTGATCAGATGCTGATTATATTTTTAGTTTTGGGGGAAACTTCGTACTGATTTCCATAGTTACTGGACTCATTTAAATCCCCTCCCCCAGCTCCCTCTGCATCTCTGTCTCCTTGATGAGAGCCATTGTGGCGGAGGTGAGAGAGAACCTCAGAGTGCTTTGGATTTTGCTAACGATGAGCGCTTTTACTACTGTAGCTGTTAGCCATTTATCCTTATTCTGAGAACAGCCTCTTTACTGACTGAATTGTTTCTTTTGGTGTAAGACAATTACCTAAACGACTCAAGCTCCCCAGGTCAGTGGGTCTTCCTGAGGGACATTCTGCTTCTCCTCACAACCTGGATGAGCCAGGAGAAGTGCGCTCATGCAGCCTTTCTCTAGCCCACCGCAGGATCTCGTCAGCTCAGCGTGACAAACAAGACCCCGTCCTGCATGATCCTCCGAGTGCATCTGTCTCTCCCCGGTGTCTCTGGGCCCACCTTGACCTTCCAGCCTCTACAGCTGTATGAGCTCCGACCTCAGAAGTGTCTTCCTCCTAAACTTCACCAGCCAGCATTGCCCACACAGTCCTGACTTGTAAACACTAATGGCACTGGGAGAGGTAACAAGCTTCCGACAATGTCTCCTCTGGGAACCACTTGGAGAGTCACTGTGCATCTGTCCCTTTGCTACACGTGAACAAAAACATAGTTATGGCTCGAGATTCCTACATACTTGGGGCCTGGGGACACAGCTCAGTTAGTAGACGATAGCCTAGCATGCAAGTAGCCCTGGGTCTGATGCCTACATGTACTGGATGGTTGTGTGTCAACCTGACCCAGGCTGGAGTTATCACAGAGAAAGGAGCTTCAGTGAGGGAAGTGCCTCCATGAGATCCAGCTGTGGGGCACTTTCTCAATTAGTGACCAAGGCAGGAGGGCCCCTTGTAGGTGATGCCATCCCTGGGCTGGTGCTCTTGGGTTCTATAAGAGAGCAGGCTGAGCAAGCCAGGGGAAGCAAGACAGTAAGAAACATCCCTCCATGGCCTCTGCATCAGCTCCTGCTTCCTGACCTGCTTGAGTTCCAGTCCTGACTTCCTTTGGTGATAAACAGCAAAGTGGAAATGTAAGCTGAATAAACCCTTTCCTCCCCAACTTGCTTCTTGGTCATGCTATTTGTGCAGGAATAGAAACCCTGACTAAGACACCACCCCTCTTCAAGTGGGGACAAGACATAGCTGCTAGTGTCTCCCAGTTTCAATGGAAGATCTGTCAGGATTTGTCACTGGAGGATTTAGATTTAATAAGGGTTACAATATTAGGATTTTAGCCAGTCAGTGGTGGCCCATGCCTTTAACCCCAGCACTTGGGAGGCAGAGGCAGGCAGATTTCTGAGTTTGAGGGTAGCCTGGTCTGCAGAGTGAGTTCCAGGCCAGCCAGGGCTACACAGAGAAACCCTGTCTCGAAAAACAAAATTTAAAAAAAAAAAAAAAAGATTAGGATTTTAGTTGTGCTCAGCAATTGAGTTACTATTATTTCTGAACTAAGTTTTCCTTCACATTGTGGTTCTACTAGGTTCATGGGAAAATGGTACGGCTGTAAAGCATGGGTTTGCCTGAGGGGCACCACAAAGGTCTTGGGGGTTTTGAAGTATAGGGCTGACCCACCAGTGGGAACTTAACGAGCTGAGTGGAGAGATTTTGGAGCTCTGAGTCAGAGCGTCTCCGGGAGATAAGAACCGAGAGGCCGCCAGGGCTGAGAATAGCAGGGAGTAGCACAGGGCATGCTGTTCATTTCCTGACACAATAGGTAGCATATACTGAGCATTTATTAAATACTAGTGTACATGTCAAGTTGTGTGACAAGACCTTTCCTGGGGGACACAACACATACATCTATTCATCCCAGACAGGGACTCCAAGACAGACCAAAGTATGGGTACCACCAAAGTCAAATTTGGTGAACCAATGAATTTTATCAATTACTTAAAGGAATATAGGTGAGGGGTTACAGGAGCAGAAATGACTCACAACTATATCACCAAAGCCCAGCCCAGCGTGAGTGATGGGTCACAAAAACTTGGAACCTAGAGCACACACACAGCCTGCGGCAGCTCAGCAGCTTGGAGAGTGTCCTTTCCAATCGACTTAGCTGCTCTAAACCCCTTCCTGGCGGCTCTCCTGATATCTGCTTCTCCGGGCGGCCGGGCCTGGTCTCAGAATCTTCTCTGCAAGCTTAGCTCGTCTGAGAGGGATTCTCAGCAGTCTTTGCTCTTTAGTCTTAGGAAAAGGCACCTAGTGAATCTGCTCAGTTTCAGGGACTTCCTGAAGCTTCTCTGAGTTGTTTCCCTTATGTCTTAAAGTGCTTTGCTTGGAGATGGAACATTTTAATTCAGAAGGAAACTACTCCACAACACAAGAGCTTTGCACATTTTATCCAGCTTAGCCCTCAGGAACCAGACAGCCCCACGAACCCTACTTTATTGAGAAGGAAATTGAAGCACAAAGAGTAATTGATCCCTGTCCTCGGTCAATAAGTATCAGAGTCAGATTCAAAACAGTCTTTCATTTTTTTGTCTTGGCCTGAAATTTATGCCACTAAGCAAGTTATTGTCACTGAGAGTTGTTGTCTTCAAAATCAACTCATTTCCATTCCCTCAGTTTACCGATACAGACACTGAGGCTCGGCCAGTGGTAACGGCGGGGACTTCAGACTGACCTTAGACTACTAAGGTAGCTTGGGATAGCCATGAGCATTTGAGCCTCCTGCCTCTTACTCCTGAGTGCAGAGATGGCAGGTGTGAGCGCCATACCCAGCAGGAGTGAGAAATGTTGGAATTGCCATGTGGTGGCTCACGGCCACCTATAATGGGATCTGACACCCTACTTGACTTCTTTCTGTCCTCTTTCAAATCATTCACCATTTTAAAAGTTAGCCTTTCAGATCTTTGTCTGCCATCTCCTCCTCTTTGCTATCTTGGGATTCCGTTTTTTTCATATTTCTTGTGGAAAAATCCAACTAAAGGCAAACACTCTGCCACCAGTAACAACAGAACGACGGAGCAAAACAGACACAGAATACATAAAAGTTTAAAATGAATAAAACTGAAACTAACATGACACAGTAACAAGGGGGATCGGGAAATAAAAAATGAATGAAGCAAGGTTTTTAAAGAGAAGAGGGAAGAAAAATCAGAAGAGGGGTGACAAAAATCTAGTTAAAAATAAGTAAATAAAATTAGATAATTTTTAAAGAAATTATAAGGAGGGAGGGAAGCAAGGAAAGGAGTAAAGAAGGAAGTAGGGGGAGGGGAAGATGGAGACAGAGGGAGAGGTAGGGAGAAGGGGGTGGGGAGGAAGAATTCCTTCTAGGCAAGGCACTAGGCGGAAGGCTTTCTTAACCTTGCCATGGAATGAGCACTGGAGAGTTTGCAAACTGCGGGCCAGCACCTTGGCTGGAAATAATTGTTTTGCTTCTCTCTGGATCCATTAGGTAAGGGGCAGGGGGCGGAGCACTTCTGAGCCTTGTTTTAATCCTTTGTAAGCTCCCCATTTCCTGAGGAGCCAGTTAAGAATACTTTGTTGGGGGATGGGGTGGAGAATTGTTTTCTCCTCGGACTTCTTTCGTTCCAATCCACTTCCCGGAGGACTTCAGTAGTCTGTAGCCTGGCCCCATAAAGAGCCTTAATTCTGTGCCTCCAAGGCGCCTGTCCTTCTGTGATGTATCCCCACAGTCCTCACAGAGAAGGAAGCAGAGAACTGAGTTTTATGATGGGGCAGGGGCACTGTGGGAAGGGAGCGGAGCACTGGCCTCAGTAAACCTCAGAGCTGCTTTTGCTACTTGACGCGGAAGACAGCACCCTGCCCTGCACAGTGTATCTTCCCCGGTCTTAAAACCCTTAGCAGTCGTGAGGGTTAGTCCTGTTACCTTGACAGGATTTAGAGTCAATCTAAGAGGCACACCCCTGGGTGTGTGTGGAGGGATGTTTCTAGATACAAATAATAGAGAAGAAAAGACACATCCCTAATGATATGCTATTTCCCCGACGCTAAAATGAGCCAATTTAAACCAGGTTAGATTGATTATGGCCGGTTTATCGGGATGCTGCACTTGGGAGAGTTCACAAGGCCAGGGAAGTTGTCAAGGGAAAAGGTGTGGGGATGGGATTAAGGGATAAGGGGGAGAGAGAGAGAGGGAAGAGGAGAGAGCAACCAGAATGTCTGACTAAATAGGAAGGAGCCTCTGGAGGAGGGGCAGCCCAGCCCGGGGCTGGAAAGTTCAGCGTTGGGGGCAGGGTATGGCAGGAAGGGACTGAAGGATGCTGGGAGAGCCCGGAAGCCAGGCTTGCATTGGTGTGTAAAATATGCACCGCAGACCCTTGTCTAGGGTCAAAACCAACACTTAAAGTGGGCAGCGCCTTCCAACCGGGACGTGCACGGCAGCTCTGATGTAGCGGACACCTATCCGACTGCAGCTTCCTCACCTAGGAGCTCCTCTAGCGCTGGTTTGCACCTGCTGAGATGTCCATCATCACAGCCCAGAAGCAGCCTGTCCTTAGCCTTTTGGCGTGCAGATGGCCACTGAAGCAATACCAAGACCCAAGGGCATGGGTTCTACTTCAAGCATTCCCACAGGGTGTGTATGTGTGTATGTGCGTGTGTGTGCACACGTGTGTGTGCACATGTGTGTATGTGTGTCTGCGTGTGTGTGTGTGTGTGTGTGTGTGTGTGTGTGTGTGTAAAATGCAGGTCGGAAATGTCAATCACTTTGGACCTTTTCAATCCCAGTTCTTAAACACAGACTCTGAGCATCATTTCCCATTTTTATTATTTTAGAGATTTCCAAGTTGTTAGGTCTTAGTAAATGAATCCCTCCTAAGTTTTTTCTTGAACCACCTGTTTCACCACGTGAGGAATGAGTATTGGAGACTCTGCATTCGGGATAGAACTGTGCAGACATACAGTTGTCTATGCCCTTTCTTAACATTTTACAAGGCTTCCAGTCTCCCTTATTCCAACCTAGAGAACCGGCAGTGCTTCCGGACGCTGACAGTTCCCTCCTCCCGCTGCTCAGGCAGTGAAGGAGCCTGATGCAGGTTTTCCTTGTCTTGCTCAGAGCCTCTGAGACCCATCTCTTCCCTGTGCCATGTGTGCACACACACACAGACACACACACAGAGACACACACAGATACACACACACACACACACCCCTCAGGTTGTACTTGAACCCACAGGGAATGGATGCCTGGCCCATATAGCCACTGGGAAGAGTCTGGCCCTAGACACCCTTTGAAGTTACCCTGTGAAACTTCATTTCTTCATTTCTACTTCACAATACCAGGTCATACCTGTGTGTGTGTGTGTGTGTGTGTGTGTATTTAAGGTGGGAGCTGCAGGTGGTGACAGGAGATCAGAAGGAGTGGGTAAAAACCTATACACACTGGGGACAGAAGTTCACTAGCATTTGCCTCTGCATATCTGGGAGTTTACCTGGCCACAGTAAACACTCAACATATATTGTGGAGTGAACTGTGTTTTGAGCACGTGGATTTACTAACAGTCTCCACTAACTGTGTGATCACTGTTACTTGGCACCATTGATTGATATAACACATAAAAAATACAAAAAACAAAACAACAACAAAAAAATGTGAATTTCTTTTTACAACTCCTTTAGGAAGTACGTCATCACTCCCTGTTGTGGGAAATATTTTAAAAGCGTGGGTTTGCCAGATGTGCACCACAAAGGCCGTGGGGGGTTTGAAACACGCGGTTGGTGTGGTAGTGACCCGCCAATGGGAACCTATTGAGCTGGGTGGAGAGACTGTGGACTTCAGAGTCAGCCTCAATGAGATAAAAACAGGGCAGCCATGGCCCGCCAGTGCATGGCTGCACTGGCCGCGGGGGCAGCACAGCGAGGGAACCTGCGGGTTCATTTTTTAAAAAGTACTTCCTGCAACAATTCCCTTTATACAAACAAGGAAACTGACACACAGAGTAGTAAACAAACAGCTAGGCTGAGTGAGCGTTTGCAGATGCTGAGTTTCTGAACCTTGCTGAGCCCAGAAGCAAACACTGGGCAAAAGGAAGAAGCTGTTGTCTCCTCTCAGGGACTCTGCAAATCCACTCCCAGGCCAAATCCCTGCACAGCAAGAGAAGCCCTGTGTCCCTGTCAGAGGACAGAAGCATTAACCAGAGTCCTTTAATGATCATTTTAATGATGATTTTAAGATCATTTCTGTCCGTCCAGCACTGATAGGTAAAGTCGATCTCTCCCGGCTGATATTTCCTGACCTTTATAGACCAGCAAAACTACCAACACCAATACCAGGCAAGCCCCAGGTCAGTGGCTCAGCTCAGTAATACAGACCTGTGGTCAAATGTAGGAAGGAGATCTTCCCTCTCCCTTGGGCAAGCCTTCTCCTGGGCTCATTTCCATTTAGCCAGCATGTAAGTGAAAGACAGCGGGCTACACTTGATAGGGCTCAGCAGGCCAGCCTAGAGGTGCTGTCCTCACCCCATCCACACCCACGCACCTGCAGGGGAAGGTGCGCACGAGAGCCTAGCTGTGTGCTTTGGCAGCCATACTGTTCTGGTTGCACCAATGTGACTGGCATATGTAGAATGCACTCTCCTATGCCAGATGTCCTGGTTCTAAAGCAGGACTCATTTGGGCTCATGGTAGCCCATGCTGGCTACCTTCCTTGTTTCTGGGCTTGGGCTGAGGCAACACATCACAGCAGAAGGGTGTGACAAACAGAACCTCAAGAGAGCCAGGAAGTTCAGAGAGATAGGAAGGAACAGTGTACTGGCTGGTTTTGTGTGTCAACTTGACACAGGCTGGAGTTATCACAGAGAAAGGAGCTTCAGGTGAGAAAACGCCTCCATGAGATCCAGCTGTGGGGCATTTTCTCAATTAGTGATCAAGGGGGGAGGGCCCCTTGTGGGTGGTGCCATCCCTGGACTGGCAGGCCTGAGTTCTATAAGCAAGCCAGTAAGAAACTTCACTCCATGGCCTCTGCATCACCTCCTGCCTCCAAGTTCCTGCCCTTTGTGAGTTCCAGTCCTGACCTCCTTTGGTGATGAACAGCAATGTGGAAGTGTAAGCTGAATAAAGCCTTCCCTTTCCAACTTGCTTCTTGGCTATGATGTTTGTGCAGGAATACAGACCCTGACTAAGACAAACAGCAAGATGCGTTTCCCAAGGGCATACTGCCAAGGACCTGCTTCCTCCAGAGAAGGCTTCTAGTGCCTCCCAGAACAGAGCCGCCAGCTGAGGGCTAAGCCTTGAGCACAGAAGCCCGTGGGTGTGGGTGTGGGTGTGGGTGTGGGTGTGGGGCAGGGCTACATATTCAAGCTATAGCTGTCACAAAACCCGGATGTTCAGAACTGAGACCCACCAAGGGTTTGCTAATCCCGTATGCCAAGCTATTCCTCTCATTGTCTTCTGGCTGGCAAAATGCCAGCTGGAGCAGAAACCAAACCACAGCCAGGAACAGTTATCCAAACTTTAAATCCCTGTGACATGTAAATTCCACTTATGGACAAGTTAAGGCAAAGGTCGCCTCCATTAACTTACTTGTGAGTGAACCTAGCTTCTGGGTTAGGGATGGGAGGCCGTGTGTCTGCTCCTCTGCTCAGCTCTAGGTCCCCATCTGGGGCAGAACCGAGCGGGCCAAGAGTGTGCTAACACAGTCTGGCCATGGGCATTCTAACACAGTCTGGCCATGGGCGTGCTAACACAGTCTGGCCATGGGCATTCTAACACAGTCTGGCCATGAGCGTGCTAACACAGTCTGGCCATGGGCATTCTAACACAGTCTGGCCATGGGCGTGCTAACACAGTCTGGCCATGGGCGTGCTAACACAGTCTGACCATGGGCGTGCTAACACAGTCTGGCCATGGGCGTGCTAACACAGTCTGACCATGGGCGTGCTAACACAGTCTGGCCATGGGCGTGCTAACACAGTCTGACCATGGGCGTGCTAACACAGTCTGGCCATGGGCGTGCTAACACAGTCTGACCATGGGCGTGTTAACACAGTCTGGCCATGGGCGTGCTAACACAGTCTGGCCATGGGCGTGCTAACACAGTCTGGTCATGGGTGTGCTAACACAGTCTGGTCATGAGCGTGCTAACACAGTCTCGTAGGTCACATGCACTTTGATCCTGCTGATTTAGAGGGCCTTGTTTTCTTGTATCTTACATTCTCTCTCCTCTCTTCTCTCTTCTCTCTCTCTCTCTCTCTCTCTCTGATGTGTGTGTGTGTGTATATGTGAGTGCATGTATGTGTATGTGTGTATGTGTTTGTATGTTTATATGTATGTATGTGTATATGTATTTATGTGTGTATGTGTGTATGTGTGTATGTATGTGTATGTGTGTGAGTGTATGTGTATATATATGTGTGTGTATGCATGTGTATGAATGTGTGTACGTGTTTGAGTGTATATGTGTATGTGTGTGTGCTTATATGTGTCTGTGTATGTGTTTATGTTTGTGTATGAGAGAGAGAGAGTGTGTGTGTGTGTGTAAGTGTATGTGTAGGGGAAAATAAGTCATAAAAAAGTTTGGATTTGATGGAGAAAAGACCTCCATTTTTAGTTTTTCTCCAAGGACGTCTCACTGGGGAAGCAAAGTACTCTCAAAGGTCGGTGCATGCCCAGCAGTGGATGCCAACAGAAGACGAACTCGCCGGCATCTTCAGGGTTTCTTGTGTTATAATGTCAGGCCAGAGCTTTTGCTGTTTCTTTTTCTTTTTAATCTTAATTTTTATGACTTTTATTTTATCTTATTTTGTTTATATATCTTTAAATTGTTTTCTCTCTTTTTATCCTACAGGTCCTTTACATATATGATGGTTTCCATTGTGGTAGTGGTGCAGGGTTCCTGAGTGTGGGATGAGAGCGCCTCTGCGTGTACGTCTGTGTCTTGTGCTTTTCGTGGGCTCCTTCTTCCGGTTTGTTTGTTTTCTCCTATTCCAATATGTCAACCGTTACAACTGTTTTACCGTTACATTATATTATATTACATTACATTTTATTATATTCCCTTAGAAGCCTGTTTGTTTTCTAAGGACAGACACAAAGGGGGTGGATCCAGACAGGAGGGTAAGTGGGGAGAAACTGGGAAGGGTAGAGAGAGGGGACACCGTAATCAGAATATACTGTATGAGGAAAAATAATCTATTTTTAATAAAAGGAAAAAATAGTCACCCCTACTGATAGGAACTGCCAGGCAGACACAGACCCTACAGACAGTGGCTCCAGGTAGGGAGCCAGCGTGACCTCAGCTCTACCCAAGCTTGGAATGGAGCCTTGCATACAGATACATTTTTGGTCTCTGTGTTAGAAACTAATTTTACCCAAAATGAATTCATTTATGTTCAGTCTAATATCTTCTAAATAACGTTTAATGTGGTCGAATATTTCCAAAGGAATGCAGTAGCATCTCCCCTAAGCCACCGTGGTTACAGGCTAGTCTGGTCTTTCTTGACACATGTTTAAATGCTTAGGACGCCCTTGGAGTGAAGCTCAGGAACAATGAGGGCAAATCGACCAGAGGTTAATTTCACAGAGCCCTGAGCTGATGCGCTTGCCTGTGCTTGTGCACCAGGGTCTAACAAGCAGAGCTCCTCTGGCTGTGTAAACACCATTAAAGCACACTGGCCACGTGTGCACCCCGCCATTAGAAGGGGTTTAAAGAGCGGTGTTAGAGGAAGCCAGTGGCTGTGAGTGGGGGGCAGAAGGGAGGGCAGGGGTTATTTGATCTCGTGAATTCTAATTGAACTATAAACAAGGGCTTATGATAAAGGAAGCTCCCAGTCTGCTCATTGTATGCCCCCTTGGGGGGTTTCAGTGTAAGCAGGATTTAATAGCACACCTGTCCCCCTAGGGCACCCTTCCTCTCCACTTTCCTCTAGTTCAAGGGACTGAAAGGCATGAACAATAGATTCTGAAATCTTGGTGCTTTGAAGGTGGATTATGCAAAGAAGACTCAGGAAGCTAAGACTGAGGCCTCTCGGAGGAGGTTCCTGGCTCAGGACTCAGCTGGGAGCTGGTTCAAGTCTCAGGAGCCTTCTGCTGCCCTGAGAGCCACCAAGGCACAGGGCAGCCACATGTTAGTTTCCAGGGAACTCATTACCCGGCTCACAGCTCGTCCACAGGGATAGAGGGAGTCCCATGAGCATCCACTCATCTCCTCTCTAGTTCTGTAGGCTGAAGCCCACGGACAAGGTGCTTTCCACCAGGTCCTTCTGTGGACCTAGAAGTCCCAGTAAGAACCCTGGGTTAGACCCTCACCCCTCTCCTGGAGGTGAGCCCACCATAAGGTTGGTTTTCAGGATACAGAAAGGAGGTGTGTCTGAGAGTAGACAGCAGTATCAGGTAAGTTTGTGACCAGTCTTTGTAATGGACAAGACAGTATCATGAATCCTAAGCTGGTCATTCACAATTTAGGCCAATAGGATAGCTTGGTTTTGTTTTACCTTCTGCTCATTGAGTATTCTCCAACATCCAATAAATACAGGCTCTGCAGCATAAGGCAGCAGAGAAAGGGCAGGCCCCTGTCCTCAAAGAATTCAGCAACCTTTTGCCAGGGAACATCAGGTTCCTCTTAATAGAGCTCCTGGTAAAGGCATAAGATAAAAACGTAGATTGTGTGTGTGTGTGTGTGTGTGTTTTCGAGACAGTGTTTCTTTGTATAGCCCTAGCTGTCCTGAACTCACTCTGTCAACCAGGCTGGCCTCAAACTCAGAAATCCACCTGCCTCTGCCTCCCAAGTGCTGGGATTACAGGCGTGCGCCACCACCGCCCGGCAAAAACGTAGAATTTTTAATGTTTTTTTTTTTTCTGGGATTACTAGATCTTCTGTTTTGTTTTTTCTTTTTAGGCAGGGTCTTATTAGTTAGGCAAGGCTGGCCTGGAGCTTGCTCTGATAAATGCTTCTGTCTCCTGAGTTCTGGAATTAAAGGTGTGCACCATGACCCCAGGCTGAAGCTTTCCACCTTCCAGAAATAATTAAGACTTGTCCATGTCCCTTCTCTAGACCCACTCACAAAAAGGTGTACACACACACACACACACACACACACACATCCTTCAAAGCAAGAGGGGTCTGAAGTTGCTTCAAGTGCCCACCACCAGCCTGTTATCTTTTAATACAGAATTTATTTGCAGGAGAACCTGGTGGATTAAGGTTTAAGCAAAGCCCTGGAATCCTAATTACCCTCTGATTGACAGGAGCCCCCATCCAAGACCTCTGCACACAACTGCTTCAGAATTCCCATTCCACTCCTCAGCTAAGATTTGAGCCCTACCATTTACCAGCTACTGTGCTGGGGGCTGGACACGTAAGACACAGACAGACACACAGACTACACACACACATAACCATCTTGACTTCTCTGATACTTAGACTCAAGCAAGGAAAACAAACATCAGAGACATACTACTGTGATGAGTAGAACCACACAGGGCAGGACACATGGCTGACCATTGGCAGGCCCGGAGACCTTGATCTTTATGAACCTCACATGGGGTTGAAGATGGGGTGTGTCTGAAGCACGTGGTGGTGGATCCATTCCATAAGAAAAGAGCTGAATGAAGTAAAGTGGGTGCTCTGGTGGTCCGCGTCCGCAGGGAGCTCCACAGAACTCCTGACGGCTCTGTGAGGTCGCCAGTGTCCCCATGAAGGGGCTAATGGTACCGCCCTCTCCGTTGGATTGATTGGCATTTGCTCTGATACCAGTCTGAAAGCACAGGTGGGTAAACTGGTTCGAATCAAGGACTAATTCAGTACTAATCAGAGTAGGGGCAACAGAGCACCCTCAATGTCGCTGTGCTAATATCCTCCACCCTAGGCCTGTGAACCCCACCCACGTACCTGCCACTTAATGGCGCCTTTGATTAAGCAGAAGTTATTTCTTTTATTAAATCACAGCCCTAGAGCATACATCTTTTTAATATTCTGTGTGGCAAATGGAAAGCTTGCACGAAGTGCTCCAACTCCACACAGCAGCGCCGTGGCAGCGGCAAAGAGAGGCATCTGTTTGATTGTTTTTGAGTTGCAAAGAGAATGAGCTACCTTTATTGTAGCGTATTGGGAAAGAAAAATATATAAAAACAATTTTAAAAATCTGACACACTTTGGTTATTCAAACTTGATGAGTTAACAGAGATTATTTTCTTGTAAATGAATAAATTGGATTTGCCACTTCAAGGAAAAGAACTGATAGCTTTTGTTGCCCAAGATAAAATTCAGGCTTTGAAACACTACTAGAAACATTAGAAAACTAGTTGCCACACCCGAGAGCATGTCACAGAAAGGCTTCAGTAAGTCTGCTGTGAGCTAATTAATGCTGTTTTTTAAGTGGTATAGAATTACAGGTGTCACCCTTTAGAAAAACGATATAACTCAATGAAGCAATCTTTTCCAAAGAATGGATCTTGAGGTTCTAAGTCTTAGAATCAGAATCTAAGGTCACACATGGATAAATCATCTATGAAGTGTAGGAGGGCCCTGGTGGATTTTAATGTAACAGAGAAGTTTCATTGACATAGTTTCTTGCAACACCCTCACCACTACCACCACCATCCCACACAGGCTAGCCTGAACCTGCTAGGTAGCCAAGGATTACCTTGGCCTCCGGACCCTCCTGCCTCTGCTTCCAAGTGCTGGGGTTGCAGCTGTGGACCATCAAAGGAGCCAGCACAGGGCTGGGGAGTTAGAGCTGCCTTCCTGCTAAGCAGCACTCCCACCGACAGTCACACTGCATGCGAGTGTGCTCAGGACTAACTTTTCAGAAGATATCAGTTGTTCAGTTTTGCTCTAATATACAGGAAGAACATCTACAGAAAGCAGAAAAAGCCACTAAACCCTTTGTTTGTTTGTTTGTTTGTTTGTTTTTTATGATACTGGACATAAAATCCAGGCCCATGCAGGCTTGGCAAAGGTCCTACCACTCAACATCTTCAGCGTAGAGTACAGGTTTGGGACCTGTGGGCTGATGGCTTGTTACCAGGCCTGAGGACACACATGGTGGTTAGAGAGAACCAGCTCCTGCAAATTGTCCTTTGATCTCATGATCACACATGAGCGGTGGCAAGTACACACACACACACACACACAGAGTGTTAGCATGGTAGAAATATGCCCTGGCCTTCCCGGGCTGGAGGTCTGAAGTCAAGGAGCAGATGGCGTTACCCATGAAAAGTCGTCCAGGGTCTCTGTTCTGCCCTGGCAATGGCAGTACAGTCTTTAGGAAGTTGACTACATCACTGCTCTTCAATGGATTAGCGGAGACCATCTACCCAGTGAAAGAGAGTATACTAGGTCTTTGTTTGTAACACTTAAAAAAATTGTTGTTTGACTTTTCAAGACTGAGTCTCACTATGTAGCCCTGGCTGGCTCTGTAGAACAGGCTGGCCTTGACCTGGTTGATTCATCTGCCTCTTAGGAGTTGGGATTAAAGTTGTATGAGACTACACTGAACCAAAACCATTTTTTTTAACCTTCAAAAATAATGCTTTAGTTATATATTTTAGTCAGGAAAGAACAGACTGATTATATACATATATTGTAATAAATCCCATATACATATATACCCACTTATATGAATATAAGTATACACACACACATTAGGGATTTATTGCAGTGGCTTACAGACCATGATCCAGCTAGTCTTAACAATGACCGTCCACAGATCTAGCAGTTGCACGGTTCACGGGGCTGACTGTCTCAGCTGGCCTTCCGTGTACGCCTGAGACGTGGCTCCAATGCCAGTGTGAAGAGGGTTGTTCAGTTTTGCTCTAGTGTACAGGAAGAACATCTACAGCAGAGCTGCTGCTGCTTCTAGTCCTTACAAGGGCTGCTATGAGAAAGTGTGGCCCAGAGTTAGGGTGACTCTTCTCCCCTCAAGCTATCTGGGTTTAAGGTGTGTCCTCCCTCAAAAGATTCAGTGAGCTAAAAGTCCCTCACAGGTGTGCCCTGTGATTTTTTTAATTCCAAGAGCAATCAAGTTGACAACCAAGAATAGCCATCAGGAATCATATTTTCTACATAAGGGCAGATTTTCTTCATATTCCACTACAAAGGAAGAGGGCCACGGCGGGCTGAATTCAGAAACCAACACAAACACTCAGCTGTTTTCAGTTAATTCAGACATGAAGAAAATGCTGCTGCTAGCCTGTTTGGGGATCTAGCTGCTTTTCATAAATATATCCATGCCAAACTCTACTGGGTTTTACTATTGCTATTTTTAAATAAACTACAACCACATATTTTTGAATTCCTCAGTTTTAATTTCTGACATGAAACAATTTATATAACGCACATGCATAAAACCTCTTCAATTATCAATGTTTCATAAGAGTTTGAAAGAGTCCTCTGACCTCAATGTTTAAGAACTGCCGGAATGAATTATTTTGCAATAACCTAGTAGTGTTGAATTTCAGGGGCTAAACACAGCGAATGTATATTTCTCTCTCAGGCATAATCAGTTGCACTGAAGACAGCTGGGTGCTGACTCAGCAGCTCTGAATCCTGACTCAGCAGCCTTGGGGACTCCATTTTGAGGTTCTGCAGCTTCAACACAGGAATGCCAGGATGGCCACTATATGACAGAAAACTGGAATGTGGTAAGCGGGCTCTTCATTGTTCTGATGTGTCATTTCTAACAGCTCATGCAGCAGAACTAGTCACATGACTTCACCCAAATGTAAGTGCACTGGAAAATGTGAGACAGCTTGCAAAGATTCAGAAAGCAGAATATGGCTCTTTGAACTGGTCCACTCAGAGAATTTGCAGTGAGAAACTGCATCTCCACAGGGAGAGAGGTTAGGCACATCCCAGATGGAGAGAGAGGAAGTCCAAGGCATGAAACCTATAGGGCAAGGAAAACAGAAGCCATATTGTGCAGACCCCCTCAAAAGGCTCAGTCTAGCTGGAAGGTTAAAGGGTTGGTGGTAGAGGCTGGCTTTATCTTTTGAAGGATAACAGACGCTGGGGAAGAAAATGACTACTGAGGAACAGTTTGGTTTTGGTCCATTCCTACCATAAATATGGCTAATTTCCATCCTGGCTAATACTACATTTGCAGATTGGAAGTTATGTAAAAGCAATGTTCTTGTTGTTGCTATTTTTTGTCTTTGTAAAGCACACTTATATTTTATGTATAGCAATATAATTTGGTTCTGTTTAGTTCTAGTTGTGTTGAATTTCAGGGGAAAAACAGAGAATGTAAATTTCTCTCTCAGGCATAATTAGTTGCACTGAAGTCAGCTGGCCTTTAAATGGCCCATCCATCCACCCACCCATCCATCCATCTGTCCATCCAACCATCCACCCACCCACCCATCTGTCCATCCATCCAACTCTCTACCCACCCATCCATCCATCCATCCCCTCACCCAAACCCATCCATCCACCCACCCACCCATCCATCCATCTATCCAACCACCCATCCACCCATCCATCCACCCACCTACCCATCCATCTATCCACCCATCCATCTATCCAACCATTCATCCACCCATCCATCCACCCACCCACCCATCCATCCATCCACCCATCCATCTATCCATCCACCCACCCACTTACCCATCCATCTATCCACCCACCCATCCATCCATCTATCCAACCATCCATCCTCCCATCCATCTATCCAACCACCCATCCACCTATCCATCCATCCACACATCCACCCACCCATCCACCCATCCACCCATCCACCCACCCCTCCATCCATCCATCCACCCATCCATTTATCCAACCACCCATCCACCCATCCATCCACTCATCCACCCACCCACCCACCCATCCATCTATCCAACCATCCATCCACCCATCCATCCATCCACCCACCCACCCACCCATCCATCCATCCATCCACCTATCCATCTATCCATCCACCCACCCACCCACCCACCCATCCATCCACTCATCCACCCACCCATCCACCCATCCAACCACCCATTCAACCATCCACCCATCCATCTATCCACCCACCCACCCACTCATCCACCCACCCATCCGTCTATTCATCCACTCATCCATCTACCTAGCCAACCACCCATCCCTCCATCCGTGCTTCCTAGTCCTCCTAGTCTTGCCTCCAGGGCAAAAGCCTGGGCGTCTGTCCCTTCAGCATCACCAAATGCTTCCTCTATTAGCTCATCTCCCCAGAGCCATGTCTGTAAACACTCAAATTTGCAGTGTGACAACCCTCTGCCAGCTGCTTTAAGGAGGGGGAGGGGCCCAGAAAACCACTAGTAAGACCTTGCTTGGGATTTTTGTTCCTTCTGAGTTATGTGAAAAGTCACAAGAATAAAAACATTTAGAGACTATAACTAAGGTTATAAAAACAAACAAACAAACAAACAAACGAAAAACCTTTGCAAGCTTGTGCAATAGGTGGGAAAATCTCAGCTTTTCCCAGCCTGCTCCAAAGGGAACCAGATAATTGTCTTGTGGGATGAGGCAGGAGGGAGTCTCCCCATCACAGAGGCCTCTTGCTCAGGTGACCTATGACCTGTGGCTTGCTCCAGGAGAGAGCCATGACCCTCACCAACCCACCCGCTAGTTCATCCGCATTTATTTCTTCCTCCAGGTCTCAGAGCAGACTGCAGCTTGTCACCTGCCAGCTGCCACCTGGGCTGCTGCTATTTAAGTAACTCGGCTCCAACACAACAGGTGTAGTTCAGGAACACACACACACATACACACGCCACCCCTTCCCCACATGCTGCAGCAGGCCATATGGATTCCTAATTTTTTTTGATTCAAAGAGCCTGCCTGGCTCGGGTGGCAATCTCTCCCCGTTTCCTCTCACTCTTCCTTTCCCTTCTTCCTTTGTCTCTCTCCTCCTTTGTCCTTCTCCTGTCCCTACTTCCTTCTCTATCTCTTTTCCTCCTTTTCTGTCCTCTTCACAGGAGCCACATGCTAGGTTCCCCTCTGCTGTTTCCCTCCCCGGCTCTACTTGCCAAACAGACAACAGAACCTCCATTAGCCGGTTTCAAATCACTCTGACCAAAGCATCAGAGAGAAACAACTTAGGGCATATTTCAGCTCCTGGTTTGAGAGGGACCCGTCATCTCAGTGTGGAAGACAGAGCTGTTGTGACCAAAAGCATCTGTGGGAGGAAAGGGTTTGTTTGGCTTACAGCTTCCTGCCCGTCACCAAGGGAAACTGAGACAGTAACTCAAGCTTGGAGAGCGGAACTGAGGCAGCACACGGAGGGACACGGTTTGCCTGCTGCCCAGGTGCCTTTCTTACACAGCCCAGGCCCACTTGCCAAGGCCAGCACACACCCACAGTGGGCTTGGCCTCATAGCAATAGCAATCAAGAAACTATCCCAAAGCCTGCTCTGATGAAAGCAGTTCCTCAGCTGAGGTGCCTGCTTTCTGGTGTGTCAAGATAACAACTAACATTAACTGTTGTGTTAGAAAGTGGCTCGTATCCGGATCACACCAGACCAACACAGCCCCACGAGAAGAGATTTTATTACAGAGGAAGAAGAGGAGGAAAAAGTGGATAAGGGGCTATTGAGGTCTCTGTCTTTTATTCAAGCCGTGATGTAGAAGTCAGGTAATCACGCGTACCATCGCACACAGGTGAGGCTCATGCCAGGTGTGTGTGTGTGTGTGTGTGTGTGTGTGTGTGTGGTTACCATGGCAACAGACACACCCGCGGGCCTTGTTGCCTAGGAGTGACATCGCTCACACAGATTCAGAGGCTGACCGTAAAGCCACTTCTAATGCCAGCATTAACCACGACAGTAGTTCCCTTCATAAGGAAAACTCAACAGGAAGCAGCCGGTATAACTAAGAACCTACCTTTCAGTGACTACTTCTTCCCCCAGGCCCCGCCTCCTAAAGTTTCTGCAACATCCCAGATAGTGTCTGTCAGCTGCTAAGAATCAGGCATCTATCTAAACCTGGGGCTCTGGGAGATCCTGTTAATTCAAATTGGAGATCTTGCAAGCAGAAGGGAGACACTCTTGTCAGTTCAGGGTTGTGTCCCCATGCAAAGGTCTTCCAGAAGCTATGGCTCTGACACACAGTGTTCAAGGAAGTGCAGCTAAGGTAGCCAGTATGGCAGGTGGCAGACTACACAGCCCACCGCGTCGTTTGCTCGTGCGCATACTCTCCCTTGACACACGGCACACCTATGAGACACGGTGCATAGATGAAGCTTGCCACATCTATGAAATTTGCCAATACATGAAACATGGTACATGTATGAAGCTTGCCACATGTGTGAACATGCCACATATATGAAGCATGATACATGTATGAAGCTTGCCACATATATAAAACATGCCACAGCTATGACCCTGTATAGCATTGACTTAAAGTTTCTGTTTTTAGACATGTGAACCTTTATTTAAATTCACTGAAACCACTAATGGAAAAGAAAACCTGAAAACAAATGAGAAATCATCTTTCTCTTGCTTGACTGCTGAATCCAAGTCTTGATGGCTGTGCAGGCACACACATTCAGGAAATGGACTAGGAGGTCATTTTTCTACACAGCTAAGGGCTTTTTGAAAATATAAAATTCTAAGGTTTTCTTTGGTTTGATGCTGGGGATCAAATCCCAGACCTTTCGAATTATACAAATTACCACTGATGTACACCTTCACCCCCAAAGATAATTTCTTATCATTCCTTATCAGTTGGCTGACTGAGACGGGGTCTCGAGTAGCCCAGGGTGGCCATGAACTTACTGTGAACTTCTGAGCCTCTTGACTCCACCCGCCTAGCACTAGTTTACACATGTGTATCACCGTGCCTGACATTAGATGTCTTCATGAACAGAGCAGAGTGAAGTCCCCGGATTGTATCTTTTCCCATAGCTGCACTGGAGAACCACTGAGGTTACAATGTATCTAATACCATCTCTCAGTGTGAGACTGTTTGACAGGTAAACCTGTTGGACTGCAGAGAACTGAAGTCCAACACCACACAGCCAATAATGAGAGAGGTAGAATTTAAGCTTAAGTTGCAAGTCTTTCAATTAAGAAAGTGTCAGGTTGGGTCCTAATATTGAATATGTTCCATTAGATCCCTTTTAATGGATTACCATCAGGTAATCTTCCTCTTGGTGTGTATGAGAGTTGTGTGTATGCATGAGTAAGAGTGTATGTTTGAGGTCAGAAGACAGCCTCAAGTGTTCTCCCTCCTCAGATGGCTATTAGAGACAGGTGGCTCTCTCACTGGGACCTGGGGTGTATTGTTTAGGCTAGAGTGATTTGCCTTTGGGTTCTGTCTGTCTTGACCTCCCCAGGGCTGAGACTGAACGCATATACCCAGCTCTTTTGCTTGGCTTGTGGGGATCAAACTCTGACCCTTGAGTGAGCACTCACAGACAACTCCCTCCACAGCCTCCCTCTGGGCCTTCCTTTCACAGGAACATCCTCACAGATGTTTTGGAATAGCCTGCATCCCTGTTGTGAATGATCAGTTTTCTTGTTTACATATCATTTGATTATCACACATGTATCTCCAAGGATTCGGAGGCACTGCTAGGAAATGAAGAGTAGGTTGTAGGACTTTTTTTTTTACTTGAAAATCCTGGTTTTCTAGGCCTAGAAGTCAACAGCAATATTCTGACAAACACTGACAGCTATTCAAAGCGGACAGCTATACCCAGTGGAAGACTGTGGCTTGGTGGAACAGACCCTCCACCTGCCAACCACACACTCCGTGGCAGGGTCTTTCAACAGCACCTAACTGTGACCTTGGACTTGTACCCATGTCACTCAGCACAGCCAGAGTTTCTTCAGCTATGGAGTGAAGGTTTGAATAAAATTGAGACTACAACCAATAAAATCCTTAAGTCATTCTCCTTGCTAAATATAGGGATCGGGCATTTCTTTTCCTTAAGCTACATACAATCTAAGAACTAAGCACGATTTGTGCCTTTTATTCTTTCATCAACGTCACCCACTCCCGCTTCTAGTGTCATCTGTCTCTATTAGTCCTTGTCAAGACCATGCTAGCCCTGACAAAGGTATTACCCTCTGAGGAATTCTTTGGCATTTTAATTATTTATCTGTACTTACATATACTATGCACATATATGCATATGTGTATATGTATATATGTACATGTGCATGTGTAAATGTGTATATATACATAAGTATATATGTGTATATATGTATATATGTACACATATATGTGTACATGTCTATGTGTGTATATGTGCATATATGTACATATGTGTGTATATATGTGATATATGTATATATGTGTACATGTAAGTGTGTGCATACATGCATATGTATGTATGTACATGTGTACACGTTTATACATGTATATAAGACAAATTTGTATACCACATGTGTACAGGCACCCAGAGTGACTAAAAGAGGGCATTTGAGTCCTTGGTTGGGAACTGCCTGCTGTGCCCACTGAAGAAGGGCCGAAGGGACTGAAGAGAAGAAGGGCCTTCTGCAGAGCTGCCAGTGCCCCTAACTGGTGATCCTTCTCTCCAGCCCCATCTTGAGGAATTTTTAAGCTTAGATGAGATGGAAACTGTAGTTCATGTTACCCAGTAGTGGCTGGTTTCTTAAGCAAGCCCTCTCTAGCTGGCTGGTAAGCATTAGTAGCGTATGCTTGCCCCTTGCCTACTGAGGGGTAGCGTGCCCCTCTGCATTTTCAAAGGTGACCTCAGCGCTCACTGTCCCTAGATAGGCTTCAATCCATGGCAGCTTCTCTCGCCATGAAGCCTCCACCTACGTCTGGTCCTGCTTTGTGTGTCTGGAGCTGGCAGCTCCACAGGCTTTGGTCGTGAGGTGACTCAGACACTAGTGTCAAAGCTCATCAAAAAAGTGAACCCTGGACAGTCCCAGCACTCGGCCCCAGCATCAGAACGAGGGAGGCGAGCCGACGGCAGCTTCCTCCAACTGGATCAAGAGGTGTCAGCCCCGAGCCTGCTCACCCCAGCACTGACCCCACGGCTCTCTAGCTGGACTCCTCAAGCCTTGGGCCAGAACCTGCCTTTGGCATTTGATTCAACATGCATGAGTTTGTCTCTACCTTGCCTACTCACTACAGCATAACATGCGTTCAAGTCTTCCCTGCAGTCTCCAAACACAGGAGAAAGAATCCAGACATAGTTTAAAAAAAAAAAAAAAGTCACAAGGAAAACAAAGAATCCTGGTGTGGTTATTTTTAGAGCCAATGAACATAAATAGGGCTTATAGGGAACTAAGGGGGTAGAGTGACGTTTTTAACACAGGAAAGAGTGGCGTGTTGTCCTTTGGGCACATTGGGTCCATTTGGAAGCATACAAAGGGAAAACTGGACCTACTAAGCTCGGGCCCAACGTCTCTCACAACACATTTCTCACCTGTGCCAATGCTAACTCCCATTTAAATTTCTACAGTCTTTTAGGAATTACAACATTAGCTCATTGTTCATGAGGTTTCACCATCCACCCTTCCCATATACTATAAATCACATGAAATAATTACATTGTACCTGTCCAAGATTTTAATTACATTCTCTGTTGTAAATTTTACAACCAACCCCTGGAAACACCTGGAGATACTGTGCAAACAGGTCCAGGAATGGCTCCTCACTTGGGGTTCAGCAGAGTTGGAGGGTCACTGTTCCCATTCGGGGATGCTCTACAGTTAGTGCCAGTAGAACCTAGGACATGAGGCTCAGTGGCCCAAGTGACTGCGGGCCAAGGGCCTGTGTATAAATAATCCTCCAAGATCCATCATTAACGTAGCAAATCCTTTGTGGCTTGTGTATCAAATGCCTCTGCTATTTCCATGTGTAGGCGTCTTAGCTGGGGACAGTGACCACTGATCATGTCCACGACCCCTTGAAGCATGGGAAGTCTGGACTCGGAAGACTGAGGAGAAAATAAGGAAAATATCTCATTCATCATTTCAGCCTTGGCTTAGCAGGCTGAGAGTGTGCTGCCCAAGCCTGACCACCTGACCTCGATCCCCAGAACCTTAGAAACGAGGTAGGCTTTTAGTCTCAGCGCTTAGGAGCATTCAAGGCTAGCCTGGTCTACACAGTGAGCTCCAGTTTGGCCAGAAAGGAAGGAAGGAAGGAAGGAAGGAAGGAAGGAAGGAAAGAAGGAAGGAAGGAAGAGAAATAAACAAACAAAGAATGAAACAAAGAAACAAACAGAGAGAAACAAAGAAACAAAGAGAGAAACAAAGAAAGAAACAAAGAAAAGACCAAACAAACAAACAAAACTGACTTCTCATACTGTCTTCTAACCTACACACATACACACAATCTGGATCAGAAATTCAAAGTAATCCTTAGCTACATAGCAGGTTTGGGGCCAGCCATAGCTATGTGAGTCCAAGTCTCAAATAAATAAAGAAAAAAAAACAACCAGCCAATCCAAAAATACAATATTTTAATTTATTGGTTAAGCATAATGTACCATTAACTTTAGTTTCACTTTTTAAAAACTTTTTTTAGGGCTGGAGACATGGCTCAGCAGTTAAGAGCACTGGCTGCTTTTCCAAAGGACCCTGGTTCAAATCCCAGCATGCACATGACAGTTCACAACTGTTTGTAATTCCAGTACTAGGGGATCTGACACCCTTATGCAGATGTACGTGGAAGCAGAACAGACACCAATGAAATTTTAAAAAAATGTTTTAAATATGGCTGCTAGAATATATCCTAGTACATACATACAGCTTGCCATTCCAGTTCTACTAGCCAGGCCTGGAACAGACAATGCCGAGTCATGCTTAGTAGAGTGCAGAAAACAAGATACATAAGAAAATTGAAAAAACCAACTCACTAAGAGGAGAGTTGAGAGCATTTATTCCAGAGGGAAAAGATAGTTTATTTCAGATGTGGATGAAATGAAAATCTCGTGGGTTCATAGCTGGGGTATTTGTATAGCAAAGACAGATAAGGCAGGCAAAGGCAGGCAGATGTACTTAACGAGGCTGTAGAAATACAGGAGGAGTCTTGGGAATGAAGACTGGAAGAGACACAGAGGGCTGGTCTGCGAAAAGCCCAGAATTCAATCTCCAGCACCACAGAAGGGTGTGGGGGTGAGGGGGAGTTCAGCCAAATGAAACAGAGAAGTTCATGTAGTTTTATGCTTGTGTTTGAGGAAGAAGTGGGCCTCGGTGGAGAGTGGAATTGAACACAGATAACATGATTTAATGGTGATAAACTGGAGGAAATTTTCATTTTAGACTCTTTCCTTTGTCCCTGTATTCCTTGCCTTCAAGTGTGGGGAGCAGGGAGCACTACTTCAGGCCTATGACCTTCAGAGGAAGGTCAAGCAGCCCTTTATGGCTGGCTTAGACAGGAAGGTGAAGTGGATGTGGGGGCATCACCTTCCTGGTTCTCTGTTTTCTCAAGTGTCAAGTACAATGTTTCTGACAGAGGGTTCTGAACTCCATCACAGCATTAGTAGCTAATCCAGTCAGTAACTTTTTTTTTTTTTTTTTTTTTTTTTTTAAAGATTTATTTATTTATTATATGTAAGTACACTGTAGCTGTCTTCAGACACCAGAAGAGGGTGTCAGATCTCTTTACAGATGGTTGTGAGCCACCATGTGGGTGCTGGGATTTGAACTCATGACCTTCAGAAGAGCAGTCGGTGCTCTTTCCCACTGAGCCATCTCTCCAGCCCCAGTCAGTAACTTTTGAGAATACATTTCTATACTTATAAGGGAAAAAACTGCTGCCTCCTTAAAAGATTATCGCCACGGCTGGCCAGGTGGCTTAGCAGGTGGACGTGCAGGCCACCAAGCCTGAAGACTTGAGTTTGATCCCTGGGACCCACAAGACACACATAAAAACACACATACAAATGCAAACATGTATACACATATATACACAAGCACATACACATATTATCACACACATATGCACATGCACACACACATAGACACACTTGCACATAGTACAAAAAAGGAGAGTCAGACTCCATTGAGTTGCTCTCTGACCTCTATCCATGCCTCCTGCAAGAGCGTGCACCTTCTGCATGCACTGAGACAAGAACACACACAATAAATAATTTAAAAACAAAAGACTATTAACATGGCTCCCAAGGCTGCTATTTTGTTTCAACTAAGACTGTTTGGAGAAACTTATAAGCAACATGTCTGCCACCTCCTTTTTTGAATACCTGATTTGTGATCTTGTACTGAGCATGCTCAGAAATGGAGTTGTTCCTTACACCTGCTTTCCTATATAAATAGGGCTATGTGTATGCATTTACCTGTGTTTGCATGTGTGTCTGTGTATGTGTGCATGTGTATGTGTGTGAGGATATGTGTGTGCATGTGTATGTATGTGTATATGTGTGTGCATTTGTATGTGTTTATATGTGTGTCTGTATGTGAGAGTATATGTGTGTGCATGTGTGTGCCTGTGCCTGTGTCTGTGTATGTGCCTGTGTATGTGTGTATGTGTATGTGCATTTGTGTATGTATGTGTATGTGCATTTATGTATGTATGTGTGTGTATGTATGTATATGTGTGTTCATGTATGTGTACATGTGTGTACATGTGTGTATGTATGTGTGTGATTGTGTGTACATGCACGTGTGTGTGTGTGTACATGCACGTGTGTGTGTGTGTGTGTGTGTGTGTGTGTATTTCCTCAATAAAATTCCTTTGCTTTGAAATTTAAGGAGAGTACTGCAGTGGCTCTCTCGATGGAGTAACAACCCTCTTTCATTCTTTGTGTCTTCTGGTTGTGCTCTTTGGCATTGCAC
Organism: Apodemus sylvaticus; assembly: GCF_947179515.1. NCBI lineage: Eukaryota > Metazoa > Chordata > Mammalia > Rodentia > Muridae > Apodemus > Apodemus sylvaticus. Next base: position 3,123,911 of record NC_067482.1, read on the forward strand.
TGGCTGGAGGAAAACCCACTGCATCCAGTACAAAAAGGGACATGAGTGGACGGATGGGAAGTGCTTCTTGCTGTTCTTGAGGCACAGTGCTGGATGTAAAGTGGTAAGAACAATTACTATACCTGTTAAGATAAAAAGACTGATGCGAAGCAGGGACCTAAGGGGTTTGTCTGTTTGTCTGTTTGTTTGCTTGTTTATGACCTGGAGATATTTTGGTTCAAATCTATGCATTTGTGACTTTAGGTAAGTAATGTAACCTCTGCTTTATACCACACACTCTACACAACAGCCCTTTGCCCAGTAGGATCTTTAGGAAGGCTAAATAGGATGAAATGGAGACAGAGCTGCGGTGGCTTTAACAGGAAACGCTCCTGCAGGGCATGGAAGGAGTCTTATGTCACTGAAGTCTTGGAGAGCCAGTCTGTAAGTTTACAGCTCCTCCGTAGTCATAGTCACAGAACAGAAACCAGGGGACAGGAGGAGACTCTCGGTCCCTTAGGCTGCTTTGCCAAGCGTGGGGAGAACTCCAGGGCTACACACAGCTTTGACGTGTTGTCCCTGTGACAGGGTGGGCTGCCTGTAAGTCACAGTGTCCCTGTAACCCCTGAAATCACTGTTCCTGTAAGTAACCCTTCAAATCACCATGACCCTGTAACCCCTCACCCATAGTAACCCTGATAAACTCATTGGTCCAACATCTTGGACTCTGGTAGAATCATTACTGAACAGAAATATAAAATAAAATAATAAAATACAATAAAATGGAGGCCATGAAGGCCTCTAGCGATGGTGGAGGAGAAGGCTTATTGCAGATAACAGGGAAGGTAGCCGGGGGTAGGGACATCTGGGAGGGTGAATGGGAGCAGACTGACCTGGGCCATGTGAGGAGAGGAAAGACAGGAGAAGGGAGAGCCGAACCAAGAGGCCAGGAGGGTGAAGAATAGACAAAAATAGGCCAGGGAACCACAATGTCAAGATCATGTAGGGAAGAGCCTCTCAGGGAAGGCAGCCCTGCCCCTGAGCTGGAGTTGGTAGAGGCCAGGGTAAGCCAGCTATGCCCTGTAGCAGGTAGGGACTGAGGAATGCTGGAGGACCTAGAAGCCAGGTCTGCTTTGACAATTAAATAGGCCTCTTGGCTGTCACCTGACTGTCACCTGACTGCTGTCACCCTGTCAGTTGTTGGCCTCCTATCTGGGGTAGGCAGACAGTTGTTTTTATCTCCCCAGAGTGTTTCTCTCTCTCTCTCTCTCTCTCTCTCTCTCTCTCTCTCTCTCTCTCTCACACACACACACACACACACACACACACACTTGTGAGGTTTGAGCACAGCTAGTCAAGCTGCCCTAGATTATAGAAATTTCTGGAGGCGTGGTCTAGCAAGAGGGCTAGAGGACAGGGGGTGGTATCCTGTCGTCCACCCCTCAACCTCAACATTACAGGATAAACATTCTCATAATGGGCTGGAGAGATGGTAGTTAAGAGCTCTGGCTGCTTTTCCAGAGGACACATGTTCAGTTTCCAGCACACACATGGCACCTCACAACTGTCTGTAATTTCAGCTCCAGGGGATCTGACACCCTCACACAGATACACATGCAATCAAAACACCAATACACATGAAATAAAAAATAGAAAAAGAAATCATATTAAAAATATTTAAAATACCATTTTCTTTTAAACTTCAAAGTCACTGTAAAATTTCAAAATCTCTTTAAAAGTGCAAAGTGGGCTACTGTAAAATCAAAAATAAATTAAACTCTTACTTCAAGAGGGAAGAACAGGGCACAGTCACAACTGGAACAAAGCAACACCAAACTCTAACTGTGTAAATAATTAAATATCCACTGTCTGAGACCCATCCACAAGCATCTGGGACTCTCCAGAGGACACGGGTCACTTCTCTGTCCCTGCCCTCTGCAGCACACACAGCTTGTCTTCCAGGCCCCAGCTGGCTCCACTCCACTGCTGCTGTTCTTGGAGGTCATCCCATGGCACTGGCATCCCCAACATGCTGAGGTCTCTGCTGCAACTGGGCTGCACTTTCACCGGGGTCTCTTTGGGGACCCCAGCTCTGCCACACAGTGCCAAGCCTCAGCTACATTCCATGATCCCTTCATGCCTTCAAAGCCAGCACCACCTGGGTGAGTCTTACTCTGCCGAGTTTGGCCCCCAGGACCAGGTACAACCTTGGAACACAGCTTCTGCGTGCTGACCCTGAGGAAACACTTCTCAGAAGATTTCATCTAGTCTACTTTTCTTCTTTCTTTCCCTCCTCCTCTTCCTCCTCCTTTTCCTCCTCCTCCTTCTCTTTCTTCTTTGATACAGAGTTTTTCTGTGTAGCCCTGGCTGACCTAGAACTCACTCTGTAGACCAGGGTGGCCTTGAACTCATATATCCATCCACTTGCCTCTGACTCCCAAATGCTGGGATTACAGGTGTGTGCCACCACTTGGTCTCTTGTTAAGAATAGCTGATTTCGCCGGGCGGTGGTGGCGCACGCCTGTAATCCCAACACTCGGGGAGGCAGAGGCAGGCAGATTTCTGAGTTTGAGGCCAGCCTGGTCTACAGAGTGAGCTCCAGGACAGCCAGGGCTATACAGAGAAACCCTGTCTCGAAAAAAACAAATCCAAAAAAACCAAAACAAACAAACAAAAAAACAAAAACAAAAACAGAATAGCTGATTTAAAAACAAAAAAGACAAAAAACAAAACAAAACAAAAAACTCCAACTGACCAGACACCACAAGTTCTTATGACAGATGTCCTGGTACAGTCTTTGCTTCCCTCTGAAACTTCCCAACCAGGCCTCCATCGGCTGCACTGTGTCAACATTCTGAGCTCATACAGAACAGCCCACTGAGCTCTCAACACTCAACAGTTTTTCTAACCCAAAGTTCCAAAGTCCTTCCACAATCCTCCTCCAAAATAACATGGTCAGGTCTGTGACAGCAGTACCCACAATCCCAGTACCAATAGGGTTTCTATTGCTGTGATGAAACACCATGACTGTAGGCAACTTGGAGAGGAAAGGGATTAGTTGACTTATACTTCCACATCATAGTCCATCACAGAAGAAGTCAAGACAGGAACTCAAACGGGGCAGGAACCTGGAGGCAGGAGCTGATGCAGAGGCCTTGGAGGGGTACTGCCATCTCACAGTCAAAAACTCTGACCCAGAATTGTTCCTGTCTGAAAGAACTACAGGAACAAAAATGGAGAGGACCCTGAGGGAAAGGGGGTCCAGGAGACAGGCCCAAATTGAGCTCAGGGTGAGACCTCAAGGCCTGACACTATTACTGAAGCTATGGTGTGCTTACAAACAGGGGCCTGTCATGGCTGCCCTCCTAAAGGCCCAACACGCAGCTGAACGAGTCAGATGCAGATATTTACACCCAACCAGTGGACAGAAACTGCCGACCCCTGTGGTTGGATTAGGGAAAAGCTGGAAGAAGCTGAGGAGGAGGGCGACCTCATAGGAAGACCAGCAGTCTCAGTTAACCAGGACCCCCAGCATCTCTCAGACACTGGACCACCAACCAGGTGCACACACCAGCTGATATGAGGCCCCCAACACATCTACAGCAGTGGACTGCTGGGTCTGGTCTCCTAATCCCCAAAAGGCTTGGGACCCCAGGGAGTAAGAGGTCTGGGGATGGGGGTGGGTGGGGACATCCTCTTGGAGACCAGGGGTGGGGTGGGTAGGGAGATGTGGTATGTGAACAGATGGAGGGTGTACCAGGAGGAGATAAAGTCTGGACTTTAAAAAAAGATTAGAGAATAAAAGCAAACAAACAAAACCCACAAAAACCAAGGCTCTAGCAATTCCATACCAATAATCTCCAAACCTCAAGGTTAATGAGAAAAACTAAGGAGTGTGTAACCAGTTAGAGCCCAGGGACCATCCCCAGAGGATGACTCAGCGCTGGGGCGTCTGAATGTTTTCAAATGATTTATTAGCTAGAGTCTATGTTTGTGGTATATGTGAGTGTGGTGTCTGAGCCTGGCAGCCGAAGGACGGCCAGTGTCCTGCTCTGCCACTTCAGCTTGTTCTCTTGAACCTGGAGCTAGGATGGCAGTCGCCAAGCTCAGGGATACCCTGTCCCCAACCCTCCTTAGCCCCAGAGGTCTGGGTGCACAATCCACACCAGGTGGTGTAAGAGGGTGGTGTTCTGAGGCTTGCCCAGCGAGTGCTCCTACCCAGTGAGTCCTCCTACCCAGTGAGTCCTCCTACCCAGTGAGTGCTCCCACTCAGCGAGTGCTCCCACCCAGCGAGCTCCTACCCAGCAGGGCCCTCACAGGTGGCCATGCAGGTGTTCAGACAACAGCCAGCCAAGTAAACACTGGCCCGACAGGCCCTTCCCTGCTGCTTTCTTCAGTATCTGGGGCTCCCGCACCCCTCCAATCACTTCTCAAACCTTTGCCTGCAGCCGCACCTGTTGTCACGCGTGGAATCTTCAGGTATCCCAAACACTTCTATTTCTCTACAGAATTAGGAATAAAGGAAGATTCGGTGAAACTATGTGGGACCTGGAAGCGATGGGGGTGCTTTGCCTCAAGAGTCCCAGAGGACGCCCAGTTCGCGAAGCTTTTACACAATCGACCTCAAAGGAACAAAAGACATGGTTCTGATTCAGATGTTAGTCACTGAAGACTAACAAGGCCATATCATCTCCAAGGTCCCAAGACCTAGAATCGCTCGCTTCCTAGAGCACGGCACCCACTTGTTTCTAATTGGCTACGCTCAGGAGCCAGGTGTCCGGAGTCCGCGGGAGGGAAGCCATGGTTCGAGGCCCCTGCTCCCCAGAACACACAGACACCCGTGGAAACTGGCCTTTTTGTTAAGATCACCAAATAATACTGGCTTCTCTTTCAGCTTCTGCGCGCCCCACCCTCACCCACGGTCCTTCCGGCCTTCATCTCTCGGGGCTGTTCAGGGCGTTTCAGTGCTGCTCTGAAAAACTGCTGAGCAATAATTCATGCGAGGAGCCTGAAAGACTGCCCCGGCCCGGCTGGCAGTTTACGTGCGGAGCCAAGCCAGAGTTCTAAGGATTTTAGAAGAGAGGTTGCCAGTGCTGTGTTTTGTAAAAATAAAGAGAGAAGGAATATGTTTGGTGAGGTGTGGGAAGGTGTGCGGGAAGGGGGCGCCTCCTCGGGCCCACGCTCAGGCATCGCTTCCCCCTGAGGGACCAGTCTCACGACATATAGTATAGAGTAGAGATTATTCAGGGCATGGGGGGCAGAACTGAGAGGGTAGTAGAGACAGAGAAAGGGAGGGAGGGAGAGAGAAAGACACACACACACACACACACACACACACACACACACACACGAGATGAGGGGGAGAGGAGAGGAGAGGGGAGGAGAGGGGAGGGGAGGGGAGAAGTAGAGGTAGCCTTGAGCACTTGGAGAGAGAGGGGGAGGGGAATGAGGAGAGGGGGGAGGGGGCTAGAGGACAGAGCTGGAGCTAGAAGGCAAGATAGCAAGAAGGGGCGGGGCAAGCAGCCCCTTTTATAGTGAGTCTGGCATACCTGGCTGTTGCCAGGTAACTGTGGGGCGGAGCTTACACAAAATGCTAACAACCAGAAAGGAGAGCTCCATCTTGTCGGCCTACAGTAAATCCTTAAAAGAATCGCGATGGGGGAGTAAGAGGAAAGGGAGATTAAAGGTAAGAACTTTAAGGCATTTGACAACTGAGGCATTGTTTTCTTGCTGTACACGGATTATTGAGGATTATTATCTGCTAAAAGCAAAAGCCCATCAAGTGTTTCCATTTGACTCACCCTCCTCTGCTCACAGAAAACCTCCCCTCTCTTCTACTATTTTCGTTCAGCTATTGGCGTACAAACCAAAAAGCAAAAGTGGGGTTCTTATTTTGGGCGGAGGGAAGAGGTAGGATTTGAACCATGTACCTGAGCTCGAGGACATACCTGCCCTTACGTTGAGTTGTACCCCAAGTTCCCACTCCACAAAGTTTCCCAGCAGTCAACCACTAAAGAACAGGAATGGACTCCATCAACAACGTATATCCATCATATCTATCCTGTGTGTGTGAGAGTGTGTGTGTGTGTGTGTGTGTGTACGCTCACGCACATATTTAACTATTAGAAGCTTTAAACACTAGGTCCATAAGAATCTGTCACAACCCATTGCAGAGGCTTACTGCTCTGAGCTCCTAGGCTGCTTGGGACGGGCGAGTAGCCACGGGCAGGCGTGAGCCCAGGGCTCCGGGGCATCTGGAGATCTCTGAGGATTTCACCTTGCACAAGCCTACCAGCCAGGCTTTGTCTCTCAAACTGTGTAAGCACCTGCGTCTCAAAAGCAGACGTCTGCCTCAGGGCTTTGTGGAGCCAGAAGGAAAGAGAAAACTTTTTCTTTTGGAGACAAGGACTTAGGGTTTCCAGCCTGGCCTCCAACTGCCTATGTAGCCAAGGATGTCCCAATTCTGCTTCTACTTCCCCGAGTTCAGGGATTCCAGATTTAACCCACCACACCTGTTTTATGTGGTGCTAGTGTTAAAAGCTAGGGCTTTTGGCACAGTAGGTGAGGCTCCACCGACTTAGCTCTGCCCCCAGTGCAGGAAGATCAATTTTAAACTGAAGTAGGATTATAGTCCCTATAAATTCAATTTGGGGATTCAAGACTTGGGGTTTTTCTAGCTATATGAGCTAGCCCAAGAAGGTTGTGTAGTATCAGAAATTATGTAAGGAACGGGGGTTTGGGAGCCGGCATAAAGAGGAGATAAAACCTGCTTTTATCATCTATGTCTTGATTTGGGAAAAATAGTGAGGCTTTCTAAGTTTCAGAACCTGATTTTTGGATTTCTGAGTCAGGGTTTCTCCACGTAGCTTTTGCTCTACTGGAATTCATCCTGTAGACAAGGCTGGTCTGGAAGTCACAGAGATCCACCTGCCTCTGTAGACAAGGCTGGTCTGGAAGTCAGAGATCCACCTGCCTCTGCCTCCTGAGTACTGGAATTAAAGGCTCCACTAAGCCTAGTTCAGGATTGTTATTTAAATGGCAGGGACAACAACCTCTACCTGACAGGGCTGTTGTGTGAGCTGTTGTAACATTACACAAGGAACAAAAGAACTTACACAGTTGTTTTATGAGCTATTGAAACATAACACAAGGTCATCATGGCTTCTAGCTAGAAATGCCATAAGCATAGTGCATTGTGTGTGTGTGTGTGTGTGTGTGTGTGTAATTGCTTTCATTTCTCTACTAAGCTGTCCTCCTTTTACCTGCTCCCAACCTTTCAGTCCAAGCAAGGCTTCTCTACGATGTGCTAGCTGCCTCAGGAAATTATTTTGAAATGCCAAAGAGAGATAAATTGGATGAAGTTTGCTATCACCACAGAATTTCCTTAACAAACATTTGAGGATGCCTGCAGGGGTGGGGCACCATGATTCCAGGCAACAGCCACGATTTACACCCGATTGAAAGGATTTCACCATCAGATAGACTACCTTACCGTCTTGGTCTGGGCCCAGTTAGAAATAAGAGCAGCAGTTCCCCAGCCTGAGTGTAAGCAGAGGGTAGGGACAGAAACACTGAGTCACGAAGCCTGGGACTGGGGGTGCGGCCCCACTGGTGCCTGCTAAGTGTCCACGAATCCGGGGTTTGCTACTCACTAGTGAATAACCCAGTGCACACCTGTTACCCCAGCACTCAGGGGGAGGAGGGAGGATGGGCAGTCAAGGCCAGGCTCTGCTCTACAGTGAGTCTGAAGTCAATCTGGGACACAGAAGGAAGGAGGGAAGAGAGGGAGGGAGGGAGGGAGGAGAGGGAGGTGGAGGGAGAGGGAGAGAAGGAGGAGGCCTAGGCTAGTGGTGAGGCAACAGAGGACAGGCTGACTCTGGAGTGGCCCAGGATGGCAGATGTGAACAGGGTTGTAGAAGCATCTTCTAGGAATCTCTGAAGAGCCATCGGGGCGCTACCCTTTCGAAAGGGTATTTGAGGTTACATTTACATCACACGAGGATGCTAAGAGGAGGGATGGCTGAGTGCTGAGACCCCCAATCCTTGCCTTCTGTGGAGAGGAGAGACAAAGTTTAGTAGTTGTTGGTGACAGAGAGGCCTTGAACACATGGACAAGTGTGACCCCAGAATCTGGCTTTGTTGTTGTTGTTATTGATTTAATCTACTTTTTTACCTTTTGACAGCTCCACATGTGCACAAAATAAATCTCCATCCTCTTATCCTTCTGCCCACCAAGCTCCTCTCTCGTGTCTTGTGTGTGTGATCCACTGTACTGGCTGGTTTTGTGTGTCAACTTGACACAAGCTGGAGTTATCACAGAGAAAGGAGCCTCCCTTGAGGAAATGCCTCCATGAGATCCAGCTGTGGGGCATTTTCTCAATTAGTGATCAAGGGGGGAGGGCCCATTGTGAGTGGCACCATCCCTGCACTGGTAGTCCTGGGTTAAGAAAGCAAGCTGAGCAAGCCAGGGGAAGCAAGCCAGTAAACAGCATCCCTCCATGGCCTCTGCATCAGCTCCTGCCTCCAAGCTCCTGACCTGCTTGAGTTCCTGTCCTGACTTCCTTTGGTGATGAACAGCAATGTGGAAGTGTAAGCTGAATAAACCCCTTTCCTCCCCAACTTGCTGCTTGGTTGTGATGTTTTGTGCAGGAATACAGGCTCTGACTAAGACACCCACTGAGTTAAATATGGGGCTTTCATGATCACAGGTGGAAGATTACTTCGTCATGGACAACGTACAAGCAGTTGTAGCAATAACGATGTGATCGATCAGCAGCAATGAATTGCCAGCGGTTCCACAGTGAAAGGAGCGGGAGGTAGAGCAGTGGTGGCTCTCGCCTTTATCCCAGCACTTGGGAGGCAGGGGCAGGCGGATTTCTGAGTTCAAGGCCATCCTGGTCTACAGAGTGAGTTCCAGGACAGCCAGGGGTATACAGAGAAACCCTGTCTCAAAAAAACAAACAAAGAAAAATAAAGGGGCAGGAGATCATGAGTTCCTCACCACAGCGAAATGCTAAAGAGCCCAGTCTAGAACTTTCTGTTCCCTCTTCTGTATGTTAGGAGCTGGCCAGGGAGTACCAGGGTCCCCCAAAACTTGATGGTAAGAATCTTTTTTAAAAACTTCTTTCAAGTTTGGAAATGCCATGTTGGACTTGACAGTAAGCCATCACAGCCAGCCCTCCTTGCTACAGTCTTGTCCTTCTTATTACAGAAAGCCCACATTAATGCTGATGGGGAGAGGGGTTAGTGTCAACTAGGCATTACAGGCTCAACACTCAAGGACTCATACGCATATTTAATATCTAAAAGAAAACCAATCTGACCACCTCTGTGACTGATAACATATTATGCTCGCTGAGTCCGATGGCGCATGGCTTTAATTGCAGAGTTCAGAAGTCTAAGGCAGGAGAATTTCGAGTCTGAGGCTGTCCTAGGCAACTTAGGGTGATCCTGTCTCAAAACAATCAGAAAAATAATTCCCCAAGTAAAAGCATTTTCCATGGTAACTCTAGATGCTTCTCAATGATGACGTCCTTATTTTGATGACTATAATAGAAATGGAAAACATAATACCCAAACTCATTGACTCTACCCGAGGTCCTGAACATTGTAGCTTAGCTTAGTCTGCCTTAAACATACTCTGAATGCTTGGGCTGGGTATCACGAGAGCATCACACCACCCCTGGGACCAGATCACCTAGAATCTGAAGCCCAATTTCTGCTCAGTAACGCATGTTGCTTCTCATTGTTGTAAAGTCAAAGAATCGTGTCAGGGCATAGTAAGTTGGAAGCCATCTATACTTCGAATTGAAGGACATTGGAAGGACTCGTAAGTAGGTCTCCCTCTGAGCTCCTGCCCTTCTCTTCTCTCCTCCTTCTCTCTTCTGAGGCAGGACATGGAAACAAGAGCCCTTGCCCCTTTTCGTGAACTCAACCATAAAGTCTAGAAACATTCTTTTAGCTTTGCTCAGAATTTCTTAGCAAAGGCAACTGTAAGAAATTTCTCAACTCATCAAGTTCGTAAGACCCCCATCATGCGGGATCCCTGTTCCCAAGGAGAAGGACAACACATAAGGACCCGGGAGCCACCAGACAGGCCCCACTGGGCCTCCGTGGGTCCATCCCTGTACCAGGAGTGCATTTGGAGTGTCCTGAAGGATGGGTGGCAGAATCTTCGCCATCACTGACTCCATTCTGGCCACTAAGCTCCGGTCCACGCTAGTTTGACCCATGACTTTAACCACTCTAGGCTTTCCTGCAGATATGGGTTTGTGGATCTCCACTCATGTGGGAACCCGGAGGGAGGCCGTGTGCAAAGTGCTAAGCCACAAGGCCCATGGACAAATACCAATTCTCCTTTATGTCGCAGATAAGAAACTAAACTTGGCAGAAATTACCTGACATTGCAAAAAACTGTCTGCTTACCAGACAGAGACCAGGTCAGGAAACTGGGTCAGTTTGCCTTCTTCCACTGTCCTGCTTCCTGACCTGCCAACATCCGCAAGCTTCACCACAGGGTGCAGTGACAGAAAGGAAAGTCACACCAAGCCCTGAGGTGACTGCTTTATAAAGAAGACCTGGCTAGTTCACTAGGCCCCTGCCCCCCACCTCACCGGCTTCCTTGCGAGGAAATGTGGTCTCTGAGGCTCTGCCAAGTCAAGCCTTCTGAGGACAACGTAACTCTCTGCTATACTCTGGCTCATACTGGGGACGGAGGGACAGAGTAAGGCCCTGATAATGGGGGCAGCCATTATGTCTTGGCCTTTTTTTTAAATTAATTAATTAATTAATTATTTTTTTGCAAGCAACTCTGGGCTCTCTTCCTAGAACCATGTAAACTAATGTGCGGCACACACCTGAAAACCCAGCATTTGAGGTGGGGGTAGAAGGAGCACAAGCTCAGGCTGCAAGAGGGAGGCCAGGCTGAGATAGATTTTGTCTCAGAAGAAAGAACCAAGTGAGAGCGCTGAGGATAAAGGTGTGTGCCCACACACCCACACCGGCCTCATCTCCTGCAAGTCTCACACCAAGCCTCTGAGAATGTGATCGTGGTCGCTGGCTCAGGTGAAAAGTTTGGGGTTAGGCTGAACTTCCAAGGCCATGGATAAAGCCGGCTCTCACAGAACCCTGGGCTCTTCATCACTCCAGGCCTCTCAGGGATTGAGCTGAGAGCATGTGTGTCAAATCAGCTGCTGTCCACTCCCTGAAACCTCAGTTACCTATTGGATCAGACCGGTTTGGGTGACTATGGAAACCCAGAAAATCTACATTAAAAAAAAAAAAAGATGTGGCTGGGCATAGGAGCATGTGCATTTTATTTCAAGAAAGCAGAGACAGGAGGATCTCTGTGAGTTTGAGGGCCGTCAGAGACATAGTACATTCCTTCAGCGAGCCTGGTCTACATAGTGAGTTCCTTCAGGCCAGCCAGGGCTATATAAAGATAAACAAAACAAAAGATGTATTTTATCTTTCTCTCTCTCAACCTCTCTCTCTCTCCCTCTCCCTCTCCCTCTCCCTCTGTCTGTCTCTCTCTCTCTCTCTCTCTCTCTCTCTGTGTGTATGTGTGTGTGTGTGTGTGAAGCCAGAAGATGTCAGATCCTCTGGACCTGGAATTCCAGGTAACTGTAATTCCAGATTAATAAATCAGCTGACATAGGTATTGGGAACTGAATTCTGGTCCTCTGCCGGGGCAGCAAGGGCTCTCTTCCTACCGCTAGGAGGGCTCTCCAGCCCCCAAATGCACATTTTCACAAGGCCCACAGTTAGTTCTCATGGGCATTGAAGTTTGCCAGCAGAGCCGCCCACCACCCTCCACAACGCCTGCTCTGTCAAAAGACGAGCAAAGGAGCGGCTTGAATATCAACGCTGAGCACCTTCCCGATATTGTACACATGGCAAACCCAAGTCCCAGTCACCCTACGGTGCACGGAGCATGGTGCACGGTGCAGCCTACACAGCAACTCTCTCATAGGCCTGAGCAGGACATGGTTGTTCCTGTTGATTGACAGGGATTTTAGCATGAATATTGAATGAGGGAAGCAGCTGGGATACTTGGCTAATGTAATATCTCAACCTCTAGTCTCATGCTAAAGGGAATTTTCCCTCCCTTAATGCATGTCTGCATCCTGTCTCAGTCCCTCCAGCTGCGCGTTCTACACGGATCACACCAGTTCAGGGAGCCTCGCTTTCCCAGCCCTCAGAGCAAAGCGGCAGCTTTTCTTGAGATAGGGTCCTCTGTGCTGACAGAAAGTCGCTGGGACAGAAGCATCTCCGAGATGCTGTTGTCTCCTGCCCAGTCTCTTCGTCACAGCCCACTGATGGATCAGCCTTGCTGATGTCATTCAGAGTAATCACTTCCTGCCTTACCGTTTGATCGGACAGCCATTTACAGGATATGTAATGTATGCCGTGTACACACTCGTCTTTAGTATACCCTCTGATGCTTCCCAAATGGAAAAAAATACATACTTGGATTCATTACTGTGCCTGGGTTTACTTAAGCCAAATGGACAGACAGAGAATTTTTTTTATCATGGAGGTGTGTATTGTTCCATAAGCTATGTTTCTAAAAATCCTTGCAGATCAATTTTATCTACTAATTAACTAATGCTATATAAAACTTTAATGCTAAATACTTTTCCCCCTACAAAGCAAGAATATTTACTCTTGCCTTTCTATAAATGTGTCATGCTGGAAAGGAATGGGAAACACCGTGCTCCTTCAAAGGCCGAGCGTGTTACATGGAGGAAATCTCAAAGAAGCTGACAGCCTTCTCAGACTAATAAATCAGCGGCTGGGCCTCAGGGAAAAGAACTGACCACACCCAGTCCTTAGCACTGAAAAAGGAAAAGGGAGAGAGAAAGAAGAGGAAGGAAACAAGCCACATACAAGCATTATTTTCTTCTATATTTTAGCAACAACGATCCCCAAACAAAAGTTGATAAAACAGCAGCAGCAAGAAAATTACTAATAGCCAGGCAGTGGTGGCACACTTGGGAGGCAGAGGCAGGTGGATTTCTGAGTTTGAGGCCAGCCTGGTCTACAGAGTGAGTTCCAGGACAGCCAGGGCTACACAGAGAAACCCTGTCTGGGGGTAGGGGGTGCAGGGGGGGGTTACTAATAAAGGTGGAAATGATAAACACTACAAAACACTGACACAAAGAATCAAAAAAAATCTAAATGAAAAGACAATGCTTTGTGTCTGTGAACTAGAAGCTCACTCTTGTTGTCTTAAGACCAAGACGGCCCTCAAGTTGACACGAGAAGTCAACACGTTTGCCAAATCATAACAGCATCTCCCCTTTTCAACAAGTTGACAAGTTTTCCCTAAATTGTATATGGAAATTCAAAGGACATAGAAAAGCCATTTTAAAAAATACTAACTGGTTCATTAGCTTGTTTACTTAGAGACAGCATCTCTCATATCCTAGACTGGCCTCAAACTTGATGTGTCGCCAGGCTATGTAATGAAACCCTACCCCAAAACACCAAAAAATAAAAATAAAATAATTGTGACATGCGTATGATATTTTTCTTTCACTATGGTTGTGGTTTGAAGAATAGCCCTCATGGATTCACATATTTGCTTAGTCCTCAGGGAGTGGCACTACTTGAGAAAGAATATAGATATGGCTTTGTTAAAATACCTGTGGCCTTGTTAGAGGAAGTGTGTCACAGGGGGTGGGATTTGAGGTTTGCCTAGAGTCAGTCTTCTTCCTGCTGCAGGTGGGTCTGGATGTGGAACTCTCAGCTAGTTCCCCAGCACCATGTCTGCCTGCACAGCTGCATGCTCTGCACCATGATGATAATAAACTAAACCTCTGAAGCCGTAAGGGAGCCCGGATTCAATGTTTCCTTTTGTAAGCATTCCTGGTGGTGTCTCTTCACAGCAACAGAACACTAATGCCAATCCACAAGCATGGGAGATCTTTCCATCTTCTGAGACTTGAAGTTCTTGTCATACAGATCTTTCACTTGATTGGTTAGAGTCACGCCAAGGTACTTTATATTATTTGTGACTATTGTGAAGGGTGTCATTTCCCTAATTTCTTTCTCAGCCTGCTTATCCTTTGAGTATGGGAAGGCTACTGATTTGTTTGAGTTAATTTTATTTCCAGACACTTTGCTGAAGTTGTTTATCAGGTTTAGGAGTTCTCTTGTGGAGTTTTTTGGGTCACTTAAGTATACTATCATATCATCTGCGAATAGTGATAGTTTGACTTCTTCCTTTCCCATTTGTATCCCTTTGGCCTCCTTATGTTGTCTAATTGCTCTGGCTAGGACTTTGAGTACTATATTGAACAGGTAGGGAGAGAGTGGACAGCCATGTCTAGTCCCTGATTTCAGTGGGATTGCTTCAAGTTTCTCTCCATTTAGCTTGATGTTGGCTACTGGTTTGCTTTTTCTATGTTTAGGTACGGGCCTTGAATTACTGATCTTTCCAAGGCTTTTATCATGAAGGAGTGTTGGATTCTGTCAAATGCTTTCCTAGCATCTAATGAAATGATCATGTATTTTTTCTTTGAGTTTGTTTATATAGTGGATTAGATTGATGGGTTTCTGTATATTGAACCATTCCTGCATCCCTGGGATCAAGCCTACTTGATCATGGTGGATAATCTTTTTGATGTGTCCTTGAATTTGGCTGGCAAGAATTTTGAGTATTTTTACATCCATATTCATGAGGGAAATTGGTCAAAAGTTCTCTTTCTTTGTTGGGTCTTTGTGTGGTTTAGGTATCAGAGTAATTGTGGCTTCATTGAATGAATTGGGTAGTGTCCCTTCTGTTTCTATTTTGTGGAATAATTTGAAGAGTGTTGGTATTAAGTCTTCTTTGAAGGTCTGATAGAACTCTGCATTAAACCCATCACCAGATGGGCTTTTTGGGGTTGGGAAACTATTAATGACTGCTTCTATTTCTTTAGGGCATATGGGACTGTTTAGATAGTTTATCTGATCCTGATTTAACTTTGGTACCTGATGTCTGTCTAGAAAATTTTCCATTTCATCTAGATTTTCCCATGTTGTTGAGTATATGCTTTTGTAGTAGGATCTGATGATTTTTTGGATTTCCTCAATATCTGTTGTTATGTCTCACTTTTCATTTCTGACTTTGTTGATTTGGATACTGTCTCTGTGACCTCTGGTTAGTCTGGCTAAGTGTTTATCTATCTTGTTTTGTTTTCTTTTTGTTCAAAGAACCAGCTCCTGGTTTGGTTGATTCTTTATATAATTCTTTTTGTTTCTACTTGGTTGATTTCAACCCCGTGTTTGATTATTTCCTACCATTTACTCCTCTTGGGTATGGTATATTTGCTTCTCTTTGTTCTAGAACTTTCAGATGTACTGTCAAGCTGCTAGTGTGTGCTCTCTCCAGTTTGTTTTTGGAGGCACTCAGAGCTAAGAGTTTTCCTCTTAGCACTGCTTTCATTGTGTCCCATAAGTTTGGGTAGGTTGTGCCTTCATTTTCATTGAATTCTAAAAAGTCTTTAATTTCTTTCTTTATTTCTTCCTTGAACAAGTTATTGTTCAGTAGAATGTTTTTCAGTTTCTACACTTATGTGGGCTTTCTGTTGGTTTTGTTGTTATTGAAGACCAGCCTTGGTCTGCAGTGATCTGATAGGGTGCATGGGATTATTTCAATCTTCTTATATCTGTTGAGGACTGTTTTGTGACTGATTATATGGTCAATTTTGGAGAACATACCACAAGGTGCTGAGAAGACGGTATATTCTTTTGTTTTAGGATAAAATATTTTACAGATATCTGTTAAATCCATTTGGTTCATAACTTCTGTTAGTTTCACTCTGTCTCAGTTTAATTTCTGTTTCCATGATCTGTCCATTGCTGAGAGAGGGGTGTTGAAGTCTCCCACTATTATTGTGTGGGGTGCAATGTGTGCTTTGAGCTTTAGTAAAGTTTCTTTTATAAATGTGGGTGCTCTTGCATTTGGAGCATAGATGCTCAGAATTGAGAGTTCATTTTGGCAGACTTTTCCTTTAATGAGTATGAAGTGTCCTTCCTTATCTTGTTTGATAACTTTAGGTTGAAAGTCCATTTTTTTCGATATCAGAATGTCTACTCCAGCTTGTTTCTTGGGACCATTTGCTTGAAAATTTGTTTTCTAGCCTTTTACTCTGAGGTAGTGTCTGCGTTTGTACCTGAGGTAAGTTTCCTGTATGCAGCAAAATGTTGGGTCCTGTTTATTCATCCAGTTTGTTAGTCTATGTCTTTTTATTGGGAAATTGAATCCATTGACATTAAGAGATATTAAGGAAAAGTGATTGTTGCTTCCTGTTATTTTTGTTATTAGAGGTGGAGTTAATGTTTGCGTGGCTCTCTTCTTTTTGGTGTGTTAAAAGAAAATTAATTTCTTACTTTTTCCAGGATGTAGTTTCCCTCCTTTTGTTGGTGTTTTCCATTTATTATCCTTTGAAGAGCTGGATTTGTAGAAAGATACTGTGTAAATTTGGTTTTGTCATGGAATATCTTGGTTTCTCCATCTACAGTGTTTGAGAGTTTCACTGTATATAGTAATCTGGGCTGGCATTTGTGTTCTCTTAGGGTCTGTATGATATCTGCCCAGGATCTTCTGGCTTTCATAGTCTCTTGCAAGAAGTCTGGTGTAATTTTGATAGGCCTGCCTTTATATGTTACTTGGCCTTTTTACCTTACTGCTGTTAATATTCTTTCTTTGTTTAGTGCATATGGTGTTTTGATTATTATGTGACAGGAGGAATTTCTCTTCTGGTCCAATCTCTTTGGAGTTCTGTAGGCTTCTTGTATGTTCATGGGCATCTCTTTCTTAAGGTTAGGGAAGTTTTCTTCTATAATTTTGTCTTCAACATAATTGTCTTCAATTATAGAAGAAAGACTTGCCCCTTAAGCTGCAAATCCTCACTCTCTTCTATACCTATAATCCTTAGGTTTGGTCTTCTCATTGTGTCCTGGATTTCCTGGATGTTTTGGGTCAGGAGCTTTATGCATTTTCTTTGACTGTTGTGTCAATGCTTTCTATGGTATCTTCTGCACCTGAGATTCTCTTTTCTATCTCTTGTATTCTGTTGTTGATGCTTGCATCCATGACTCCTGATTTCTTTCCTAGGTTTTCTATGTTCAGAGTTGTTTCCCTTTGTTATTTCTTTATTGTTTCTACTTCTATTTTTAAATCCTAGATGGTTTTGTTCAATTCCTTCACCTGTTTGGTTATGTTTTCCTGTAATTCTTTAAGGGACTTTTATGCTTCCTCTTTAAGGGCTTCTACCTGTTTACCTGAGTTCTCCTGTATTTCTTTAAGGGAGTTATTTATGTCCTTTTTGAAATCCTCTATCAGCATCATGAACTGTGATTTTAAATCCACGTCTTGCTTTTCTTGTGTATTGGGGTATCCAGGACTTGCTGTTGTGGGAGAACTGGGTTCAGATGATTCCATGTTGCCTTGGTTTCTGTTGGTAACATTCTTGCATTTGCCTTGTGCCATCTGGTTATCTCTGATGTTAGTTGGTCCTGCTGTTTATGGCTGGAGGGCCTCTTGTGGGCCTGCAAGCCTGTCTCAGAACCCCTGGGAAACCAGCTCTCCCCTAGCACAGAGTGCTATTGAGCAGCCCAGCTCCTGGTGCAGATGGAGCCAGAAAGGACGGTGTCCCAGGTGCTCTGCCGCTCCTGTGCTCCCTGCACTCCTGGCTGGACCCACATTGAACAGTGACTGGAGAGAAAATGGCAATTTCTTGAAACATTAACACTTCCTGAGTTTTTGAGCTTCCTGGGTGTTACCCACAAGAAGGAATCTGAGAGCACCTGTCCATGGAGGAAGGTGCTTGAATGTTTGTACAGTTTCATTCACCATGGCAAATCGCCCAAGTGCTCAACAGGTGAACCCATAAGTAACTAAATGGTAGCAACCAATACAATGGGATGCTTTGTGTGTTGGGAAAACATAGGTAGCAACATGGAAGAGCCTCCTTATATAATATATAATATAATAGAGATTATATTGCACAAGGACAGCAGATATGAGGGGAGGGGATGGCTCAATAGGCTAAAGAGCTCTCTATGCAAGTGTGAGCACCTGAGTTCCAATTCCAAGGAAGGACATGAAGCTGCTGTGGTGAGACGGGAGACAGGGACAGGATCCCCGGAAGCTTGCCCACCAGACAGCCTGGTGCACACAGCAGCAACCAAGAAATTCTGCCTCAAATAAAGTGGATGATGAGGTGTGTCACCCAAGGTCATCCCCTGAGTTAGGCACAGTGCTGCAGCTCCTACAGAGTCCTCCTCCCTTTGGTGTGACCAACAAGCACTTTCTGTCAAGTATGACAGAACACACCCCTCCCAGAAGTCAAGGGTGAAGGCCAGACCTTCCTTTTGACTTTGGGTCAAACTCTATAAGCAGCCAACCTCAGATTTGAAAGCCACAGAAGTTTTATATTCAGAGTTGAGACCAGTAGAAGTCTACAAACAAACAGCTGACCAAAGCAGGTTTCATAGACTCTGGATCTGGACTTACAGGTGGTTGTGAGCTGCCTGACATGGGCGCTGGGCTCTGTCCTCTGTGCGAGAGGGGCACACTTCTCACCTCTGAGCCAGCTCTGCCCCCCAGCCTGGCCAGGATTCTAGTGGCTTCATTGTTGTAGTAACTTGATCGGCTCCTCTGCAGTGTTTTCTGGTTGTGTTGTTATGTGTACACCATGCTTCCTAAAAATTAGCACTTTTCCCCCTTTCTCCTTCTCCCTCTTCCAAATTAGAAAGTTTTAAATGGTTGTAAGGAAAGCTGAAGTTTCAAAGATACAATAAAACAAACAAACAAACAAACAAACAAACCAGAATGAGCTAAATCAGGTTGGGACATTGATATGTTTTTAGCAATCTATGCTTTGGACTAAATCAGTATAGCTAACTAAGAACTGAGACCCCTCTTTGTAAAGGTTTGAGCTTCGTTGATTTTTTTGTGAGATAATTCTTTAGCAGAAGAAATTTCTAAGTTCTCACTTCAGCAATAATGGGGACGAAAGATCAAATCCTTGAACACCTAGTTAGTTGGATGAACAGAAATGCCTCTTTTTGAAATGCTGGATATGTAAGGTTTAGTCATTAGAGGGTGAGGGTGACATGGAAATCCTCTCAGTAATAGGTAAATCTGAGAAAATCTTCCAAGGAAATTAAACACTTGATCAAAAGGAGGAAGGGTCATTGGCGAGAACTGAGATTACACGGAGAAATGTCTAAGGAGGCTCCGCTCTCGGAAGCCGGAGGCCGGTGGCCCGTCCTCCAGCCCTCTCAGTCTCCCTCTCCTCCCCTCGTTTTCTCTCTGTTAAGACAGACAGGATGCTGCCCCCTCAAGAAAGATAACAAAACCCTTAAAATTTTGAATTTGAAAAAAAATATAACCAAGCATTCACAGTTCAGAATTAACTCTTGATCATGAACAGGAGACAGCTAACTGACCCTGGCTAAAGGCACTTCTCACTTGTGCTTTAGCTAAGTTTTAATCTGCAAACTGAAAGATAGACAGGATCAAAAGTTGAGATAGCAATGACTTACCACACATCTGTCATTTGCACACAGAAGAACAGAGAATTTTGGCCACACAGATGATGGTTTAACAGTATATACTACTCTTGCAGAGGACCTGAGTTCCACCTCCAGAAATCAGGTCAGGGGGCTCACAACCACCTGTGACTCCAGCTCCAGGGGATCCAGTGTTTCTAGCCTCCACTCGAAAGGCTACTCTCTCTCTCTCTCTCTCTCTCTCTCTCTCTCTCTCTCTCTCTCTCTCGTGTGTGTGTGTGTGTGTGTGTGTGTGTGTGTGTGTGTGTACCTGTCTGTCTGTCTGTCTGTCTGTCTGTCACAGACACATTATAAATCAAATGAAAACAACAATAAAACAAAACAATCCCTGTGGGTAAGATTGTAAACCTGATAAAAGCGCCTGTCACACAAAACTGGGACCCCTGTAAAAACCCAGAGGGAAAAGGCACAGCAGGCAGAGCTTCTTAGTTCGATGATCAAAATACTTCTACTGCTGGAGGATCCCCCGGCAGCAGACAGGCCAGTCCCTGAGCTTAGAGGAAGAAACAAGTTAGTCCTGGATTCATTGTCTCAAAACCTGACCCTTGCTAACAGGCACTTGGTATTTCATAAATGCAATATTACTCTGATATCATTTCAATGCAGCATAACTTCTATTATAAATACAAAATTAGAAATATTTCTCTGGAATATTACATTTCTTTTTTGGTTTGCCAGAGGAAAAAAGCCTCACCTTCGTTTTGTTTTGTTTGTTTGTTTGTTTTCTGTACAGGGTCTCATATAGCCCAGGCTGACCCCAAAATCGCCATATAACAGATTCTGACTCTGGACTTCAGAGTACTTAGATTAGACATGCCCCTGAGTTTATGTGGGGCTGGGGACTGAACCCAAGGCTTCATGCATGTTGGGCAAACATTCTACCAACTGAACTACATCCCCTTCTCAAGACAAGAACCTCATTTGAGCCACACGGCTACATCACGAGGAAGGTGGGGTGGTGACTGAACAAGGACTGGGCCCGGGGCCTTAAGCACCACAATGGCTGTTTCTTTGACTCTGTGAGGGAGGCACACAGAGCTCCAGGCTTTCCTTCTCAGAGGGTCATACACATACAGGTCCATTTTGAAAGGTCCCAGCGGGGGTTGTGTTACTCCATCATGGGTTGAGAACCAACTTCTTAAGCCAAACACCATGGCCCAAGAGACAGAAACACAGGAGGCGATGGCCATGCCACTCTGCCCACGCAGCTAGAGTACAGAAGAGACGAGTAGCTTCCCAAGGCAACACTGTTGTCATAGTCAACTGCATGGTGGCCTCTGAGCTCTGCACTAGGTTCCAAAGTCACAGGGAAGGGGGAACATCAGAAACATCTTAGCAAAGTGTCTGTGGTGGGCTCTTAGTCACATGGAGGACTGAAAAAGACTTTATTGAAGGAAGAGTCGGTCTCCAAGCTGAGGCTTGGGTCGAACAAGTTTGCTTAGCTGGGAGTGGAGAGTCAAGTCTGTAAGTGACTCTCATTGACCACAAGCTGTCCTCTCCCACACCCCCATTTCTCCCACCACCCCCCTTAGCCATCTATTATCTGAAGTCATATGGATAAAATAATTGCAGCCAACAAGATATGTAAAACAATACGCATGTTCAACTTAAGGTCTGGACATAGGCGACTGCTCAGTTCTGATGCTACCAACCTGGGGATGGTGTCAGATTCCTCAGGCTGAGGGCTTTAGACCCGAAGACCACCTCTGCCTCAGGGTCCACATGCAAGTGTGGATCATGACCTGTCCTCCTGATGAGCAGCTGTAAAGTGGGGTCCCACAGAACTCAGAGAAAGACTTCAGTTCCCAGCTTATTATGAGGATACAGCAGAGGGGAGTGAGGTCCTCGGGCAGGTCCCCAGGGCGTGGGGCGCTTCACTTTCAGGGAACTTGTGTGTGTCCAGCTACCCAGAAGGTCCCGTAACCCAGTCCTTTTGACTGTTTATGGAAGCTTTATTATGTAGGCATTAATGATTAAATCAGAGGTTATTGGTTTATCAGCTCAACCTTTGGC
Organism: Apodemus sylvaticus; assembly: GCF_947179515.1. NCBI lineage: Eukaryota > Metazoa > Chordata > Mammalia > Rodentia > Muridae > Apodemus > Apodemus sylvaticus. Next base: position 3,145,469 of record NC_067482.1, read on the forward strand.
CTCTTTACCCTCCCCAGAGAACTGAAAGTTCCCATCCCGCCATCACTTGTGTGGTTTCCACAGCAACCGAGTCTTTCATGAGACTTGCTAAGGACCCCAGCCATCAGTCACACCCTCAGGACCTAGAAAACACTGAGCACTTGAGAGGCGCCGAAGATTTCTGGAGCTTTACTTGAAAGGAGGATGGGATTGATATTTGTGTACACACAATTGAAAATTTCCCTTTCTTGAGTTTTTCCTAACTCCTGATTCCAAAATATTTGATTTTATAAATATCTTATTGCTCATTGCATGGCGAGCTCACATGAACGTGGATAACACCTGCTTCGTCTGAGGAGGCTGTGGGCAGAAGTCCTGACGTGGCACAGTCCAGCGCGGGGCCTGGAAATGCCTGGGCTGGAGAGCAAAGCCACTGTGGGATTAATTGGATGTAATTCAATCTCTCGGAGAGAGTCTCTATCAGAACTGCTCTAACATTACACTTGCTGAACAGTTAATTCGGATAAAGGGAAGGCCTTTCCTTCCTCTCGTGTCTCTCTCCTGATAAGTGTGAATTAGAATCCCAGGCTGATTTTACAGAGGAGATTAAGTTATTCATTTCATTTTAATGGCCTTCTAGGACCCCCGCTCAACTGTTGGTGAAATTTACTATTGCCCAGTAAGGTGACACCCAGGTTTAATGAGTTTCCAGGGAAAATTATTATAAGGTGGCATAGGCCCCAATGGCAGATCCCATTTGAAAAACACGTATCATATGATATTTATTTTCTTGGGTCATGTCTCCCCACTAATTTATCTTACCCCTGGGATATACATTTCTCTATAACAATTAGAACATCAATGATCGCTACAGATATTAAAATACCTCCACCCTTGAGGAAGATCCACATGGGCCTCCAAATTGGGCAGAAGGTAGTGAGCAGTGACTTCACCCGGTCAGAGGTCAGGTGGAGCCTGTGCCAGAAATCAGGGACGAAGCATGTCAGTGATGTGTCAATACAAACCCAGCGCTTAGCCTTCTCCTTGTCTCTTTGGAGGAGGGGTACGGCCATCGCCTCACTGTGTATCTAAGGAGAATTTTGAATTTCTGATTCTCTATCTGCTTTTTAAATAATTATTAGGAATACAGGCCTGTGGAACTATGCAAGACCTACTTAGACCTGAAACTCCATCTGCCGCGCCCGATCGATCGGGCCGCTTAGCGATCTTGCCTTTTCCCTCATCCCGCCTTGCTCCTGTTGCAATCGCATGCTATTGCGTGCAATCGCACGCACTCTCGATTCATATATATCTCTGTCAGTGTGAGCCTGAGAGAGTAAAACCTTCCAGGAAGACCTAAGAGGCAGGACAGAGCAGAGGGCTCTCACCGGAAGGAGTCCCGGGCTGCTGGGGCAGAGTGATAGAGGGCAGTGTCTGGAGAGGAAAGGCGGAAGCAGCAGGGACTTGCCTCATTATGAGGGCAGTGGGAAGCTACTGCAGAGCTCATGTGATAACACCGACATTAGTAGGCTGTTCTCTAACTGCTACATGGGGAAAGGGAGGCCCGTAGAGGCTGAGATAGAGACAAGGAAGCCTCTTAGATTTTCCGCTTGAGCCACTAAGTGAGATTCTGGACCGCAGGCAGGCGTCTGGGGCGTTTTGTTGCTTTTTGTTTATTTAGAGAGCATTGGCGCAGAGGATGGACTGTTTCAGATGCACAGGATTTGAGCTGTCTAGAGCACATTATGTTAATTAGGTCGGGGGTAACAAAGCAGCAACCACAGACTAGCTGGCTTTCAGCAACAAATAGCAGAGAGGGATTTCTTACAGCTCCGCAGGCTAGGAAGGCCACAGTCAAGGTGCCGACTGGGACTGCGGGGTTGGCCTCATTCTGAAGCGTTTTTCTTTGATAGTCTATCTTCTAAATCTGTGACATTGCACATAGGGTAAAAACCATTGTGAAAGATCCGTATAGATTATTTTCACTCCAGTAACAGAAAACTCAAGTTCTCAAACCTGGTAACTACGTCAATCCTGCTTCTTTGACAGTTGAGAGTTGTCCGAACACCTCTCTCAGCCACAAGTGTATGATACTTACAGTCACTTCTAGCTTCCTTTCCCAAGGGACTGTGGCTTCAGCTGCCACAAATAGGGTTAAGTTCCCAGGAGAAAAGGTCACAGTCCGTAAAGCCAGGCATACACTGTGGTGCGAGCTTTCTCCTCTATGGTGCCGGGAGGATCCCAGAGCTCTGTGAAAGTCCTACTGTAATAGAGCACTTCAGCAGGCCTTCCACAGCCCTCCACTGACCTCATTTCTCTGGTCGTCTCTCTCCCCCCCTCTTCGTGCACACAGCCCTGAGGGATAGATGGTTGACCTTTCAACATGGTGGTAAGCATAGGGCTTTATTTTCTCGAGCTGGCCCTGAGACATTGCCCTTTCCCAAGTTTCTGTCCTCTCTGGATGGGGTCTCAACCCCTGTTCAGTTTCTACTCTTCTCTCTAAGAGAAGAGAAAGAGTGTAGGAAACCAGGTATCCTTGATACAGTCTGGCACCAACTCCGTCTAGGGTCCTGACAGCGACTCCCATCTGTGGCACCTGGATGACCAGCCAGCCCTAGGAGGAGACAAAGACGTCCCAGCACGTGCCTGCATGAGTCAGACCTAGAAGCAGGGAAAGTCATCGATGCTTATCGATGTCTGCTCTAAGATCCAGACATTCTGTTAGCTGCATTTTATACATGATACTTCATCTAACTTTTATGATTAGACTAAGGTAAATATTATCAACATCATTTTACAGATGATGAAATTATATAATGATCCACAACCACCAAGCTAATTGTGGAAGAGGTAAAGCAGAAATCCACCTCCTTTGAGTCCTAAGATAAGACTCTTTCCTGAGGCAGCAGCTGGTTATTGGATTCCATGAAGTATCCAAGAGTTCTCTGGTGGTGAGTTTTAACTATCAATTTGACACAATGTAAAGTCACTTGGGAAGGGAGTCTCAGTGAGGTGCTATCTAGGCAAGGTTGGCTCACAGATGTGTCCATAAGGTATTGAGTTGATTATGTTCACTGATGCAGGAGACCCCATGTAGCAGTTAGACACCAGCCTACTACCCCTAACACTAACAATGGGTGGCATGTTCTCTAGGTTGGGTTTCAGATGCATGTTAAAAATGAGAAAGTGGGCTCTCTGCTCATCCTTGTTCCAGAGACAGCCACATCTTCTTGTGCAGTGACAGCCTCATCCATTAGACACAATGATGAAGGTCAGAGTGAACAGATTTGGCCCTATTGGACACCTAGTTGCCAGGGTTGCCTTATCTTCTACCGAAGTAGAGCTTATAGCTATCAATGAACCCTCCATGGACCTCGACTACACGGCCTACAAGTTCCAGGATGACTCCACCCAACAGCACAGTCAAGGCTGAGAATGGGAAGCTTGTCATCAACGGGAAGCCCAACACCATCTTCCAGGAGCGAGATCCCGCTAACATCAAATGGGGCGAAGCTGGTGCTGCGTATGTCATGGCGTCTACTGGTGTCTCCACCACCATGGAGAAGGCCAGGGCCCACTTGAAGGGTGGGGCCAAAAGGACCATCATCTCTTCCCCTTCTGCCGATGCCTCCATGTTTGTGATGGGTGTGAACCACGAGAAGTATAACAACTCATTCAAGATTGTCAGTACTGCATCCTGCACCACCAACTGCTTAACTCCCTGGCCAAGGTCATCCATGACAGCTTTGGCACCGTGGAAGAGCTCTTGACCAGGGTCAATGCCATCACTGCCACTCAGAAGACTGTGGATGGCCTCTCTGGGAAGCTGTGGCGTGATGACCGTGGTGCTGTCCAGAACATCATCCCTGCATCCACTGGTGCTGCCAAGGCTGTGGGCAAGGTCATCCCTGTGAGGGCTTAAAAAGAGAGGATGGGGGGGGGTGGTGGCTAAGAGAGTGTGGCACGGCAGTGTGGGGGAAGGGGGTGCCCAGGCAGGCCCTTGCCTGGGCACTTCTTCCCCCTGAGGGACCACACACACACAGGCATAGTATAGAATAGAGTTTATTCAGAGTAGGGGATGGGAGTTAGTGGTAGAGAAAGGCAGAGAGAGAGAGAAAGAGAGAGAGAGAGAGTAGAGAAGTGGAGAGAGGCAGGGAGGAGAGCCCAAGGGCAGAGAGGTGAGAGTATGTGGGAGAGCTGAGAGCAAAGAGGGAGAGGAGGGGCAAGCAGCCTCCTTCATAGTGGGCCCGATCTATGAGGTGGGGCATACCTGGCTATTGGAGCTTAGACAGAACACCAACAATCCCAGAGCTGAACAGGAAACTCCCTGGCATAGCCTTCCATGTTCCTACCCCCAATGTATCCGTTGTGGATCTGACTTGCCGCCTGAAGAAACCTGCCAAGTATGACGACATCAAGAGGGTAGTAAAGCAGGCATCGAGGGCCCACTGAAGGGCATCCTGGGCTACACTGAGGACCAGGTTGTCTCCTGCAACTTCAACAATAACTCTCACCCCTGCATCTTTGATGCTGGGGCTGGCATTGCGCTCAGTGACAGCTTTGTAAAGCTCATTTCCTGATATGACGCTGAATATGGCTACAGCAACAGGGTGGTGGACCTCATGGCCTACATGGCCTCCAAGGAGTAAGGATCCCTGGACCACCCACCCTAGCAAGAGAGCAAGAGAGAGGCCCTCGGTTGTGAGGAGTCCCTGTCCCAGCTCGGCCCCCAATACTGCATCTCCCTCACAGTTTCCATCCCAGATCACCCACAATAATGGGAGGGTCCCAAGGAGACCTACTCTCTTGAATACCATCAATAAAGTTCACCTTACACCCCCCCCCCCAAAAAAAAGAGAACGTGAGGGGCTGGAGAGATGGCCCAGCAGGTAAGAGAACTGGCTGCTCTTCCAGAGGACCCCAGGTTCAATTCCCAACACCCACATGGCAGTTCACAACGGTCTGTAATTCCAGTTTCAGGGGATCTGACACCTCACACAGACACACATGCAGTCAAAACACCAATGCACATAAAATAAAAATTAAATCTTAAAAAATAAAATAATTAAAAAACCGAGAGAGTCATAGGATAAGCAGGCTGAGAAAGAAATTAGGGAAATGACCCCCTTCACAATAGCCACAAACAGTATAAAGTATCTTGGGGTGACTCTTACCAAACATGTGAAAGATCTGTATGACAAGAACTTCAAGACTCTGAAGAAGGAAATGGAAGAAGACCTCAAAAAATGAGAAAACCTCCCATGCTCATGGATCGGTAGAATCAATATAGTTAAAATGGCCATTTTGCCAAAAGCAATATACAGATTCAATACAATACCCATCAAAATCCCAACTCAATTCTTCACAGAGTTAGAAAGAGCAATTATCAAATTCAGCTGGAATAACAAAAAACCCAGGATAGCTAAAACTATTCTCAGCAACAAAAGAAATTCTGGGGGAATCAGTATCCCTGACCTCAAGCAATACTACAGAGCAATAGTGTTAAAAACTGCATGGTACTGGTACAGTGACAGGCAGGAGGATCAATGGAACAGGATTGAAGATCCAGAAATGAACCCACACACCTATGGCCACTTGATCCTCAACAAAAAGGCTGAAAACATCCAATGGAAAAAAGATAGTTTTTTCAACAAATGGTGCTGGTTCAACTGGAGGTCAGCATGCAGAAGAATGGGAATTGATCCATCCTTGTCTCCTTGTACTAAGCTCAAATCCAAATGGATCAAGGACCTCCACATAAAGCCAGACACTCTGAAGCTAATAGAAAAGAAACTGGGGAAGACCCTTGAGGACATCGGTACAGGGAGAAAGTTTCTGAACAGAACACCAATAGCGTATGCTCTAAGATCAAGAATTGACAAATGGGACCTCATAAAATTACAAAGTTTCTGTAAGACAAAGGACACCATCAAGAGGACAAATCAGCAACCAACAAATTGGGAAAAGATCTTCACCAATCCTACATCAGATAGAGGGCTAATATCCAATATATATAAAGAACTCAAGAAGTTAGACTCCAGAAAACCAAAAAAACCCTATTAAAAATAGGGTACAGAGTTAAACAAAGAATTCTCACCTGAAGAACTTCGGATGGCGGAGAAGCATCTTAAAAAATGCTCAACTTCATTAGTCATTAGGGAAATGCAAATCAAAACAACCCTGAGATTTCACCTTACACCAGTCAGAATGGCTAAGATTAAAAATTCAGGAGACAGCAGGTGTTGGAGAGGGTGTGGAGAAAGAGGAACACTACTCCACTGCTGGTGGGGTTGCAAATTGGTACACCCACTCCTCTGGAAATCAGTCTGGCGGTTCCTCTGAAAACTGGGCACCTCACTTCCAGAAGATCCTGCTATACCACTCCTGGGCATATACCCAGAAGATCCCCCACCATGTAATAAGGATACCTGCTCTACTATGTTCATAGCAGCCCTATTTATAATTGCCAGATGCTGGAAAGAACCCAGGTATCCCTCAACAGAAGAGTGGATGCAAAAAATGTGGTATATCTACACAATGGAGTACTATTCAGCCATTAGAAACAATGAATTCATGAAATTCTTAGGCAAATGGATAGAGCTAGAGAACATCATACTAAGTGAGGTAACCCAGACTCAAAAGGTGAATCATGGTATGCACTCACTGATAAGTGGATATTAACCTAGAAAACTGGAATATCCAAAACATAATCCACACATCAAATGAGGTACAAGAAGAAAGGAGGAGTGGCCCCTTGTTCTGGAAAGACTCAGTGAAGCAGTATTTGGCAAAACCAGAACAGGGGAGTTGGAAGGGGTGGGTGGGACGACAGGGGGAGAGAAGGGGGCTTACGGGACTTTTGGGGAGTGGGGGGCTAGAAAAGGGGAAATCATTTGAAATGTAAATAAAAAATATATCAAATAAAAAAAAAAACAAAAACAAAACAAAAAAAAAGAAAAGAAAAAAAGAAATCATAGCTTGTCACTGTGATCCAAACTAGACATTGAGTTGACAACCAAAGGAAAAAAAAAAAAAACCCGAGAGAGTGAGCCGAGAGCATGCGTTCCCTTCTCTCTCTGCCTGTGGCTGTGTGAGATAATGATCCACCGCTTCCGGCTCCTGGACTGAGAACCTAAAATAAACGCTCTTCCCTGAGTTGCTTTTGTCTGGCTATTTTTTGACAGCAACGGGAAATGAAGACAGTCCCTTAGGGTGATCACTTTGGGGAAATCTCCTGCAGTGATTTACATGACACTGGGCTTGACTAGGGTCCTGAGGGAATGAAGACACACACACACACACACACACACACACATACACACACACACACACACACACACACACACAGTAGAAAAGCTAGGGTTGGATAGGCCATGTGCTCTGATGGAGTCGCACCAGCAGCCCAAGACTCATCTGTTTTATTTTATACTTCTGAGTTGAGAAGGCAGGGCTGTTGTATACAGCTGAACAGGAGGCAGGTTTAGCTAATCTTGGCAAGGTATCTCTGTGGGGAGTGGTCTTAGGTTGCAGAAATCCAACAGGAGGAAGCTGTGTTTAATATTTTCTGCTCTTTCATACTGGGACCAGGGGAAGGCCTTGCCACTCCCTTGACTCTGAAGCTCTGGGGTCTTTGACATGGCCAAACCCATGTCAGCAATATACATTCACTCTGGAGTGCCTCTGATCCCCACAGGGGATTGCTGGGGACCTCTGGGTAAGACCCTCCAGGAGAGCAGGATGTCAGTCAGAGAACATGCTGCTGTAAGAACACACTGAGGCTAAGGCCTCAGCTCTGCAGATAGAGCTCTATTCTTGTCAGTGTACCCTGAAGCAGGCAAGCCTCACACCATCTGAACCCCAAAGAGGACTATGTAAAGCAGAACCCTGTTTATGTGACTTTTCAGACTCTTGTAGTGCACTGTTATATTCTGAGCCTATGGGCATTGCTGTTAGAAATAAACTTCCAGGCTCTTAGGCAAGAATTTGAGCTAAAGCTTCAGAAGCAGGGAGAGGCCCTGGTCATCTCTCTTGCCGGAGCAACCAACTGATCATCTTTAATAACAAAAGGGGAAGCGGAGAACCAAATTGTGAACCCTTAATTGTGGCCTGGCCAGGTGCTCACGCAGAGACCTCTAGATTGACCCCCATCCTGCCTTCTTCTGTGATGTGTGACTTGGGGAACATGGTAAACTGCGGTAATAAAAACAGTGGAAACACTGTGAGTCGGGAATAATGGTAGACTGTGTTGAAACCCCAAACTCGGTTCTGGGAACTGAGTTTCCTTCTGTCTTTATTACGAACCGTCCCCATGACTTGGCTACTCAGCCCCTCCCAGGGAAACAGCTTCCATTTGAATCAAATCAGCTGTGTCTGCTTACAAGAGATGGCCACTAGCAAGACAGCCTTGGATGGCTTCCATGCCTTCAGAGGAGATGGTGAGGAGGGTCATTGGACCCTCATCTGTGATTCTAGGTCCTCCATCCTGCTCTTCCCAGCCACTCATGTACAATCCTGGTCAGACTGCACACGACCTCAGAGTCAAGTATGCAGGCCGGAGAAGGTCAACTTGGGAGGTGCTCAAGTATGCAGGCAGGGGAAGGTTAATGGAAGAGGGACTCTATCCTTGTGGCTCTGGGAAGACATCATGCATACCGTTGTCTTCTCCATGGTCCTGTAACTAGCTCTTTACCCGCGCTCTGTGCATAAGGAGGATAGACTCCTTGGTTCCCCAGGATGAGCTTAGATGGAACTGTTTGTGGTTGGAGACCTATAAGGAGGATAGACACGTTAGGTTTCCCTAAAGGGGGGAATCCTCACAACACCACTCAAGCCTTCCCAATTGCAGCCCAGGCAGTACCTGGGAGCTTCTGCAGGGGACAGAAGTCCAAATGGTACAGTTTATGTTTAGATAATATGGTGCCGATATGGCTGTGTGTCTGCTTAAACATGGCTGACCCTGGATTCTGGGGAACCCAAAAGTTAACAGTGTGCCCGTGAACCCCCCATGTGTGGCCAGTTGTCTTGGTGACTGTTCTGTTACTGTGAAGAGACACTATGACCAAGGCAACTCTTACAAAAGAAAGCATTTAACTGGGGGGGTGGGGGGGGCTTGCTTACAGTTCTGAGGGATTAGTCCACGATTGTCATGGTGGAAAGCAGACTGGCATGGTGCTGGGGCAGTAGCTGAGAGCTTTATTTCCTCATCCAAAGGCAGCAGGCACAGAGAGAAGAGACCCTGGGCCTGAAGTGAGTTTTTGAAATGTCAGAGCCCAGCCCATTAACACACCTCCTCCTCCTCCAGCAAGGCCACACTTCCTAACCCTTCCTAAACAGTTTATCAGCTGTGGACCAAGTATTCAAACATGTACCCAGCCCCCCCCCTCCTTCTCCCCCTCCCCTCCCCCTTTCCTTCCCTTCCCCCTTTCCCCCTCCTTCTTTCCCTCCCCTCCCCCCTTTTCCCTCCCCTTCCCCCTCACTGACTTGGGGAAACCATGTAAATTGCAGACTTTGATTCTGTAGGGTTGTATCAAACACTCCTATGGGGGCCATTTTCATTCAAACCACTATACTAGTATGCTAATGAATAAAACTTCATATTTTCCTAAAACTCCTTAAATTATCTTTAATTCTCTGGGACCCCTAGACCCTCTTCCTTTACTGTTTGTGGTGCTTGGACCCCACAGCTTGTTAGAACTGAGGAGTGTCAGTCATATACATACCTGTAGATTCAAAATCTGCGATTAACATGGTTTCTCAAAAATGAAGGAGAGAGACAGAGAGACAGAGACAGAGAGTATGTGTATGCATGCATATGTATGTGTGTCTCTTGTATATGTGTGTATATATGTGTGTGGAGTGTATGTACTTGTGTGATGTGTGTGGTATGTGTGTTATGTATGTGTTTGTGTGATGTGTGTGGTATGTATGTGTTTATATGTCTCTGTATGTGTGTCTATGGTATGCATGTGCTTGTGTAGTGTGTGTGTGGTGTGTATGTGTTTGTGTGATGTGTGGTATGTGTGGTATGTGTTTGTGTGTGTGGCATATGTGTGTGATGTGTATGTGGACTGTGTGGAATATGTGGTGTGTGTGTGGGTATATGGTATGTATGTGTGTGTGTGGTATGTGGTGTGTGTGTGTGTATGCGTGAATGCTCATGCAATCACATGTTTAGAGCAGCTGCAGGTGTCACTCCTCAGGTACCATCTGTATTGTTTCTTGTTTCTTTGTTTTCATTTAGCTTAGGACAGTGCCTCTCGCTCATCTGGAGCTTGCCAAATAGAATAGGCTGTCTATCAAGCCCCAAGGACCTGGCCTAGCCTCTCCAGAATGGCAGTGGTGACCAGGCACCACCACACTCATATGTGAGCCCAGGATCTGGGCATCAAATTCTCTGAAAGCACTTAACAACGGAGGATCTCCTAAGCCCCCTAATACCTCTTAATACATATCAGTTTGAAAAGAACTGCTCTGTCATTCTTGATCATAGAAGTGAAACATATTATAAGTCATTAATAAAAGCCCACTAAGATCTTGCACAAATGAACTAGGGAAATGGGTTTAAATACATTCAGTCAAGCCTGAGTATCATGGAATGGGGATTCGAAGTCTTTATCCTTACCAGAAATAAAGTTGGAGACCCACCCCAAGATTAGCAAGTAGCATGTTGGGGGTCAAGTCCTGTATTATTCATTTCAATGGGCTCTGCAGGTAATTCTTATGAGAGAAGTTTGGGAAAACCAAACTAAGATGTGGCTCTAAATTAGATTTTATATATTCCCAGAAATGCCTCTTTCGAAAGCCATCTCACCTGGGATATTCACCAGCAGAGCTCGGTTACAGAGCAAGATCTCATCTCTCAGCGCAGCTTTTCATTTGCTTCACACTTACAATACATATTCATGACATCCTTACTTGCATACTTAAATTACCATAAAGAGTGTATAAAACTTTAAAAACCCTAAAAATGCTTGACTGCCTAACCTTCATAAAAATCTAGACACTGGAAATCCAATTATCAGGTGAATGGGGAAATTTAAACCGCCAAGTATAATTTAAATTACAAATCCTATATCCCTTAATCAGCAAAAACAGGGCCACAGTTTTTAGAACAAAGCAAACCCAAAAGTAAACAATTATTTCCAAGACAGAGGAAGGCACTTGATACTCTGTGGGCACTATGACAGTGTCTTCGGGGGCTGGGGTGAGGCTCACTGATGACCTTGCCAGAAGCCCAAGATCCATTTCAGCATCACACACACACACACACACACACACACACTTATACACACCATACATACATATACCATATACACACACAGACATACAGACACACTTATACACACCATACACACATACACCATACACACACACACACATACACACACACATACACACACACTTATACACATGCATTATATGTGAATATACAGTCATATAACTTCTGATTTTATTGCAAGTCCAACTTTGGAAATAACTACATAAAGGCAATTTATTAGCATCTCTAAGATCCTCAATAGTGTGTACTGCTGCCTTTTTACTTGAGTGAGTATTTGGATACACAGGTATGTGACAGTGTATCTGATGGGTGAGTCTATACATGTCACTGTAACATTCTTTCAACGCTGTTTTATCCTGTTAATTTTTATAACCAAATTTGTAACATAGGACCTAAGTAGCCACCTACCACTAACTGCTGCATATTAGACTGCACAACTGTACAGGATGACTGTATGGGACAACTGCACGGGACAACTGCACGGGACAACTGCACGGGACAACTGCACGGGACAACTGCACGGGACAACTGCACGGGACAACTGCACGGGACAACTGCATGGGACAACTGCACGGGACAACTGCATGGGACAACTGCATGGGACAACTGCATGGGACAACTGCACGGGACAATTGCATGGGACAACTGCATGGGACAACTGCATGGGACAACTGTATGAGACAACTGCATGGGACAACTGCATGGGACAACTGCATGGGACAACTGTATGAGACAACTGCATGGGACAATTGCATGGGACAACTGCATGGGACAATTGCATGGGACAACTGCATGGGACAACTGTATGAGACAACTGCATGAGACAACTGCATGGGACAACTGCATGGGACAACTTCACAGGACGACTGCACAGGACAACTGCACCGGACAACTGTACAAAACTGTACAGGACAATTGTACAGGACAATTGTACAGGACAATTGCACAGGACAACTGTATGGGACAACTGTATAGAACTTCACAGGACAACTGCATAGGACTACTGTACAAGACAACTGCATAGGACAACTGAACAGGAAAACTGTATGGGACAACTGCACAGGACAATTGTATGGGACAACTGCACAGGACAACTGTATGGGACAACTGTATAGAACTTCACAGGACAACTGCATAGGACTACTGTACAAGACAACTGCATAGGACAACTGAACAGGAAAACTGTATGGGACAACTGCACAGGACAATTGTATGGGACAACTGCACAGGACAACTGTATGGGACAACTGCACAGGACAACTGTATGGGACAACTGTATAGAACTTCACAGGACAACTGCATAGGACTACTGTACAAGACAACTACATAGGACAACTGAACAGGAAAACTGTATGGGACAACTGCACAGGACAATTGTATGGGACAACTGCACAGGACAACTGTATAAAACAACTGTACAGGACAACCTGAGCACCACCGTTCCTCAGCCTGGGACATTCATCCCATCCTTGACCTCTAAGATTTCATTCAAAGCTCAGGTCACTTCTGTTATACGGAATTATACACTTTCCCAACATGGAACTGCCTGGAGCCTTCTCTGTACTGCATTCCTAATGGCTCCTAATATATCCGTATGGGTACTTCCTTGGTGAAGACAATGTCCACATTCCTCTGGGAATGTTTCTCCGGAGCTGTGTTGTTTTCCTGATGTCCTTCCACATCAGTTCCCTTGCCTATCAGCACCACACACTCCTCTCAGAGGATCCAAGACCTGATCTCAGATCTGATGGGCCCCAAACGAAGTGCCTGGGAAACCATCCTAAAGCTTGGTGATCTGAAGGAAGTAGTTAGACATGATGTTTACCTTCTCCAAGCATCATGGTGCTGTGCCAAAAATTGCTACACAGAGTTCAAAGGCCACATCCATGAGCATTCCTAGCTAGAGAAAGCGCTCTGCTAGTTTGGATACAAGCCCTATAAGGAACCATAAGATTTAAATCCTAAAGCCAGGATTGTGCATGCTAGTGCCCATGTTGGCTGTGGATAATTACAACATCTACGGTGCCCTAAAGCAGAACAAGTGTCCTCTTTTACAGACCTGTTCTGAAGCTCAGAAGCCCAAGTCAGTTTAGGTCTCTTTCACTGGCAAGGTGGTTGTTTTTGGAGGCCCCAGTGGGAATCCAGTTCCCTTTGCAGCCTTGGTAGCTCCAGTGTCATGTGGGTTCTGAGTCTTCCCTATGCCTGACCACTATATCACTCTGGCCTCTGCTTCTCCCAACCGTGGCCTTCCTCTCAGTACAGCGTGACCTCCTGCTCGTCCGACCTAAGGATACTCAGGAGTATGAATTAATATGCTCAGGAAAATCTTCTCACCTAAGATTGTTAGTTAGTCTGCAATGTGTGTGACCTCCTGCTCGTCCGACCTAAGGATGCTCAGGAGTACGAATTAATATGCTCAGGAAAATCTTCTCACCTAAGATTGTTAGTTAGTCTGCAATGTGTCAGTCAGCTAAGGTAGATCTCATAGGTTCTGATGTTAGGATGAAGCCTCTTTATAGGACATTTTTAAGCCTTCCACACAGATATTTTGTAAAAACAAAAAATTTGACATCGTTCATTTATTCCCAACATTTATAACAGTATTATTATAACATTTTCCCCTTAACTTGCTTGTCTTTGTGCATGTAAAATATATATTTATGATATGTAGTAACACAAACATTAAAAATCTGGATTGAAGCAATACATTTCAAAAAATGTTCTGTAGATAGAACTAATAAGAACTAAAAACATACAGGAATATGATATATATTAGGTAGTTGGACACTGTGTGTAGAGTCAATGAACCCCCCCAAACACATACACACACACACACACACACACACACACACACATACAGGACTATTGCCCTTCCCAAACAAAAGCAAACTCTTTTCATGAAAAAAAAAATAAATATTTTTTTATTTGTTGCAATGTGTACATATAGCAGTGCACATGTAATAGTGCGCATATAACAGTGCACATGTAATAGTGCACATATGACAGTGCACATATGGCAGTGCATGTGTGTGAAATTCGGATGAAAACTTGCAGGAGCAGATTCTCTCCTACATGTGGGTCCTTGAGATCAAACCCAAGTTGTTAAGCATGGCAGCAAGTGAGTTCTCTCACTAGCCCTCATAGTAGCAAACTTGCCTTGGTCAAGACTACTATTGCCTCAATGAAACACCATGACCAAAGCAGATTGGCAAGGCAAAGGTTTATTTGGCCTACACTTCTGCATCACTGTTCATCATCAAGGGAAGTCAGGACAGGAACTCACACAGGGCAGGAACCTGGAGGCAGAGGCCATGAAGGGTGCTGCTTACTGACTTGCTTCCTCTGCCTTGCTCAGCCTGCTTTTTTGTAGAACCCTGTACCACAGCCCAGGGGTGGCCCCACCCACAATAGGCTGGGCCCGGTCACATAAATCACAGATCTAAAACGTGCTCCACAAGTTTGTCTACAGCTGAATCTTATGGAGTCATTTCCACCATTTGTGCTTACTCCTCTCTGATGACTCTAGCTTGTTCCAAGCGGGCCTAAGCAGCCAGCACAGAACTCTGACAGCTATATTTGTGCATTTTGTGCTCAATAGATTAGATAAAAACTAGATGTACAGAGATAAATTAATCAGATTTCTTTTTCCCGGGACTTTCTACATATGAAAAAGCGAGGAAAATTATCTGCCAAGAGAACGGGAGAAGTGTGTAAAGAAGGGATGAGAAGAGCTGCCTTGTTTCACAGAGAAAAACAACAGCAGAGTAAATGGTTGAGGGCTCTTGTTAGGCTCTGGTTCTCCTTGCATGTCAGTGTCCAGTCTGCTCCGAGGTCTGAGCTAGCCTTACAGTGTTAGGATGACTCCCTCTGCCACCATTGTCCTTCCTTCCTTTATCCTTCTTTCTTCTTCTCCCTCACCCCCCATTTTGGTTATATATGATGTTTTATAGTGAAAAAAATCCTCTAACACAGGACAGAGTCTTTGGTTTTAACATAATGGACTCCAATGATAGAATAAGAACAGTAGCTGTAAACTTGTACTTGGGAATTTACACTTCTTTCCATAAATTTCTTGGTTGTAAAGAAACAAGCTATTATTTATTCGAACTTTCTCTCTGCCCGCCCTGCCCTGCAACAACACTGGAAATTGAGTTCAGGACTGATGCACACTGGGTAACTGCTCTGCCACTGAGCTACGCCCCCTTCTCTTCCCTCCTCTCCCCTGCCCTGCCTTCCCCTCCCTTCCCCTCCCTCCTCTCCTCTCCTCTTCCCTTCCCTCCTCTCCCTTTCCTTCCTCTCCCTCCCTCCCCTCCCTTCCCTCGCCTCCCCTCTCCCCTCACTTCCTTCCCTTCCCTTCTCTTTCCTCCCCTCAATTTCCTTCCCCTCCTTTTCCTTCCTCTCACTTCCCTTTCCCTCCCTCCCTCCCTCCCTCCCTCCCTCCCTCCCCTCCAGTCCCTTTCTTCCTTTTTTCTCCATCTTGTAGCACTGGACTCTATTCACCCTGTAAAACAGGCCAGCCTCACACCCACACAAATCCACCTGCCTTAGCTCAGATAATTGCATGTTGGACCATAACCAGCTTGCTTTTTTATTTTTTATTTAGGATACAACTACTTATAATGACTTTCTAAATAGAATAGTATCCTTTCAATAATAAAGGGCCTAGTTAAAAAATTGCTTTCTCTGCATTTTTTTCATTGTCTAATACCACATTTAAGTTTATTTTATCATATTTTAATTTTATGGGGAATAGTGTGATATATTAATGTTTACATGTACTGATTGGATCACAGGTAATTAATATTTCCATCTCCCAATCAACACTTCGCCCTTGACACCTTTGAGCTTTTCTCTTTAGTTATTCATAACAGTTTATGGAAATTTCCATAAATTTTCAGTTTAAACCAGTAGGCTACAAGTTGTAATTTCCGGTTATTCAACAGTTTATTATAAAGTAAACTATCGCAGAGTCTGCAAGAAGACAACACATGACTTGTACATATCTGTGTTTTGCTATACTTTATCCAACACCCCTTTACCCCCATTTCCTGCCACCATTTCCAGCCACTAGTAATCACTGTTGTACGTTCAGACAACCCTTTAAAGCATAAGGCGACTGTGAGTGAGAGACGGCGTTTGTCTTTCTGTTTCTCACTCATTTGCATAACATCCTTACGCCCACTCACCACGCAGTAAATGTCAGTCCTTGTCCTTTGTGGGTGTGCAGAATATTCCATTGTGTATATATATCGAATTTTCCGTATTATCTTCTGCTGATGGGCATCTAGGCTAACTTTGTATCTTAGCTATTGTAAATATTACAACAGTAAACATGGACATGTATGATTCTCTGATTGCATTTCCTTCGGCTATGTACCTAGAAGAAAAATAACTTTCTGTTTTAGGAAAGTCCACAACATTCTCCCTAGCTCTACTAATTTACATTCCCACCAGTAGTAAGAATTCCCTTCTCTTATGATAGTAAATTTTTTAGTTTAAATCAATTGGCTCCATGTGATACTGTTAAAACTCTATTTACCAGGAGCTAGAGGTACATGCCTTTAATCCCAGCACTTAGGAGGCAGAGGCAGGCAGATCTCTTGTGAGTTTGAGGCCAGCCTGGTTTACAGAGCAAGTTCCAGTACAGCCAGGGCTATACAGAGAAACCCTGTCTCAAAAAAACAAAAAACAAAAAATAAAAACAAAAACAAAGAAACCAAAAAACAAACAAACGTTTAAATGAATTTAGATTTGCAACCATATAAAAGAATAGTAGGGAAGCTTTCTGTAAAGTTTGTTTCCACTGTTTGAACAGTAGTGTTTATGAAATATTTTGTTTTGCTTTGTTTCCTTTTGCGCTTTGAGTAGGCATAAAGCAAAATAAATACTCAAGCAATCACTGAAATACCAACCTTTATATTTGTTTTTTATTTATTACAATCCAAGTTTTCCCATTTGGAAAACAGAGTAACCTTGGGTTTGTCTGCAAAGAATAATGGGTTAACAAACAAACTTGACCTTTATGTGTCTGTGCAGCTTCTTCAAGGACCAGGTTTGGAAACTTTCTCACCTGTTTGGTCCAATCACGTGAGGTTACTAATTTCATACTCTTTTGCTTTATAAAAACAAGACTTTCAAGTCATTCAACTTACGTTTCTGATTTGATCAGAGAGATTGGCTCTGTTTTGCTCTACTTCAGACTAAGTGTTGGAGCAGGGCAGTGGTGGTGCACACCTTCAATCCCAGCACTTGGGAGGCAGAGGCAGGTGGATTTCTGAGTTCGAGGCCAGCCTGGTCTACAGCCTGAGTTCCAGGACAGCCAGGGCTATACAGAGAAACCCTGTCTTGAAAAAACCAAGAGAGAGAGCAAGAGAGAGGGGGGGGGGGGGAAGCGTTGGATTGCTGCTGCTAAGGAGACCAAATGGGTTCTGCCTCTGGCTCACTCTTGATTTGCCTCCGGGTCTCAATTCAGGCTGTGCTGCTGCCATTCCTAGAGGTCTTCCCTTTCTCCACCTTTGCTCAGAGGGAGGCCCTTATGTGCCAATCACTTTCCTGACAGTCTCACACACCCTCTTCCCAATGGCTTCTTTCTCTATTTAGTATAGAATCAGAACTCCGGGGCTAGGGAGAAGGCTTGGTGGGAAAATGAATGTTACACAAGCCTGAGGACCAGAGTTTTCTCCTCCCTGTTCTGAAGAGTATCTGCTCAGGACTCCCAAGACCAAGTCCTCAGCACAAAGGACATGTATTTGCCCCGGAGGGATAGAGGGCAGGGGATGAGGGACAGAGACAGGACATGGGGAATGAGGGTGGAGGGGAAGGGAACAGGGGAGAAGGAGGAGGGGGTATTTGTCTCGTGGGGGACTGCCTCTGGAGAGAGAGGAGACAGACAAGACACATAGGAAAACGTTATAAAGGTACAAGGGGAAAACCCAAGTCAGGATGAGCTGCTTACGTTTAATTGGGCATGTTATTAGGGGAGCCCAAGGGGGCTTTCAGCGGCTGGATTTCAATACTTTCATAGCTGGACCTTGGTAGTCAGCATCAGGAGGAGGAAGTGGGCAAATAAGGCCAAATAGACTGTGTGTGCTGGCTCTAGGAATGTAATGTAATGCTTTTTATCAAGGCAGAGGGAATGGGGGAGAAGGGCAAGGCTTGCCAGACCCGTGCTTGCTGCACTCAAGCTGGCCAGAGCCCCCGCTGGAACAAAACTGAATAGTCCAGCCTCTCATGGAGCTTGAGGACGGCTTGCTGTGCACACAGGGAGACCCGAGTGTACATCTCCAGTGACCAGGTGAAACGCCAGGGGTCGATGTGCACACCCCTTCATCCGAGGGGTGGAGGATCCGGGGTAGACGTGATGATACAGAAAGTTTATCATGTGTCCCACTGACTGCCAACCTAGTCAAAAAATGGCGAGCTCTAGGTTTCATGAGAAATCCTGTCTCAAGGGAATGAGGAAGAATATGATAGCACAGGACCCCACACATTCTCTCCTGACCTCAACACCAATGAGTCCACCTGCACATACATCATATATATACACATACACATACACACTCACACAATATACACTCATACAATATACACTTACACACATACACACTTATATACATACACTCACATACATATACATAATCACATACACAATACACCATACATATACTCACACACATACTCATTCACACTCACTCACACACATATACCATACACACACTCATATACATTCACACAAACACACGTATACAGTCACACACATACACATTCACACACTTTCACTCACACACATATACACTCACACACATACACACTATACACATTCACACACGCACATTCACACTCATATACATATGCCATACACAAACATACACAGTCATGATACCTACATTGGACAGTAGCTGCTCAATAAGTATTTATTAATTGAACAAAGAAACTCTGCCTGAAGCTAATGAAACAGAGTGGGTAGCTTTTGCCCTGGATATGAATAATGAGCTCAGGTCTGCTGCTGGGTCCTGGCATGTGATTTTTATAACAGCAAGGGGACGTGAACCCCATCTCCTCCCCTCTGACCTCCCTGGTGCATTTCCTTCCACTTTTGTGTTGCTGGAGAAATTTTTCTATTTTCTTTTCTTTCTTTCTTTTTTCTTAGCATCCTTGTGTGTAGATGACGGGGTGTGGGTGTCACGGATCACACATGGAGGTCAGATGGAAACATGTGGCTTTACATCACTCCTTCCTGTCCCTTAGGACTCAGGAATCAAACTCAAGTTCTCAAACTTCTTTATTGAGCACTTTGCTTGCTGAGCCATCTCGCTAACCCAAACTTGTTTTATTTTTAAAAAAGGATTTAAGCCGGACAGTGGTGGCACACGGCTGCAATCCCAGCACTCTGGGAGGCAGAGGCAGGCGGATTTCTGAGTTCAAGGCCAGCCTGGTCTACAGAGTGAGTTCCAGGACAGCCAGGGCTATGCAAAGAAACCCTGCTTCGAAAAAACCAAAACCAAAAAACCAAAAAAAAAAAAAAAGGATTTATTTTTGCTTATGTTTCTGCACAAGTACGTGCTACATGTGTCAGGATTTCTGCAGAGACCAGCAGAGCATGTCAGAGACCATGGGCCTGGAGTTACAGGCAGTTTTGAGCCACCCAATTGATTATGGGTTCTGGGAGCAGAACTCTAGTCCTCTGGAAGAGCTGCAAGCACTCTGAACCACTGAGCCATCCCTCCTGTCCCCTATTTTTAAAAACATGTGATTAAAGTGTGTCCTCTGCAATAGCACAGCTAATAGAATTCATTCCGAGGATCCAGGGATCTGTGTGTGTTGGGTGTTTGGGCCTCTCTGCCTCAGAGAAGATAGACTACATTTTTATCGTACTTAATATACGCTGAGGGAATGGCTAGGGGCTGTTAGTGCATGTGTGGAGGCCAGAGGTTGATGTCAGGCACCTGCCTCGATCACTCTCTGATTTGTAGACTCTCAGAGGCTTTGCATCTAGGGACCCTCCTGTCTCCCCATGTTTCCCTCTCCTCAAGGTTGGGATTACAGGCATGTGCTGTCCCGGTTGCTTAGGTGGGTGTCGGGGATCAAATGCCATGAACGCACTAAGCAAGCGCTCTACCGCTGGGCTGCATCCCCAGCCCTTGATTTACCGACACAGGTCTCATCATCTATCTCACATGGGCCTCGAACTCACTGTGTAGCCCAAGCTGTCCTCGAACTCTGGCTCTTCCTGCCACTGTCTCCTGAGCGTTGAGATCATGGCTGTGGGCCACCATGCCCAGTCTCTGATCAGATTTCCCAGCAAGCTCTTTCAGGTCATGTAAATAGGATCAAAATGGATCAAGACTGGCCATTAGGTGGATGTTCTGGGTTTATTACAGTGAAGGACTGAGCTGGAGGGACACTGGAGAGACGCCATCTCCGGGGCTGGTTACTGTATTCAGAGACGACTCAAACAGTGCCATTTTGTGTGATAGGGTGTCCGGACAGGTTTGGAGGAACACTGTGGTAACAGACCTCCAATTTACCTAAAGATTTTGCTGCTGAGGCGCTCATAATCTAAAGAATACTGAAGCAGTTATAGCAATCATTTTTTAACAAGGTATCTTTTTCAGGGACTTCTACCATGTTAAGACAGTACTTAAAAGCAACATTACCAGTATCCACATCTCCAGAGTATAAAAACCATTCTTCTCTTTCTCACACACAGTTGATAAGTCCTGCGAAGTCTCTCTTTCTCGATTTTTGTAAGTGATCTTTACAGATGTTCATTTTCTGTCTTCTGTCAGTGAGGACAGACACCTGTGTGCCTGAAAAGTTCCTGAAAGACAGTCCAGTTACTGTAGGAAGAAAGACACGGTGCCGTGGGACCCTTATCTTTGTATCTATTGGTCTTTTATGGGCGTTCCAGTGCGAATCTAAAATGCGCCCCAACCCTAGTTCATATGTTGAGGCGTGATCCTGAGAAAGCTAAGATGGGGTCTTTGGAAGGGTGATCGAGTTACAAAGGTTACTGCCTCCACAATGGATTAAACCATCTGTGGATGGACTAATATGGGATATTGAGAGATGGGTCTACTCGGAGACAGTACGTCATGTGTCTTTGCAGGTATTCCCCTGTCCCTCACTCTTCCGTGCTTACGACCATCACAAACTGAGCAGAATGACTTCATTTCATGCCCCCTGCCATGATGTTTTGCTTTATCACAAACCCGAATGAAGGTCCAGATAAACCACTGACTGAAACCAAACCAAAACCAATACTGTTTCCCCAGAGACAAGAAGCTGAGAAAGACAAGGGACATTACTGGTAGTCCATACAGTCAGTGATCAAAACATTTAAAGTCAACAGAAAGGCATGGCAAGTCTCCCCAGGTGCCCGATACACCGGTGCTTCTTGTAGACACAGTTAGGACACATGGGTTACAGAAGGCTTCTTTGTTGGTTTGTTTTAAAGACAGTGACCACCGACTGGATATCTTGTTTTATTCTCTAATGTTATCCTCTCAGTAAACCATAGGAGAGGGGCTCATTATCCCTATATTCTAGAAAAGAAAGCTTAGTCTAAGCACGGTTGCACACATCTAAATTCCATAATTAGTAACAAGTACCGACTGAGGAAAGATGGGGCTGATTGCAAACCATGCAAGGCCAGGAGATAAACTTCCAGCCCTCTGTACGTGACTTTACCTTGGGAACTCATCTTTGACCCCCTTGAGTATGTCATTTTGTGTGACCTGAGGACCTCTTTTGGGCACTTCCCCACAGCAGTGATGTTATGATATAATTGCAAATGTGACATCAGTTTCCCTGCTAGACTGAAATTCCACATTGGAATTTCCCAGTTCCCATGGTGCTTGCACGCAGTAAGTGTTCAGCACTTCTTTGTCCACAAGTGTGTGCGCGTTCACAGGGATGAGCGCTGTCAGCAAAGTGAAGAAATGAAGACAGATTATAGCCGTCCTATACCACACAGATGGCTCCAGGAACGAAGAAGCAAGACTTGGAGGTTCCATGATGCTCTGGGCAGTGTGATGGCATCTTACTGTGCTCTGCTGCCCCTACATACTCAGCACATACCACGGACACACCCAGCACATACGTGTTGCATGCACCCGGCCTGTTAGCGCCTCGATGGTTTTCATGGTTATCTGGTCCACTGCTCTGGTGTTCCAAGTCACCCTGATTTACTGAATAATGACCCCAAGTGCAAGGCAATGATGCTTGCAACTGGATGAAAGGAAGAGCTGTGAACTGCTTCCTCTAGGTGAAAAGAGATGGTTTACCATGTCTACGAATTCATGGGAAAAGACAGAGTTTGTGTGTCATTTTTACAGCTCTACAACAAAATACACAACAGATGCAAGGAGATGGAAAAGAAGCTTTGCTCCCTGTTTCAGAGGGCTCTGCACACCATGCTGAGGAAGAGGTGACAGAAGAACTCTCAATATCTCGGCAGGCTGGAAGCAGAGAGGGGGTAATGTTGCCATGTCTCTGGCTTTCTCGTTCTCTCTTTTGTTCCTCTCAGTCCCTAGCCCATGCAATGGCACCACTGACAGTCACCTACAGTCAGGTGTGTTGTGGGGAAATAATAACAGTTCCCATACTTGGGCCTCTACCCCAGCAGCCTGGCCAGTCATACATGTCAGGCAATGCTCAACCTGTTTTTGTCTTGTGGAGATTCTGACTCAGAACTCCACAGTCTCTCCTCCCAGCTCGCTCGGTTCCCACTGGTGAGTTGTCACCACACCATCCCAGTGCTTCAAATCCCCCACAGCCTTTGTGGAGCACCTCAGGCAAACCCATACTTGGCTTCAGTACCTTTCTCTCTTGAATCCAGACTAGCCGCTGCGGGAAGGAAAACGCAACACAAATTTAGCCCAGAAACGATGGAAACTCAATTTCTAGGCGCCACAACTAAAACCTAATCTTGTAAGCCTTATGAAAATCTGATTCCTCTGGTGGCGATTTCTTGTGGATTCACCATGATACCAGGAAACTAGCAGCTACATCCTACCCCTCTGCTGTCCTGGTTCCAAAAGGAACTCTCTCCTGCTTCCTCTCTTTCTCTGTCCAACACAGAAGTTCCGCCTAGTCGCCCAGTAATTGGCTCCTTTATTCATTACAGGATTGGCTGTGGCAACTCTTAGAAAGGAAAATATTTCATTAGTGGTGGCTTTCAGTGCAGGGGTCTGGTGCAGTATCATCATGGTAGGAAGCAAGCCTACTATGATAAGACTACTATGATAACAGTGCCACGCCCTATGAGCCTATGAAGGCCATTTTTATCCAGACCAGCACAGTAGGTTCATTTCTTTGGGCAATGCTCCTGCCTTTGGGCACATATCGAGTCAAGGGAGATGAACCATCACAAGGGCTTCCGGGCATCTCCTAGGAGTTTTGGAGCATACACAACGCAGATCCCATCACAACTGATTGATATATTATGCCCCCAGTCACTTCTGGCCACACTTTCTCCCACTGTAATTTATTGATAAATCCAAAGACATTTTTACATGATTGACGCATGATCTATAGTTAGTTCCCTCCAGGTGACAATACGGAGCAGACAGCCGTTAAAGGTACAGGGCCACCAGAGCTGTACCTGTATCCACACCCAGCTATTTCTAACCACCTAGTCATCCACCCATCCATCACCTTTCTTTTTGTAAAACTTCCTTTTCAGCTAAAGTTATTAATTACCATTCTGTTATTAATAAAAATCCTTCCGTGAAAATTATTATATGTATGGAATATTTTTCCTTGTTTTTTTTTCTGATTATGTGGAAATATTCAAATCCTAGTATGGTTCATTAGTAATGTTGCAGATGCATTGTCAGTAACAGTATCATAGCTGTTAAAAATGTATCCTTTTCTGTTTGAGTAAATGCTATAGATTTATGAACGCTGTTGGGCTAGATTTCTATCTTCTCCTTTTCACTCCTCTCTTTAGTAACTGAAACTAGTGATGCAAAGCGCTGACTGTGTGACACTTTAAGCATCATGCCCGTTGCTCTTACTCTCTGAGCCGTTCTGGAATGGGAGCTACGGAGTTTTATTTTCTGCAAGCTGTTTCTCGCTTGCTTGCTTGCTTGCTTCTTTCTACTTCCTCTTCCTCCTCTTCTAATAAAAATGTATCTATCTGTACTGGCTGGGTTTGTGTGTCAACTTGACACAGGCTAGAGTTGTCACAGAGAAAGGAGCTTCAGTTGGGGAAATGTCTCCATGAGATCCAGCTGTGGGGCATTTTCTCAATTAGTGATCAAGTGGGGAGGGCCCCTTGTGGGTGGTACTACCTTTGGGCTGGTGTTCTTGGATTCTATAAGAGAGCAGGCTGAGCAAACCAGTAGGAAACATCCCTCCATGGCCTTTGCATCAGCTCCTGCTTCCTGACCTGCTTGAGTTCCAGTCCTGACTTCCTTTAGTGATGAACAGCAATGTGGAAGTGTAAGCTCAATAAACCCTTCCCTCCCCAACTTGCTTCTTGGTCATGATGTTTGTGCAGGAATAGAAACCCTGAGTAAGACAAATTGGTACCAGTGTAGTGGGGTATTCCTGTGACAACCTGACCATGTTTTGGGGAGGACTGTGGAAGGACTTTGGAACTTTGAGCTAGAAAAGCCATTAGAATATTAAGAGCTCGGTGAAAAGTTCTGTAGGAGCTTGGAAGACAATGTTAAGAACATTAAGAACATTGCAAAAGATGGAGGCCTGGCTTGTGAAATTTCAGAGGGAAGATTTAAAGGCTATTACAGTGGCCATGTTTTGATTGTGAAGATTCTGTGGTTTTGGTTAGCTGGGGCTGAAAAACCAGCTGTGAGTAACAAGATACCAGAACCACTAAAGCAACCCTTTGTGTTACTGGGACTATTGATGCTGATTAGCTGGAGCTAAGAAATTAGCGGTGATTAAGAAGAGACCAGCATCACTGAGATGAAATCTTCTTGGAAGTGTTTTCTGAGAGCACAGAGAGTGTGTTCCAGAGATAGCCACAGTTGTATTTTGTGCTGTGGCTGGACTTGGTACTGTGTAAGAGTCACCCAGATGGTACTGGTTTTGAAGGCATGAAGAGGTCATGAAGAGCAGCTGAGGCTCTTGGCACAGTGAGAGGCCACGGAAGGCCATTGGTGAAGGTGCAGCCTCAGTTGCAATTGATGGCCCAGGACTTGAAGGGGTCATGCATAGGAGCAGAGGCTTGTCACCATGAAGAGAGCCTATGAGAGGCTATTGGTGAAGCCTAATTACTGTGGAAGATAGCAGCGTTTTGGAGATACCAGTACCATGTGATGACCACCAAGCACAGCAGCAGCAGTGGAGTACAGGCAGCTGGAGCCTAGAAGACAAACTGTGTGCTACAAAGGGCAGAGCTGGAGAAGTGAGCCACGCCCTTGGAGGAACCTGGAAGATTGTGAGTTGGATCCCAGACATTGGATGATTGGAGTTTTGAGTTTTGCTTTTGGTTGTGACTGTGTCCTGATATGTTTCCCTCTTGAAGGAAGAAAGTATTTTAGTGGAGCCCACAGTTAAGAGACTTTGAACTTTTAAAAGACTTTGAATTTTAAAGATATTGGACATTTTATAGTGATTGAACTTTTAATATGTAAAGACTGTGGGACTTTTAAAGTAATTTAGATCTTAGGGATGAATAAGAAAGTAAGGGTTGAGGCTTAATAGTGATGTGTTTGTGTGTCACGTTGACAAGGGGTCAATTGTACTGGCTGGTTTTGTGTGTCAACTTGACACAGGCTGGAGTTGTCACAGAGAAAGGAGCTTCAGTTGGGGAAGTGCCTCCATGAGATCCAGCTGTGGGGCATTTTCTCAATTAGTGATCAAGTGGGGAAGGCCCCTTGTGGGTGGTACCACCTTTGGGCTGGTGCTCTTGGGTTCTATAAGAGAGCAGGCTGAGCAAGCCAGGGGAAGCAAGCCAGTAAGAAACATCCCTCCACACGGCCTCTGCATCAGCTCCTGCTTCCTGACCTGCTTGAGTTCCAGTCCTGACTTCCTTTAGTGATGAACTGCAACGTGGAAGTGTAAGCTCAATAAACCCTTTTCTCCCCAACTTGCTTCTTGGTCATGATGTTTGTACAGGAATAGAAAACCTGACTAAGACACTATCTTAGTGAAAATGTGTCCCCTCCCCCCCAAATAGAAACACCGTAAGAGGAAAAAAGTTATCGATGTCATGGGAAGAACAATTTGGCATTTCTACTTTCTGCAGCCTGGGTTTTCTGTGCACACAATGGCTAACAGAGCGTTCCCAGGAGCTTTCTTGTGCCTCACAGTTTGAGGGTACAGCCCCAGGACAGGGTAGTCATGATGTGCGAGGCAACTGGTTGCATTGCAGATGCTTGCAGGAGACAGAGAAAGATGGTGCTGGTCCTCAGCTGGCTTCCTCTCTGTTTTCTCGGGGCTCCCAGCCTGTGGGTGCTGTCCTCACTTAGGGCAGTCTTCCCTGCTCTGTGAACGCTCTCTGGAAGTGTCCTCACAGACACACCCAAAGGCACGTTTTCATAATAACTACAAATCCCATCACGCTGACATGAAATATCAACTGAAATTCAGCATTATAAAAAGAAAAAAAACAAATCTTCCTAGCTGGGCCCAGTACTCAGGAGGCAGAGGCAGGCAGAGATCTCTGTGAGTTTGAGGCCAGCCTGGTCCACTGAGCAAATTCCAGGACAGTCAGGACTACAAAGAGCAACCCTGTCTCAAAACACAAAACAGAACAAAACAAAACAAATCTTCCTTATTACAATTATAACTGAGGGACATGGTGACTGACATTTAACTGACATCCTTTGAAGGGAACTTTTTTTGGTTTGAGTGAAAACAACCATCTCAAAATAATTATCATTAAAATGCAACAAGGTAAAAACTTAAAAGTCAGCAATATCTTCACCTGTTCTTTATA
Organism: Apodemus sylvaticus; assembly: GCF_947179515.1. Taxonomy (NCBI): domain Eukaryota; kingdom Metazoa; phylum Chordata; class Mammalia; order Rodentia; family Muridae; genus Apodemus; species Apodemus sylvaticus. The sequence goes on from NC_067482.1 coordinate 3,172,636, forward strand.
TATCAAAGTTATAAACAAGTATTCCAGAATTTTTTATTGATTTCTCAATAACTGAAACCTATTAAAAACTTCAATGCTTATCTCCTATAAAGTAATATATTTAATATTGACAGAGAAAGACTAATATTTAATATTGATAGCAAAAGACTTCTAATTACCAGTCCATCATGGGACTCCCTGGCCCCTGAGCCCACACTTTTACTACATGCCCTTCTCTCTTCCCCAGTAAACAGTGTCAGAAATGTCCTAAATAGCTGAGATAGACAGACAGACAGACAGATAGATACGCAGATACATAGATATTTAGATAAATAGGCAGATATCTATTTAGATAGATAGACAGAAAGACAGATAGATACATAGATACATAGATGGATGGATAGATAGATAGATAGATAGGCAGATACATAGATAGATAGATAGGCAGACAGAGTGGTGGTTTGAATATGGTTGACTCAGAGTAGCACTATTAGGAGGTGTGGCCTTGTTGGAGGAAGTGCATCACTGTGGGAGTGGGCTTTGAGACCCTCATTCTTGCTGCCTGGGGATAGTCTGCTCCTGGATTCCTTTGGATGAATATGAAGAACTCTCAGCTCCTCCTGCTGAGACCATGCCTGCCTGGACACTGCGTGCTTCCGGCCTTGATGATAATGGACGGAACATCTGTGCCAGCTCCAATTAAACGTCCTTTATAAGAGCTGCCTTGGCCATGCTGTCTCTTTACACCAATGCAAACCCTAACTAAGACAGAAGCTGGGACCAAGGATTGGGGTTCTGCTGTGATAAGCCTGGCCAGGCTTTTGCTTGGAGGAATGTGGATTTGGGGACTTTGTAAAGTAGCAGAATGCTTTAAGTGGGGCTTAATGGGCCCTACGGTAGTAGCATGGAGGACAGTGCTCCTGAGGATGTTTTGAACTTTGCAGACCTAGCTCAAGTGCTTTCAGAGAAGAAGGCTTTTAGTCTGTGGCCTAGAGACTGTTTTTGTGATATTTTGGTGAAGCACGTGGCTGCTTTTTGTTGTTGTCTGAAGAATCCACCTAAATCTAAGGTAAAGAGAGTTATATATTAATTGTATTGACAAAGGAAGTCTCAAAAAAAAAAAAGGCCCAGCAGAGACTTTGTTCTCTGGTTTAGTCTTATGAAGAACGTTTTAATGAAAAGGAGTAAGCTGAAAAAGGAAAAATAAAAAATTATGGTTCTGCCGGGCGGTGGTGGCGCATGCCTGTAATCCCAGCACTCTGGGAGGCAGAGGCAGGCAGATTTCTGAGTTCGAGGCCAGCCTGGTCTACAGAGTGAGTTCCAGGACAGCCAGGGCTACACAGAGAAACCCTGTCTCAAAACAAAACAAAACAAAACAAATTATGGTTCAAACAATGAAGGAGCACCAGGAAGTGAAATCAGCTGCCCTCTGCTAAACTGAACGAACCATGTTCATGAATTGGATGACTAAATGTTGTTACTCTTCTCAAACTGAGTAATAGATTCAACTCAGACCTTAAAAAAGCATTTGTTTGACCCACCTCTACTTGTAGAAAATGAATCTAATCATTCCTTTTTTTTTTTTTTTTGTACAGGATCTCTCTACGTAGTCCTGGCTTGTCTGTCTTATAGGCCAGGCTGTCCTTGAACTCAGAGATCCACCTGCCTCTGCCTCCCAAGTGCTAGAATTAAAGGATTGTGACACTGTGATACTATGCCTGACCAGACCTAATTTTAAAGTGTATATTAACATTGAAAATACCAACCAGGTGGTGGTGGTGGCAGCGGTGGCAGCGGCGGCAGCACATGCCTTTAATCCCAGCACTCAGGAGGCAGAGGCAGGTGGATCTTTGAGCTTGAGGCCAGCTTTACAAAGCAAGTGTGTGTGTGATTGTGTGTGTGTGAGAGTGTGTGTATATGTGTGTGTGTATGAGTATGTGTGTGTGTGAATGTGCGTATATGTGTGTGAATGTGTGTGTGAATGTGTGTGAATGTGTGTATGTGTGTGTGAGTGTATATGAGTGTGTGTATGTGTGTGTGTGAGTGTGTGAGTGAGTGTGTATGGTGTGTGTGTGAGTGTGTGTGTGTGTATGTGTGTGTATGTGTGTGTATGTGTGTGAGTTGTGAGCCAGCTGACATAGGTGCCGAGCATCAGACTTGGGTCCTCTGAAAGTGCAGCACAAGCTCTTAACCAGTCAACCAGTCTCCCAAACAACTTTTTTTTTTCTCCCCGCCCCCCCCCCCCAACAACTTTTAACCAGAAGAAACTGGAGGCTGGCTCAGTTGGCAAAGGGTTTACCTAGCAAGCAGGGTAATGTGTAATCCTAGCACTGGAGAGACGAGACAGGTAGATCCTGGCGACTTACTGACCAGCCAGCCCGGCCTGACCAGTGAGTTCGAAGCCAGTGAGGACCCTACCAAAAACAACAAAGAGCAAAAGAAGTTAATGGCCACGGAATGACATCCAAGACGACACTGTTCCCTCATATTCCCATGAACACTTGTACACCACAAACATGCATAGACACAAATAACTCACTTAGAATTACTGTGTAGATCAGGTAATCCATTCCCATATACTTGCCCAGAAGAAATTAAAATGCAACTATAAACCTCCTCAACAATAACATCACTCATAACAGATGAAAGTTGCCGCTGCATCCATACAGCGAATGAAGAAGCAAAGTCCTTACAGCGCACCACCATAAGACTGACTGAACAAACCCCGTGCTCAGTGAGCGAGGCTGTGCACGCGACGCTCAGCTTGAGAGCTGCCGTTGGCTTGGAGTTTAGAAAGGGCAAGGCACATGGACAGAAAATGGAGCACCTGTGCCTGGGGTTCAGGGTAGGAGAGATTGGGGCAAACAGACACGAGGGAACATGGAGGATGAGAAAGGTGTTCTGAAACTTGATTGTAACAAAGTTTGCACAACCGTGTGTTTTCCGGGTGCCGTGGCACATGCCTGTGATCTCAGTTCTTGGGGGGAAGAGGCAGGAAGATCAGGAACTCAAGCTATCCTTGGCTACAAAGGGAGTTAGAGCAGCCTAGATGCATGAGAACTGTCTCAAAACAAACTCCCCAAAACAATACAGAAGACATGTAAATGTACTACACTCTTTAAATTTGTCCTTAACTCTATGTAAATCACACTTCCATAAAGTTGCTTTTAAATAAACACAGTTAAAAAGATAAATGCTGTGAGAAAGTATCTATGATATACAGTCAACAAAAAATGATGATTCCCTCAAATCTATAAACTCCTTTAAAATGCACAGAATAGCTAAACACTTAGAACTTAGGTAACGGGAAGTTCCTCACGCTGGCGAGCTCACCCGCTCCCACACACACTTGCTTTAACGCATATTTTAACAGAGTTGGCATGATGATGTTTCTAAAAGCCAGATATGTTTTAGGGGGCTGGAGAATGCTTCGAATTGTTTGATAAGAAGTCCACAAAACCAGATTTTAAACTACACCATCAAACAAGAGTTCTAGCTTGAACAATGGACGAGGCGGCTCCAGTAAACAACACGTCTCCCCTCGCTGCCACTTTCTTATCTGTGATCTATAATTAGTACTAACCTACAAATGCTGCCAAGTTTCTTTCTCTCTGGCCTCTTTACAGTTCAGTTAGAGGAGGAATCTAGAAAAATGAGTCTCAGCTGGGATGTAGGTCAGCACGGTGCTCATGGCCCGGCTATGGGCCCAGCACTGTAAAGTAGGCATGGCCGCCTGTGCTCTCTGGAAGGTCAGGAGTTCAAGACTCTCCTCTGCTGCCTAGGGATCTGGGAGCAGTACAGGAGACCTGTCTAAACAAATAAATAAAGTTGAGTCTCTAGTTGGTCTAAGGAATTGTGCTGATATGGTTGGGGGTTTAGTGTGACCAAGAAGGAACATCTTACGTAGTCTTTTCTGGAGGGGAAAGAGGCATCATTATGATAAACAATGACAAGTTATTGAGTAGTTAGAAGCGTTGAGATCTTATTTGAATGCGTTCTCATTAGTTTCAAAGCATTAGCCCCGTCTTGACACGGGCTCTGTTGCTCCCCATCCCCCTTACAACACTATTTCTCTACCTCTGAAGTTTAGCTTTCTTCTGCTGTTCATCTTCCAAGGCCTTCCTCTTTGACCTCTAGCACATCTTCTCCACCAGCAGATCGGCCTTCATTCACAGGCCCACCCTCCTGATAAATAATGTAGCTTGTTGAAGGTCAGAGCTAGCTCCCTTCCTCTCCCTACAGCCCCTCCCGAGTGCAATCAGACACGTCTGTGGGTACGATCTAAAATGCTGACAGCTCCCAAATGTTTGTATCCATCCCTAGAGCCACAGACCCGTGCATATAATTGCCCACTTGGCATTTCCACATTAGAGCTTAACATTATCTCAAATTCAGCTTGCCCGTGACTGAGCTTGGGAGTGCCAGTTAGCGCATCAAAAAAGAACGAGAAGGGAAGAAGACCTTGGTAGCTGCGAGCTGGCTACAGTGGTAGGTTCTTTTTTCCTTCCACCCTCCACCGTCCCTTTTCACCCTTGGTTTGGTTTAGTTTGGTTTTGAGATAGGATTTCTCTATGTAACAGCCATGGCTGTCCTAGAACTTCTTTTGTAGACCAGGCTGGCCTCAAACTCACAGAGACAGGTCTACTTCTGCTTGCAACTCTTAGTGTTAATTCTGGGTCAGTCTGCAGATCTAGGCTACTCATCCTCTCCTGTGCTATTCAAGCCCTTCAAAGCATCACACACTTCAACTTTGTGGAAGTTAAAATTTTAAATTAAAAAAAAATGTAGTTATTTATGTGTGTGTGCACATGCAGACATCAGAGGGCCACTTGCAAGAGTCTGCTTTCTCCTTCCGCTGAATCCCAGGACTAGGCCTTAGGCTGTCAGGCTTGGCAGCTGGTGCCTTTACCTACCAGTTCATTGACCCTAAAGTGCATTTTTATATGTTGATCATTTGAAGGTTTCTGTCTCTCCTAGCAGGCTCTGAGCTTCCTGAGTGGAAGCATTTGTCCTCTGCGCCTAACTAAGCTAGATTCCTGTTGGTTCCTGATAACTGTTACATTGTAACTGAGGAGTGCTGAAGATTTCACAGAGGCAACAGCCTTTAAGGGAGAGTCTAGATTAGAGGTGGTTAAGATGTGATTGTTCTCTACAGAAGGAACAGCAAACATACACACACCTTGAAAGGCTGAGCACCAGGCCATCCGTGAAGACTGAGCACGTCATACGTGTGCCCCAGGAAACAAAGCATGAGAACGACTGAAGCTGGGAGAAAGAGGGACTCTGCTCCGCAAAGAGCTTGGAATTTATCTGAAGGGCAACGATGGAACCTCTGAGGGTTTGTTTTCTTCACCGGAAATCCCTTGGAGGGCTTCACTCAGTCTGAACAAACCCTGCACCATTAACACACTCCCAGTACTCTTTGAAGGGTTTTTAAAACGCTATCAATCAGCATGGTCAGATTGCTGGGTTCTGGCTGCTGGGAGGGGAGGTTTGAATGTAGGAAGGCATCGCAGGTGGAGTCTGGTGTCGGCAGCAAGGACAGAGAAAGGAGCGGCCTTTGGTTTTCTACACTGAAGTGGTACAAGGGACAATCCAGGTGACAGATTAAATGAGCTCCCTGTGGGAGGGCGGGTGGAATCAGGACACATCCAGCACAGGATGGACACATCCAGGACAGGATGGATCGCGGTGGCTTTATTGAGGCTACGGGTGCCAGAAGGGGCTTGGCAGGGAGAAAAGCAGAGTTTAAAGATAATTTTGAGGTATTCACAAGACAATCAAAGGGAAGTCTGCTCCCTAAACAACTGGAAATTTGAGTCAACTGAAAACAGAAATAATTCATACAGGAGATCTGCCGAGGAGATAAAAGTTTTGGAATTATGTAAATGGCCCTTGCTGTCCTGGGAAACAGGTATTGGATGAGCTCTTAAAGGAGCTCATGGAGGAAGGAAAGCCCTTGAGAGGGTCCTGAGGAATCCCAGCACACACTGATGGGTAACAAGGACCCTATGGAGGACACGAAGAAGGACTTACTGCAGAGGACAAGAAAAGCAGGACAGGTGGCGCCATGAAAGAGTTTAGGGGGCTTTGTCCTCTTACAAGGGACAGTAGATCTCCTGGAACTGCAAGTGGAGACAGTTGTAAGCTGCCATATGGGTGCTGGGAACTGAGCCTGGGTCCTCTGGAAGAGCAACATGTTCTTTATCCAGTCCACCTTATACGTGTGTGTGTGTGTGTGTGTGTGTGTGTGTGTGTGTGTGTGTGTATACATACATACATACATATACCCACATGCAGTACACACATGGGGGCAGAGGATAACCTTCGAGGGTTCTCTCCCTCCACTGTGCAGTTACTAGACTTGAACAGAGGCCATTAGTCTCAGTGACAAGTGCTCTGACCTGCTGAACTGTCCCTCTCATTGAGACAAGGTCTTGTCGCTTAACCTAGAGCTGATGGTTTTGGCCAGTGAGCCCTGGAGACCACCGTCTCCACTTCCCGGGGCTGGAGTTACCTATGTGCGCTGCTCCACAGGCTTTTCTGTGAGAGCTGAGGATCAAACCCAGGTCCTCATGCCCAAGCAGCAAACACTTTGTGCATTAAGCCAACTCCTTGCCTGATAGACAGCTCGTTGTCATTGTCTTGTTGTTGTTGTTCCTCCTCTTCCCCCTCCTCCTCCTCTTCCTCCTCCTTTCTCTTCTGATTCACTTATTTTCACTTTGTGTGTATGGGTGTTCTGCCTACATGTACATTGTGTGAATACATTTCCCAAGGAGGCCCAAAGAGGGCACTGGATCTACTGGAACAGGAGTTACAGAGATGGCTGTGAGCCACAACATGGGTGCTGGGGATTGACCCTGGGTGGAAAGAGCTACTGAGCTATCACTTCAGCCTCTGATATAAATCGTTAAAACAAAAACAGGAACTGAACGGCGTAATTAATTCCGTACACATGCAACTGAAGCCAACAAAGAAGTCGGCTTTCCAAAGACGCAATAAACTGCAGGGAGGTGATTGACAGGCAGGCCTTTCTGATCCCAAATCCCAGGTTTTCAGCCACCACACCTCTCCAAAGAAGGAAATGCTTACACTTTTCCAGACATCTGTGGAGACTTAAAAAAAAAGAAACCTGGCAGCTCTCCCAATTTATCTCAAATTATAGCACTGCAAGAGCAGCCTGCTTCCATTCCAAGAATGCTTTGTTGTGAGCCTGGCCCCTCCTGAGCGGCCTTCCCCACTCTCCCCCTTGGCCCCCTCCCCTCGGCCTGCCTGCTCCTGCAGATTCTGGCTCCCTTAATTCCTATTGGCTGACCCTCACCTAGTGAGATGGGGTTTCACCTTCAGCTAGGCTCCATCAGAGACAGCGTGGTTCTGCCAGAGAGCTCTGCTCTCAGGCTGCTCTGAGGAAAATAAACGCCTAACCCTTGCTTACCAGAGCCATACAGAAAGCTAGTCAGAGAAATTTTACGAAGGTTAGCCTGAAATACCCGGCAGGCCAGTCCTTGAAGACAGCGACCTCCCTCCTGTGAAGAGAGGAGAAAGCCACGGTGCCACAGGGGGGTGGTGACAACAAACGTCTTGAGAAATTTAGTTGTTTGTCTAAGTACCAAAGTTGTGTTCTAGTACCAAAGCAGAAAACCACTGGGAGCACACTAGAGAACTGGCAAATACTTCCGGTCTTAGTAAGTAAGGTCCCTGCTGGGTGTAGTGGCCCAGGGCTGTCGGCCCAGCTGTTCTCGAGTCAGGAGAACAAGAGGCCTAGTCCAATATGAGACGCTCTCCTTCAGGATTCCCGATCCCTCCTCCCTGTCTCCCCTCCTTCCTTCCCTCCCCCAACCCCCAACCCTCTCTCCATTCCTGGGCTAGGCTTGAATCTATGGCCTCCAGGCAGGCTCTCTGACAGAGAGCGATAGATAGCCCCAGTCCTGGGTCTCACCTCTTAAAAAAAAAAGTTCCAAATAGCCGGAGGAAAAGCATGAATCCCAGAACAGCTTTCTCCGCGTTTAAAGGGCTGTTTCACGGACCCTTGCTTATCTTCGGTCGGTATTTCAGCCATGTCTCCTGGTACATCTACCAGCAAGCTGGGTGACTTTGGCTAGAGTTAACACTTAACACTTGGTTCTGGCTGGTGGGGAGCCTGGAAGTTTGACCGGATGACTTTTCATGACAAAATGGAGAATGTGAGCGCAGGCCTGCCTCCACCAGCTAACCATACATGCTTGATTTTACTACCAAACAGCAGTCAGTGCTACTGCCCAGAGAGACTGAGTTTATTTCAGCAGTTCTGAACCGGTGGGTAGAGACCGCTTTGAGAGTCTAAGGACTCTTCCACAGGGGTGGCCTAAGACCATGAGAAAATACAGATATTTAGGTTAGGATTCATAACAGGAGTGGAATTTCTGAAATAGCAATGAAATAACTTTACGGTAGGGAGGCACAAGGAACTGTATCAAAGGGTAGCAGCCTTGGGAAGGTTGAGAACCGGCGTTTTCTCGCCTTCTGTGCTGTTGCTTAGTCAAAGCTTGGGGGCAGAGCTGTCACAAGACCTCTTTTCTCCTAAGCAATTCGAAACTATGTTGCTTTTCTAAGTTCCTTCCAACATTCTTCTTATATTAGCTAGATGGGCCACCCTGCTCATTTTCGAAGCCTGCTGCCAAACTCACCCATTTCTCTCCCCAGCCCTCAGGGCTATGCCTTCCTCTCTTCCTTACTAAAAGAGCCATCCCCCGTGTGTCCTTATGTGTTTGAGCATTTTCTTTTTTTGTTCCTTTCTTCCTTTTCTTTTTCTTTCTTTCTTTCTTCCTTTCTTCCTTCCTTTCTTTCTTTTCTTCTCCTTTTCTTTTTCTTTTTCTTTTTTTTGCCTAACAACTGAAGAGGAAAGTATTGTTTCAAGAATTTTCTCCCAGAGTAGGGGTGCTGTGGGGGAGGGGCACTAAGGACTATCTCCCACCTATAAGATCCTAACAACAAAACACTGTCTGATTCCGCCAAAGATCCAGACAGGTTACTGGCAACATAAGCCAGTTTAAACCAGATCAGATTATATCAAAGGCAGGCTTATTGGGAAGTTGTTCCCCAGAATTCACTGGCTCCAAGGACCAAGGCCAGGGAAGTCACCAGGGGTAGAAGGAGAGAGAGAGAGAGAGAGAGAGAGAGAGAGAGAGAGAGAGAGAGAGAGAGAGAGATGCACAAAGAAAAAGGAGAGCAAACTGCCTGATTATGTAGGGTCAGAGCCTCTTGGGGAAAAGCAGCTCCCTGGGCAGGCTGGAGAGTTTAGGGTTGGGGGCAGGGCGTGCCAAGTAGGGACTGGGGGATGTTGGGAGACCCTGGAAGCCAGAACTGCTTTGGTATGTGAAACATGCACCTCAGTTTCTTGTCCCCAGGTCAAAACCAAACAGTTCCCCTGGGGAGCCAGTGAGACGTGCTCTCTCTCGGTGAGAGACTGTGGGAGGAGTGTGCTTATCTAAGGAGCTACAGTAGGTCAACACCCAGCACAGTGGCTTCCTCCAGTAGGTGCAGAGAGAGAGAGAGAGAGAGAGAGAGAGAGAGAGAGAGAGAGAGTTCCTCTGCTCTTCCCTCCATACTACACATTCTAGCCCTTCTCTAAAGACCAGGCCACCCTGCAATTGGGGCAGAATGATGCTGGCCCTGCTTCTATGAGCTCACAGTGAACAAGTCCATCTGTGATGGTCATCTGCAAGCAGGCACAGCTGAGCTCATGAAGACAGAGGTGGCCCTGCTCCTGGGAGGACAGGCCTATAGAGTGTGAACATACATCTTTGTCCTTCTGCAATGGCTTCTAATTCACTTCTGCTGTACCTTTGTGGTCAGCAAATAGGTCAGCCAACTAGGTGACCATAAGACACTAGATTCCCACATAGTGTCGTCTCGTGTACTGTTCCCTACAGTGCTCCAAACGCTTGTATGTGTTCTCTGCAGCTACTGCTTGGATTGCTGGGATTAAACCCAGGCGCTTCAGAAGCTGAGCACCATTAAGCTATAGTTTCAGTCCCTGACACTCCTCTTGTGAGAGGATAAAGGGATAAATTAACCAGTCACTTCCATTTGATGTATAATAATGAATTATGGAATATTCGGGCTTTCTAACAATCTGTTATCCAAACTGTGGGTGAAATAAAAAATTAGCATTTAAAAAGCTATTTGCATATATGTTTGAGTGTGAGTTTGTACGTGGAAATGCAGTGGACACAAAAGCCAGAGGAAGGGCTTGGATCCCCAGGTACTGGAGTTACAAGAGGTTGTGAGTCACCTGTCACAGGTACTGGGAATTGAACTCTGATCCTCTCCAAGAGCAGTATGAACTCCTAACCACTGAGCCATCTCTCCAGCCTTAGCATCCATCTTTAACCAAAGGTTAAAGACGTAGCTCAGTTGGTAGAGTGCTTGTGTAACATGCACAGATCCCTGGGTTCAACCCTTAGAACCACATAAACCAGGCATGCTGGCTTGGGTGTTCAAGACCCAGTCTGAGGAATATGAAACTCTGTCCTAAGAACTTAAGTTTCACTTTAATTTGTAAAATCCTCTCTCTCTCTCTCTCTCTCTCTCTCTCTGTCTCTGTCTCTGTCTCTCTCTCTCTCTGTCTCTGTCTCTGTCTCTGTCTCTCTCTCCCTTTCCACACACACTCAACACACACACACACACACACACACACACACACACACACATATGTGTGTATATGTAACAATTTCACGTATATACATCCTACATCCTGACTACATGTTTACCCTCTCCCTGCCCAACACTCTCTAGCACATTTAAGTCTGTTTGCTTCATTCTGTGACTCTCCTCCCTGAAGATTAACCAGGCCCATTTGTGTAATTGGGGGCTTTAGAGCCATCTGTTCCAGCCTGGTGTGCCCCAGAGAACACACAATAAAGACCGATTGGTCCACTCCTAGAATCTATCGATTGATAATAGTTCGGTTGTAAAGGGCTCTGTGTAGCACCCCCACACACACACTGTCTTGTGTTGGTGCAGGCAGACAATGACAGTTGAGAGTTAATGATTTCAGTGCTTCTTTGAAATTTAGACAGTAGTATTGCAAACCCTTCAGCCTCGCCTCTGGCCCTTATACACTTCCTGCCCTTGCCCCCACCATGTTCCCTGAGCCTTGGAGGAGGTTGGTTACTCATTTGGGGTCCACAGCCAACACTCAGTTTTTGTATTCTGGGAAGCAATGAGTCTCCAAATTCACCAGTATATTTACCAGTGTTATTCAGCAGTATATTTATTATTTTCACCAGTGTGACTGTTGGAAGAGGCTTTGCTGACTGGGGCTGGGAGCTGCTTTGTCTGTGTCGGGTCTAAGTGTGGTATTTAGAATTCACTTTGCGGCTATGCAGGCTTGCTCCAGCCACGTCATTAATCTCACAATAGAATAACTTCATACTGTCTGAAACTGAATTCCTGGAGCCTTTTTTTCCCCGAGTATTGTGGGATTGAATGTCACACAAGGTGAGTAAGCTAACGAGAAGCACCAAGTGCTGTGTGAGTGTGCGGTCGAGGGAAGCGTCTCGGAGGGAGGGATGTTTGGTTGAAATGGCGGGCCCTAATGCTTCATACACAAACATTTATAGAATAGTGTATGAAAAGAAACGCTCAGACTAAGGGCCCAGCTCTGGCTTGGGCTGTAAGCTGAGGCTGTGCAGGTTCCTGGCAGACAGTACTGTTTTAGTGATGCAGGGGAGTCGCTTCCAGTGAAGGCTCACTGCATACAGCCTGTGGGGGTGGGATAAAATAACTAGCAGGACCTGTTTCTGTTTTAAGTGCCTGAAGTTAAAATGTGGAGACCGAAGAGGCTAGGCATGGCAGTGCAGCTTTTAATCTCAGCACTTGGGAGGCAGAGGCAGGTAGATCTTTCTGAGTTCAAAGCCAGCTTGGTCTACAGAGTGAGTTTCAGGACAGCCACGGCTACATGGAGAAACCTTGTCTTAAAGAAAGAAAGAAAGAAAGAAAGAAAGAAAGAAAGAAAGAAAGAAAGAAAGAAAGAAGAGAGAGAGAGAGAGAGAGAGAGAGAGAGAGAGAGAGAGAAGGAAGAAAGAAAGAAGGGAGGGAGGAGGACACAAATCAGTAGAGGTTGGCATGGCAGCACACAACTGTCATCTCAGGACTCAAGAGGGAGAGGCACAGGAATCTCTGTAATTTCTAGGCCAGCCAGGGTTATACTGTGACACCCTATCTTAAAGCAAATTAAAGTGAAACAAAGCAAAATCAAAGAAGAACAGAACCATGCTCTTGGGGGAAGGTCTGATGACCAACAATTTCAACACTGACTATGTGACTCCCACTAACACATCAAGTTTTCACAAGAACTAATGAAATGTCCTAACATCTATATGGAGCCACAGAAAAAATCCGGTGTGTGTTGGTGATGTCTCCAAGGGCAATTTCCTTAGGTTCCTATTGCTCTGACAAATGCCCAAGAAATTCTTCTTTAAAAGAGAAAGGACTGGCTGCCGGCAGCATCTGAGCTGCTGCCCAGCCCCCCCCCCCCCTTGTAGTGTCCAATGAACTGTTCATAAACAAAACAACAGAGACTAACAAAGAGGACAAAGGAAGATGTTGTTTTGGTTGATGGCTTCAGAGTTCTCAGTCCACAGTGGCTCAGCTCAGTTGTGGACATCGCATCTCAGAGGCAGGGGTAGGTGGAAGAAGAAGGCTTACCTCATGATGCAAAGACAGAAAACACCCATCCTGGGGTCCCAAGGTAGCCCTCAAGTGCATCACCCCCAATAATCTGCTTCTTTTGAAAATCCCCACCTCCTAATGTTTCCACGAGCTCTCAGGTCTGTACTATGACAAAGAGAAATTAAAAATATTGAAGAAACATCTGTACTCTCATATTTCAGCCAGGCTCAGAAAGGGGGGTGTTGCACAGTCTAACTGATATGATGAATACAAACACCGCAGGTGTTAGGAGAAGAGTGCTGTCAAGGTGAGTGTCTGGAATGGAGTAGTGAGGTAGCAAGCTATGGTGCAAGGTTGATGTAGAGATACTAACAGGAATCAGAAGCTCTGCTATACTATTACACAGTAAAATGATTGTATGTACTAATGTGCTATGTATTTCCAAATCCTGTAAGAAATGATAAATGCATAAGGAGATAGATACGGACTTTACCTATTAATGATCATGGTCTGCATAGGTCTCTGTACAACAGTAAGTGCACACATGTGTGCCTCTGCCCACATAGAGACCAGAGTGGGTGTCAAGTGTCCCTGTCAATCACTCTCCACTCAGTTCTTTGAGTCAGAGTCTCTTCCTATCCAGTGCCAGCAATTCTTCTGGGGTCATAGAAGCTACTATTTTTTTTAAAAAGATTTATTTATTTATTATTATATGCTAAGTACACTGGAGCTGTCTTCAGATGCACCAGAAGAGGGCATCAGATCTCTTTACGGATGGTTGTGAGCCACCATGTGGGTGCTGGGATTTGAACTCAGGATCTTTGGAAGAGCAGTCAGTGCTCTTACCTGCTAAGCCATCTCTCCAGCCCCATAGAAGCTACTGTTAAAGGCATGTGTCAGATGCCCAACTTGTCAGAAGGGTGCTGGTACCTGAACTCTGGTCCTCATGATTGAAAAGCAAAGCACTCTTAACTGCTAAGCCATCTCACCAGTCCTGAGATAATTAATTTGATATGAGCATTATGTGATGCATTCATATATCAAAATATCACATGGCACTCTATTAATATATCATTTTTAAGTTTTTCACATGTCATTTAAACATGTCACTAAAACATAAAATTAAAGGGTACATCAGTGATGATACATTTTCATGAGGTCATGAGTAGAGAAAGAGAGATGGTAGACAGATAGACACATAGACACACAGACACATAGACAGACACACAAACAGAAAGACAATAGACGATAGACAGAGATAGAAATTAGATAGACAGATAGACTGACTGACTGACCAACAGACAGATGAAACACAGACAATAAATAAATGATAGACAGAAAGATGATAGATAGATGATAGACAGATGATAGAGGGAAAGATATATAGATGATAGATTGACAGACAGACAGGCAGATAGATATACATAGATGATAGTTGATGGACAGACAGACTGACCAACAGACAGATTAAACACAGATGATAGATGATAAGTAGGTAGATAGATGATAGTGATAGATAGATAGATAGATAGATAGATAGATAGATAGATAGATAGATAGAAGTAGTGAGCACACCAAGAAATCAGACTGCTCCCAATACATTCTGCGTGCGTGCATGTGTGTGTGTGTGTGTGTGTGTGTGTGTGTGTGTGCTTACATCAGTTGGTAATCAGGCTGCTTTCTCTAGCAATCCAGATGGTTCCAAGCCCATGATTTGGGAAGCAGACAGGCTGTCGTCAGCACATTTCACTTACCATACCTGTGATGAATACGCAGTATAATCATTCAGTCTGGTAACGCTGCCAGCAGACAGCAACAGAAACACACCTGAGAGGAGGGAAGGAGTGTTTCTAAAACAGACAAAGCAAGAGTGTGGCCCTGTTAGCCCCTTCTTCCCTGAAGACTGTGGTGTCTATATCACCTTGGTATCGTTGGGCTGTTGGTCTCTGATTAGAATATATTAGAGGCAGGTTTTTGAGAAGCTGTTCTCTGGAGAGTTCACTGGCGCCAAGGATGAAAGCTAGGGAAGTCACCAGGGAGAGAGAGGGGGGTGGGGAAGGGAAAGAAAGAAAGGACATCCACAGAGAGACAAGAGAAGATGAGGGGGGAGAAAGAGGGGAGGGGGGAGATAGTGCACAATATGTCCTGATTATATAGAGGAGAGCCTCTGGGGGAAGGGCAGCCCAGCCCCTGGGCCAGAAAGTTCAGGGTTAGGGAAGAGTATGCCAGATAGGAACTAAGGGATGCTGGAAGAACCTGACGGCCAGGTCTGCTTTGATATATTAAATATGCACTTCAGTCCCTTGTCCTGGAGTTCAAAACCAAACACTTATGGCCACATAAAAACATCTAATCAACTATTTGGCATTGAGAAAAGCCCCATTTCAGTGGAGTCTGGATTAGTGCAGAAGCAAAGAATACTCTGTGGCTGAGGTGACCTCGATGTCCTGTGCTCCTTTGGGACTTACCTAGGTTATGACTGTCCCGTGAATTGTTCCTTCACTGGCATTAGAGCTGGATTCTTTGAGAGTCCAGCATCTCCTGAAGACCAGCTGAGACATTCAGCCTTGAGAACTGAACAGCTATTAGGTTCTTGGACCTTCCGTTCATAGGCAATCATTGTTGGATTAGCTGGACCACAACCTGTAAGTCATTCTAATAAATATATATATATAATATAAATATGTAAATATATTATATATGTATGTGTGTGTATGTATTCTATAAATTCTGTTACTCTCAAGAACCTAGAATAATATAGATTTTGATACCAGAAATAGGGTGTTGATTGATAGACCTGACTATGTTTTTGGGAGGATTGTGGAAGGACTTTGGAATTTTGGGCTTAGAAAAGCCATTGACTGTTGAGAGCTAAGTGGGTTGTTCTGTAGGAGCTTGGAAGATAAGAATGCTGAGATCAGTGCAGACAATGGAGGCCTGGCTTGTGAAGTTTCTAAAGGAAGTTTAGAGATGCTGCCAGGGCCATATGCTATTTTGAGTTGAGGATCTGTGTGTCTCTTCTGGTCAGCTGGGGCTGAAGAATCAGTTGTGATTACCAAGAGACCAAAACCAATAAAGTACAACCTTTGAGTTACAGGGACAATGGATGCTGCTCAGCTGGAGCTGTGAAATTGATGGTGATTGAGAGAAGAGAAGCATGACTGAGGCAAATCTTCTGGAATGTTTCCTCAGGGTCAGTACTCAGAAGCCATGTTCCAGAAATAGACAAGGTTGTACCTGGTGCTGGCAGCCAAACTTGGTAGAGTAAGAGTCACCCAGGTGATACTGATTTTGAAGCCATGAAGGGTCATGGAAATCAGCTGTGGCTTGGCATTGTGTATGGTAGGGCTGGAGTCCCTGAAGAGACTCCAGGAGAGGCTATTGGTGAAAGTGCAGCCCAGTTGCAGCAGAGACCTCAGCCTTTTGGGGATGCCAGTGCCATGGGATGACCTCCAAGAACAGCAGCAGTGGAGTGGAGCCAGCTGGGGCCTGGAAGACAAGCTGTGTGTGCTGCAGAGGGCAGGGACAGAGAAGTGACCTGCCCTTTTGAGGAACCCAGAAGATAGTGAGTGGGTCCTAGACATTGGCCATTGAGTTATTTACACAGTTGGAGTTTGGTTTTGCTTTCATTGTATTGTGACTGTGCCTGGTTCTTCTCTCTTGAAGTAAGAAAAGAAGCATATTTTTTTATTTTATAGGCGCCCATAGCTGAGAGAGATTATATGATTAGAGACTTTAAATTTTAAAAGAGACTGAGTTTCTGAATGTTTAAATTTTTAAGTGTTTGAATTTTTAAAGGCTATAGAACTTTTTAAGTTTGCCAAATGTTTTATATTGTGATGTCTTTACTAATGTGTGATTTTATTTAAAAAGATTTATTTATTTATTTACGTATTTATTTATTTTATGAGTATGAAGGAGTACACTGTAGCTGTCTTCAGACACACCAGAAGAGGGAATTGGATGCCATTACAGACAGTTGTGAGCCACCATGTTGTCTGGGAATTGAACTCAGGATGTCTGGAAGAGCAGTCAGTGCTCTCTCCAGCCCTAATGTGTGATTTCTGGGGGGGGGGGGGGGGGGGGGGAGGGGTGAACAAGAGAGGAAAGATTGCGGCTTAACAGTAATGTGTTTGTGCATTATGTTGACAAGGGGTCAGTTGTGCTGGCTTGTTTTAGGTCAACTTTACACAAGATAAAGTCATTCTTGGGGAGGGAGTCTCAACTGAAAAAATGCAACCATAAGATCTGGCTGTAAGGCACTTTCCTAATTAGTGATTGATGGGGGCGGAACAGCCCACTGTAGGAGGAGCCAACCCTGGGCAGGTAATCTTAGTTTCTCTAAGAAAGCAGGTTGAGCAAGCCATGGGGAAGAAGCCAGTAAGCAGTACTCCTCCATGGCCTCTGCATCAGTTCCTGCCTCCAGGTTCTTGCCCTGTGTGAGTTCCTGTCTTACTTCCTTTGGTGATGAACAGCAATGTGGAAATGTAAGCTGGGTAAACCCTCTCCTTCCCAAACTGCTTTGGTCATGGTGTTCATCATAGCAGTAGTAATACCAAGACAAAAGGTCACAACTATCACTCTTTCTTTTCAACACAGTTATAGAATTTTAATTAAATATGTATCTCAGCTGTTTGAGTATTGCCTAGCATGCACAAAGCCTTGGGTTCAAGTCTCAGCTCCCTATAAACAGATGTTGATAAATGATATGATCCTAGCACTTAGGAGGGCAGGGCAGGAGGATCTGAAGTTTGAGATCAACTTTGACTACAAAGGGACTTTGAGCCCATTCTTGACTTATATGACCCTGTGTCCAAAAATAAATAAACAGATACATACTTATAAAATGATTGGAGAGTTCATGTTCCTTTGAAAGTAATTTCATTTCATCTATATTTAAACCATCCAACCTTGGGTTATTGCCATGTAGTTAAAGGAATACATTTGTTCAATGGTATCTCCCTGTTTTTTTTGATTACAAGGAAAGTCAGTTCATGCGATCCAATCATTGGAATACTATTTTATACTTTTTTTTTTTAAAGAAAGCAGAGGGGACAGCTAAAATTAGAGAAGCCTTTTCCCCCCATTTGATGGATATTAAGAAAATATAGAATATTTGGAATCTTTGACTGAAAACGAAAACAACAAAGACACGTGTCAAGTTCTATGTGTGTGGAAATTTGGTGAAAGTGTTCTGGGGTGGCTGTTAACCAGGAACAGCCTGTCTGTTTAGATGTAGAAAACCTCTGGGTATTCACCTTTAACTTTCTATCTGTGTCTCAGTCATGTGAGTCAATGGCTTGATCTTATCAGCTGTCTTAGCTGGTGTTCTATTGCTGTGAAGGGACGCCGGCCGTGACTGCGGCAGCTCTTATAAAGAAACGCACTTAACTAGGCCTTGCCTACGGTTTCCAAGTTTTAGTTCATTATTGTCATGACAAGAAGCATGGCAGCATGCCAGTAGACACGGTGCTAGAGAAGTACCTGAGAGATCTACATCTGGATCCATCCATAGGCATCAGGCAGAGAGCAATACTGTGACTGGCTTAGGCTTTTGACACCCCAAAGCCCACACCCTGTGACACTTCCCCTAACAAGGCCTCTCAGGCAGTACTACTTCCTGATGGCCAAGCATTCAAATATATGAGCCTATGGGGGCCACTCTTATTCAAAACACCACATCAACCTTTAGTCTCTCTCTCTTTCTCTCTCTGCTTTTTATTTATTTCCAGAACTATTGCATTGGGACGAGCCATTCGTGTTGTGGAACTTACCACCTTGACCTTACACATCCTCTGGACATCCTGAGCCTTTTGCTACGTTTACGTAGGAACTCTTCTTTTTCCCATTCGCCTCAGTGGGATAGAATAAACTACATTCTTGAGTCTGTCTTTCAGTGAGCAGGGCCACTTGCTTGGATTCCTGACTCCTGAAACTAAGAAATGTTTTCTGTCAGTGTCTGATGTATATAGAATGCCCTGAATAACCTCTCCGTGGCCTCCTCTCTCTTTCCAACTGACTGCAGAGGAGGAGTTCTGTATGAACAGGCTTTACTGCTGCTATTCCACTGAGATCTGGGGTCGGTGCTTCCTTTGCTACTGTGGCTATTCTCTCGCTTCATCTGTCTTTTTTTTCTTCTGTCCTTTCATTTGTTTTCTTGTGCTTTGCTGTGGTTTAAATCTGAATTCTCCCTGGTGGCTCATGCAGTAGAGGTTCAGTCCCCAGAGGATAGGCCTTTGGGGCATGATTGGATCATGAGTATAAACATCAGGAATAATTATTGATAATTCACAATTTGAAGGCATTATTGATAATGATGGGGTCTAGTTGGGTAAATTAGGTCACTGATGTGTTCCTTGGAAGAGTAGATCTTGACTCTGACCCCATTTTTTCATTCTTTCTGCTTTCTGGCTCTGATGTATGTGATGGCTAGTTTTTCTGACAGTGACTATTGACTTTGAACTGTGTTTCTGCCATTCTCGGATCCGGCAGTGGAGCCAGTTAACCATGGACTAAAATTTTGAGCTAAGAACAGTCCTTCCCTCTCTTAAATTGCTTCCTTGTGGTATTTTGAGTGACACAAAACTAACAGGTCCTTTTCTCTCGCTTTTTTTTTTTCCTGTGTAGCCCTGGCTGTCCTGGAACTCACTCTGTAGACCAGGCTGGCCTCGAACTCAGAAATCTGCCTGCCCCTGCCTCCCAGGTGCTGGGATTAAAGGCGTGCGCCACCACCCAGCTTAGGTTCTTCTCTACTCATTGCTTCACTGTTCTGTGTGTAAAGTTCCCTGGCCCAGTGCGTCCTTTCTCAGCATCTGCTTTTGAGATGCTAAAGAGGACGACAGTAAACATGTTCCTTTTTTTTCATGTTCGAGTGAGTGATTACATGTATGTGGAGAGGTGCACCTGCATACATGCATGCCTGGAGTTCCGAGGGTGGTACGATGTCCACTTGATTGCTCATGCCAGTGGAATCCCGAGGTGGATGTGACAGCTCCTTGATTGTTTTCTATCTCATGTCTTCAGCAGTGTTTCTTGCTTAACCTACAGCTTGAATATTTGGCTTCTAGAGCCTGGCTAGCTAGTTTGCTCTAGGCGCCCCTGTCTCTGAGTCTCATGGGCTACAGTTACAGACCTGATGCCGTGTCCATCCGGCTCTTTCAAGAGTTCTGGATTCTGAACTCCATCTAGTCTTCACACCGAACAGTGAGCGTGCTGTGCCTCCTAGGCCATCTCCCCAGTTTACATCGAACTGTAGACATGTTTTATAGCATGTGCACACTGAGTTGATTTTATACTGTTTTATGACGTTATTTATTCATTTATATTTTTTTTTCTCAACAGGATTTGTTTGTGTAGCCCTAGCTACTCTGGAAGTCTCTTGATAGACTAGGCTAGCCTCAAATTAGAGATCTACCAGTCTCTGCCTCCATAGTGCTGGGAATAAAGGTACTTACCACCATGCCTGGCTCTCATGAGGGATTTTGTTTATAATTTTAAAAGCTTTATTTTTTCACCTCCTTACTCCCTACTAACTGGAAAGTTGGTTCTTTTGTTAGAACTATGGAAACTCATTTATTCAACACTTTATATGAACTGAACACACACACACACACACACACACACACACACACATGTATCTGGGGATCCTATACATCGGTATATTTTATATATCTGAAATGTGCCCTGAAGACTCACGTGTAAAAGGCTTGGTTCCAGATGACAGGTCTTTGAATTCTGCAGGTTGACAGACCTCGTGGGTCTAGAGACATGGCTCATTGGTTAAGAGTACTTGAGGTTTGCTGAGGACTCAGGGTCAGGTCCCACCTTCCACATGGTGGCCTGTCATCTGCAGCTCTAGTTTCAGGTCCTTCCTGAGGCTCATTTGGACTCCCTGGTACCAGGCATGAAGCATGTGGGGCACAGCCACACATTCAAACAACACCCATACTCATGAGAAAATAAGTCTCCAAAGTGTAGCTCTCCCAAGCAATAGCTGAGAACGGACACACATTCGTTGTGTATCTATTCGTGTATATGAAGGCAAGCTTTCATTCTGAAACAGCTCACAACAGTCGTGCAGTTGTGAGAAAACAGTCTAATCTCTCTTTGCCATTTTAGGTTGTAATGAACTTAAACAGGTTACAAGAATGCCTGTTGTACACACAGCAAGAACTCTAGTTGTCAGCAGTTATTAGCAAGTGAAATAATTAGAGTGGATAGAAAAATATCCGTTCCTTGGGATACATTTGCTGCTGCTGAAGGCACCATTTTTTTTTTTTCAGGAAACATATTCTCATTCTTGACAAATAAATGCAATTATGGTGTATTCCTGTGAATGTTAATATTATCTCAAAGGCTTGGAGGTGCACAGTTTATGATTATTGCTTAACTAATAAAAACTTTTGAAGGTTTTTCATGAGAAAAAAGTTCAGTGAAACCAAAGAATTTAGTAAGGCAGAGTATTAGAGTATTCTAGAACGTTTAGTTCACTTCAACAGGTTAGGAACTTGTTGGTTCGGTTCAAAAGCAAAGCGAATACCTCTAATTAGTGTGCTACTTCCCTCAGAAGCCTATGGCTGAATGCTTGTTAAAAGGGAGATTTAGAAGACCCTCTGGGAAATCTATTGATTACCTGAAGAGTCAACCAGCATTTCAGACGTCTCTTTGCATGACTCCAATTTGGACAATCAAGGCATATTCCTCAGTGCAGAATCTGCCCTATCAGAGTCCAAGGAACCCAAATCTGGGGCTTCTTTCTGGGTGTCTTGACTGGGTAACTGAGTTTCTACACCAGATGCTTTGGCCGCCTGGCCTGTTTAACATAAAACCTGTCTGCGCCAGTACTCCAAGGTAGGCCCGATGTATGTTGCTGGTTCTTTCGAGAGCAGGAAAAGGGAACGGTATTTTGGCAAACTAGCGATTGCAGACACCAGAGAGAGGCCTATTCCACGTTAAAGGGCCTAGGCATTCCTGGTACTTGGGTCTTGCAGAGTTTGGTCGCCACCATATTTGGAGCGTGCCTACTTTGGGGCGGGAACCTCCTCCGGAGTGGTTAGGTCACCGCTGGGGGAGGTGACCTTGTTTGGTTTTGGCACGGGAGAGCAGCGGTGCAGCGTTTCTGCCGCCCCCCGTGGGTCTGATTGGCACGGGAGCTCGGGCTGCCCGAGCGCACGGGCGCGCCTCGCTGGCCTCCCCCGGCGGCCCGCGGCCAGGCAGAGGCGGGAAAGCCGCGCGCCTGCGCCGTGGGAACCGAGGCCGGAGGCGAGAAGCGGGGAGCGGAGGGGGCCGTTGGAGCCGAGTAGCGTACAGAGCGGCGTGTGACGCGGGGACGCCGCGCGCTCCCAACGTCGCCCCGGTTTGACGCACACGGCACCAAACTGTGAGTTTCGGGGGTCTTATTTGGTCGGATTAGCCCGGGCCCCGGCTGCGTTTCGGACGTCCGGGCTGAGGCGGTGGCGGGGCTGAGGGTGGCGGACGAAGTTGTGGGGGGACCCGGCCCGTGGCGCTCGGGCCCGGGGAGCTACGCCCTAGGCTGGCTCCCTACCCTCCGAAAGGACGCGTTTTGCTGCACAGGCTAAGATGGCGGCTGCTGCCGAGGAGGCGGAGTTGCTGCTGCACAAGGAGCCCGGGCCGCGGGGTCCGGGAGGCGGCGGTCGCGGGGGGCCGCGGAACCTTAGGTGAGCGGCGGCGGCCGCCGCGGGGCGGGACTTGGAGGCGGGCGGGGGGCCTTTCCGCTGCGGCGGCTGCGGATCCGGTGGCGGACACAAAGGGGCTGAGCCGGGCTGCAGACTTGGGGGTTTTGTTTAGTCACATGTAGCGGAGCAGCCAGTGAGCGGTAGGGGGAAGGGGGCCGAGATCCGGAGGTCCGGGGAGCCCTGCGGTCGCCATTGTAACGACCCGAGTAACGGGGCGGTCCGAGAGCAGCCAGCCGGCGCCCCGTGCGAGGCTACTCCGTGCCGGCCTGGAGCTCCGGCCCTGGCGCTAACTGTCCACACCCCTCCCCTGACTTTGGGACCAGAGCACATAGCCTTCCCCTTCTTCCCACTGGTCTGCAACGTCTTGTGCCGCTAAGTGCCTGGGAAATAACTCCAAGAGGTTAAAAAAAAAAAAAAAAAAAAAAACCCGAAGGAAAAGGACCAAAAAAAAAAAAAAATCACTCGAAGTGTTTGGGTGGCCAAGGGGCTTGGTGGGTATCCAGCTAAAGCTTTTTGCCTCTCCAGGTCTGATTCCCTGGCCTTTGTGTCCCTGGGAACTTAATCTCTGCCAGAGGAAAGCAGGTGTGCTCCATCCACTCCTCCCGAGAACATGAAGATGAGTTGTCCCAGACCCTTCCCCGTGATTGGAAACTTAGGTGGTTTCTTGTTGCGAGACTTCACAGACGACTCTCGTGTTGGGATCCATCCATGGTTTTAGCGACATTAGTGGAAAAGTTTTCTTCAACTGTTTAAGTAATACTGACTTAAATGTAGTTGTTATAAGACTTTCATATTAGATTTCAAATTTTATGTGATAAACTCAACGAGGGGATGGATCCCCACGGCTTGTGGCCCTGAAATGATGGCCCTGTTCTGTGCACGAGTTAATTTCCACAAAAGTACCCAAGCACCATCACCTGTTGTGGCCAGTCCTGATTGATGCCAAGTTGACCGCATCTGGGAGATGTGTTGTATTTGCCTTTAATCGTGTTGTAGTTTAGTTGATTTTGGCCCCACGAAGGAAAGTATTTCAGAACCTAAACAACTAAAGTTCCCCAGATCAAGAAAATCTGCTTCAGGGTCATGTGTAAGTATCTAGGGAACTAGGTGTCAGCAATACAGCTGTACCTTATTTCGCCGTAGGTTTGGTAAGAAAGAAATGGATTCTATACTGAGGTTATAACTCAGTGTAGACCTTTAGCTTGGTGAAACCTGAATGCCCGACTGGTACTAGTATGTATGTTGCTGTTGAAAATATGGCTGTAAAAGTTTTAAATACTTTATACTGTGTTTGCATCATGCATTGTATTCCAAGTAACTAATATGGAAGTGTGAATTCCAAAAGAGCTGGTGCCTTGTAGTGCCATTGATATAATTACATGAAGGAATATTAAAACATCTTTAGTTCTTTGAACTTTTTTTTTTAACATTACTTAAAACTTTAGTTTTCCTTGTTTCTTTCTGGGTATGTATTTTCCCTTTGTTAGCTTTCCTTCAAATACAGAACAGTTTTCTATTAGCAGGCAGGGGATACGCTAACAAGCAGATGGATCATACAATATTACAGAGAAAGCTGGCCGAAAGGGCTACTGTTCTTACTCATTGCCTTAGTATTGAGTAAGTTAATGGTGATGGAAGACATCTCTAACTCCTACCCTAGTCCTAGAACCTGATAGTGGTTTTAAAAGCAAAGGGCATTACTGAGCATACCTGCTAACTAAAGCGTCATTAGTGAGACCTTCTGAGACAATACATTTAATGTTATGTAATTCCGTAGCAGCACTGCTTATGTATAGATTTTGAGAACTTTCCAACACTTGCATGACCGAGAAATGTAAAAATTGAAAACAAAGAACGAGCTTGATAACTGACCTTGAAAAGATGGAGATACTTGCTGTTACTGCTAGGGAAGGCTGGGGAAGATACAAGATGTTACAGGCTGTGCTCGTACCTCTCTCGGTAATGTCATTTTGTTGGATAAACAGACATGCCTCTCAGACTACTATTTTAAGTGACTTTAAGGCCCACTACTGCTAGTACAAGTCTTAGGAAATGCAACAAGTGGTGAGACCATCCATGGTGGAGGTCACAGTGCTGCTTGGTGTGTAGCTC
Organism: Apodemus sylvaticus; assembly: GCF_947179515.1. Classification (NCBI taxonomy): domain Eukaryota; kingdom Metazoa; phylum Chordata; class Mammalia; order Rodentia; family Muridae; genus Apodemus; species Apodemus sylvaticus. The sequence goes on from NC_067482.1 coordinate 3,197,076, forward strand.
CTGTGGGTCATTTAAAGTGCTTTTTATTTTATTTTCTTTCTCCTAAGGGTTGAAACGCTAGTTCACAATTTTCAACCCTGAGTATATTACACTTAGTCTTGTGCTAATTAGGGTTACTTTGAGGTTTTTTGTAATTATAAAGTGTCACCTGCATGCCTTAATCGCGCTTTAGGTTTTTCAGTTCAAGTTCTAGGAGGGTTTGGCTAGCAGAAGAAAATCTTGAGAGATAGAAATGGTGGAAGGTCTGCCATACCAAAGACACTGTTATTGTGTAGGATTAGAGTTTGAACTCTGCTCACAGTGTGGCTCTGGGAGGGAAAGGGCTGCTTGCTACGTGTACCGGCCACAGGAGGGACTTGGCCTGTAGTAAATGTAGGAGTTGACTTATCGAGTTGCCAGTATGAGTTTATAGAGCATTCTGAGTGCTTAGCAGTTCTGTTAAGAAAATTAAGAAAGATTTAAAATTAGTGGCTTTGTAAATTAAACAGTGGAGTGAATGGTGGATTTTGTAATTTGGGTATTCATGAGGTCTTTGTTTTTCTGAATTTATCTGGTATAGATGTATTTTTTTTATGTGAAAACATTGGACAGTTTATTTGGTGTAGTCCTAAAGGTGCTGTTTGTGACTAGGGTTAAGTAGAAGGACATAGCTGCTTTTAGTACTACCATCTATGCCATTGAATTTTGGAGGTTTTGAAAATGACTGATTCTTTCCAGAGTGGTTGTACCAATTTGCAACCCCACCAGCAGTGGAGGAGTGTTCCTCTTTCTCCGCACCCTCTCCAACACCTGCTGTCTCCTGAATTTTTAATCTTAGCCATTCTGACTGGTGTAAGATGAAATCTTAGGGTTGTTTTGATTTGCATTTCCCTAATGACTAATGAAGTGGAGCATTTTTTAAGATGCTTCTCCGCCATCCGAAGTTCTTCAGGTGAGAATTCTTTGTTTAACTCTGTACCCCATTTTTTAATAGGGTTGTTCGGTTTTCTGGAGTCTAACTTCTTGAGTTCTTTATATATATTGGATATTAGCCCTCTATCTGATGTAGGATTGGTGAAGATCTTTTCCCAATTTGTTGGTTGCCGATCTGTCCTCTTGACGGTGTCCTTTGCCTTACAGAAACTCTGTAACCTTATGAGGTCCCATTTGTCAATTCTTGCTCTTAGAGCATACGCCATTGGTGTTCTGTTCAGAAACTTTCTCCCTGTACCGATGTCCTCAAGGGTCTTCCCCAGTTTCTTTTCTATTAGCTTCAGAGTGTCTGGCTTTATGTGGAGGTCCTTGATCCATTTGGATTTGAGCTTAGTACAAGGAGACAAGGCGGTTCCTCCGAAAACTGGGCACCTCACTTCCAGAAGATCCTGCTATACCACTCCTGGGCATATACCCAGAGGATTCCCCACCATGTAATAAGGATACATGCTCTACTATGTTCATAGCAGCCCTATTTATAATTGCCAGATGCTGGAAAGAACCCAGGTATCCCTCAACAGAAGAGTGGATACAAAAAATGTGGTATATCTACACAATGGAGTACTATTCAGCCATTAGAAACAATGAATTCATGAAATTCTTAGGCAAATGGATGGAGCTAGAGAACATCATACTAAGTGAGGTAACCCAGACTCAAAAGGTGAATCATGGTATGCACTCACTAATAAGTGGTTATTAACCTAGAAAACTGGAATACCCAAAACATAATCCACACATCAAATGAGATACAAGAAGAAAGCAGGAGTGGTCCCTGGTTCTGGAAAGACTCAGTGAAACAGTATTTGGCAAAACCAGAACGGGGAACTGGGAAGGGGTGGGAGGGAGGACAGGGGAAGAGAAGGGGGCTTACGGGACTTTCGGGGAGTGGGGGGGGCTAGAAAAGGGGAAATCATTTGAAATGTAAATAAATTATATCAAATAAAAAAAAAAAAGACAAAAAAAAAAAAAAAAAAAAAAAAAAAAAAAAAAAAAAAGAAAATGACTGATTCTAGTGATAGCTCACCCTGCTGGTTGGCTAAAGTATCTCTCTCCTCTTACACAAACAAGTACCTCATGAGATCTGGAGGGTGGAACACCACATTTAGTAGAGTCTTTCATCAGGGAATGGAGTCTGTGTGAAAGGGTCTTTTCTTGTGTCTGAAGGCCTCAGTTTCTCTGCTCCTTGGTTTTTCTCAGCTTTCCACAGTTGACCTGTGGGGCTACGTGTTTGAGCTTAACCTGGAGCTCTTAACTGATGATTTGGTTTGTATGCATCTTTGTTTTTAAATTGAAGGTCTCTTGAGATTAGAGAGTTGCCAGGCTTGGAACCCCACACTAGTAATTTTCTCACTGGTGTAGCATTGTGAATTTGAGGCTGTAAAGGCTGGTGCCCCTACAGTCCCATCTTCTTGGTCCCCCCCAAAATCCCTTCCCAGATGAGTGATATTAACAAGAAGTCTTGTGATATAACTGTTGCTCTCTTAGAAGAAACGCTGAGATTTCAAGAGGAAAAAGAGTGACTTTCTTGAGGTTGGGGGAAGGAGGCTAGATTAGGCTAGCTTGTCTTAAGAAATTGCCTATGCCTATGCTAATCTTTGATAGACTTCTATCTGTATGGAATTGTTGATGATATTTTGGGTCTGCAGTTTCATAAGTAAATGTAGATAAGTGATTTATTTTATGAAATTTAGTTCTATTAATGTAGATTGTGGTAGAATTAAAATAGACTAGAGTGGTCCAGACAGATAATGTGTAGTAGGCCTTTCTTAACATGCACACCGTTCATTTAATGCACAGCGTCAGAAAAACCTAAGGTGGCAAGTCTTTGGGATTAAAGCACCTTTTACCAGATGCGCTTACCTATATTCTATTGATTATTGAATTTAAAATTTTTGCTTTGTTTGTCCACATAGCTGTGGCTGTCCCGTAACTTTGTATGTAGACCAGGCTGGCCTAGAACTCACGGGGAGATCCCCTAGCCTCTGCCTGGGGTTCAAGGTGTGTAACACAGGTGCTGGGAATCAGGGTGTACATACAGTACCACTTCTTGCTCAGTTATTTCAATCTTTTAACCTTCCTCCATGGTGTTTGTTTGCCATGCACATATTTTTTTTTTTTTTTTTTTTTTTTAGTATCAGATCACCATTAATTGGAGCGGGAGGGTGGTTTCCAATTTGTTTGCAAATAGTTTATGAAGGTTTAGAGGAAAACTTTGCTGGAGTTGGAACTGACTGCATTTGCTAATACTGACAAAGTGAGTATGTAAGCATGTTTATGGAATCAGCTGAGGTAGGAAGAGAGAAAAGTTTAGAAATGTGAACCTTCATTTTCACTGCGAGCACCGAGTGGTTCTGACAGCATCACTGTTTCTTCCAGAAGTCACTTAAAGTCAGCTTTCCTCATCAACAGCAGTTACTGTCATTGTCATTCCTATAGGAACTCAGTTCTCACAGTGGTAGGGTTAGAATCGTTGGCTTTTGTACATGTCCAATTTTAGGCTATATTTACAAAAAAGGAGAATGTTAAAAGAATCTTTTGTTTTTTTTTTGTTTTGTTTTGTTTTATTTTTTGTTTTTTCCAGACAGGGTTTCTCTGTATAGTCCTGGCTGTCCTGGAACTCACTCTGTAGACCAGGGTGGCCTCGAACTCAGAAATCTGCCTGCCTCTGCCTCCCAGAGTGCTGGGATTAAAGGCAATGTTAAAAGAATCTTAGAGCAGGCATAGAAGTGTACCCCTCTGATCATAGAGTAAAACCTGTAACCAGGTTAAAATTCATGATACTTCACTTACTGCAAGTGGATGAGCAGAGAGACTTGGGATGACTGCTTCTTCGTGTCGATGCCCCTGTTTACAACATTCTTTTTTTGTTGCTTTCTCTCTCTCTCTTTTTTTTTTTAACTTTTTTATTAGATATTTTCTTTGTTTACAATGTTTACAATATTCTGAATTCCATTGCTGCCCTTTAACATTTTGGTCATGTGGCTGTGACCATTGGAGGAGAGGAGGGGGTAAGCAGGTTATGTGTGTGTCAGTGTAACACACACACACATACACCCTAGGTAAGAGTGAGGCGGCCTAGGGAGATGGCTCATTTGGTCCCTGCTGTGCAAGCGAGGCCCCAAAATGAGATTCTCAGTGTCCAGGTAAAAGCCAGCTGAGGCTGTGCCTGTGAGTCAATCCCCATGATAAGCCAATAAAGATATATTCCCAGAAACTATGGATCTGGAGTTTCAGGTTCAAGAGAGACCTTGTCTCAAAAAAATAAAGATGGAGAGCTATTGAAGACCTGATGCTAACCTCTCGTCTTCATAAACATGTATATAATGCCACCACCTAGAAACACACCCAAAAACAGGTGAGGCAGGAAATGGGATCTTCCTACTGTAGTCTTGAGTGGGATTCTTAATTTCTCTTAATAGAGCATTTCTTTGCCCATTTTCTTTTTTTTTTCTGTGCACCCCCACACATATTTGATATGTTATCTTTTCTTTAATATTTTTCTCTTTCCCCATCAACAAAATTGTACAAGCTAGTAAAATTTCCATTTTACACAAGGAGATATGTAAACGTGAAATATATTTTATTTATGTTTAAAAGTTTTTGGCAATTTAAAGAATAAGGGAAGGTCTCGAATAATCTTTTTCCAGACAGGGTTTCATGTCGTCCCTGCTGCACCCCACTTCATCATATAGCCAAGGGTGATCTTGATCTCCCATGTGCTGGGGACAAGTCTTCATCATTACTCATGACCTGAAAAGTTGCCTCTGCTTCTAGCACCCTCATATAGTAATGGCATTATTCATATAAAGTGAAATTTGTCTATTATGTGTTTCTATGATGCTAACAAGGTATAAATCTCCATTTTACATATAAGGAAATAACTCAGAGTTAAAACATTATAGTTAACAGATCACCAGGTTTGGATTTGATTCTAGAAATGAGATGTTTTTATTTTCTCAGCGTATGTCTGTCCATCCCTTTACCCTCTTGTACAGTACTTATCTCCTGGTTCTAAAACTCAGCAGTATAAGAAGCATTTTTTGCCTATTGTAAGTAGTATCTTGTTGCCGATTATGGTTAATTGTGACCATTGTATAAAGACTCTTTGTCTCAGTAGTTGGACATTGGTATGATGATATTGGCTAAAATTGAAGCTGCTTTTTCTTTTCTGAGTGACCAAGATGAACAAAATTAATTATAACAAAATCTCAGTGGACTAGGATTGCTACAAGTTTAATCATGCTGTGATGCTCTGTGGAGGACGTTTAATTCAAAATTAGATATAGGTAAGGTGTGCATGGCATACTGAATGTAGCCATCTGAAATTAGTTTCTCTTGTATCTTTATACTCTTAAAAGGCCATAACCTTTGTTAGAAATCATTAGTTGCTATTTAAAATAGGCAAGTATAGACACAGGTCTCTAATTCCAGAGCTTAGTCAAGGTGAGAGAAAAGCGAGGTTCTGTGTTTGGTTACACAGTACGTTCTAGGCTATCCTGTGTTACATAGTGAACCCTTACTTCAAAAACCAAACAAAATAACAAATAGCTGTAATTTTAAAAATCAAATGGACATTAGAGTATTTTATTTCTAAGGAATTTGTTTTACAAACAATAGCTATATTTACTTTTACCCTCTCATTTAGAGGAAAAAACCTGGTCTACAGAGTGAGTTCCAGGACAGCCAGGGCTATACAGAGAAACCCTGTCTCGGAAAAAAAAAACAAACCAAAAATCAAAAAAAACAAAAATTGTATATTCAAAGATAATCTGTGAGGTATTAGAATTGTGGTTAATATTTTATTCCTGGCTGGAATGGAGTACTATTCAGCCATTAGAAACAATGAATTCATGAAATTCTTAGGCAAATGGATGGAGCTAGAGAATATCATACTAAGTGAGGTAACCCAGACTCAAAAGGTGAATCATGGTATGCACTCACTAATAAGTGGATATTAACCTAGAAAACTGGAATACCCAAAACATAATCCACACATCAAATGAGGTACAAGAAGAAAGGAGGAGTGGCCCCTGGTTCTGGAAAGACTCAGTGAAACAGTATTCGGCAAAACCAGAACGGGGAAGTGGGAAGGGGTGGGTGGGAGGACAGGGGAAGAGAAGGGGGCTTACGGGACTTTCGGGGAGTGGGGGGGCTAGAAAAGGGAAATCATTTGAAATGTAAATAAATTATATCGAATAAAAAAAATATTTTATTCCTGGAAGTTTTACATTTTAGATGCTCTTACTGTTAAGAATATATGAGGTGTTATATACCTTTAGTTTAGCTATTCTACAATGTATATATTTCATATATATGTGTACACACACACAGAGAGGCAATTTCTGTCAATTTGAAAAAGAAAAGTCGTGGCAGTGTGTACCCATAATTTCAGGGCTGGGGTGGTGTAGGCAGGGTAATTCTCAGGGCTTGTGAAGCAGCCAGTCTAGCTGAGTCTGTAAGCTCCTAGTTAGTGAGAGACCTTGTTTTCAAAGAGCAAAGGGTAGAAGAGTTGAGGGGATACTCCAGCATCTGGTCTCCATGGGACTCTGAAAATGTGTACCCACAAGTGTACAGGACACCCAGCAGTTACTCTGTAGGTATATTAATAGTACAGGTCAGGACTGCACAGTAGAGGTGAGCTATGAGAATTTAAATTATAGCCACACTGAAAGTATTGGTCAAAATGTAAATGTATTTCAACCCAGTGTATATCCAAAATGCTAGTCTAATATGTTTATATAACTGAAATATTTACATTTGCTATCCATATCAAAGCTTTAAAGTCACAAGCTACTACAGACATAAAGCACATATTTCTATTTAGACAACATAACAGTTACTGAATTGGACAATGTGGGTCCTAGAAAGTCCTTTCTAGGGTTTGGAGGAAAGTATAAAGTTGAAACTTAATTAAATGATGGTTGAAACAAAGGAATGCCTGAGAAGAATCTTACTTAAAAATTGGATAAAAATTAAAGTAGATATACATTGAACCCAAGTGATAGATTGGAAATCTGGGTTAGGATATGTAAGGTATAGAGACACAGGCTAATAATAATGTACATGTGTATAATCTTATTATGGATATTGAGCTGGTATTTAGAATTAATTAATGCAGAGTTAGAAAAATGCTAAAAAAATACCAAAGGCTTGTGGCTCTTCCAAGATTTTCCATGTAGGGGGATAATGTTATGTGATGGTGATGAATCAAGTAGATTGAAAAATGAGGAATGAATCTTAGAGACCTACAGTGATTTGTTTTTAAATGCTTTATTTAGGCAAAGCTTAACCCAGATCTATTAAGTACCAAGAATATACACAGGTAGCTTTTTCCTAAAATCCAGATCATGAGAATGAATGTTTTTTGCAGGGACTGGGGAGGTGGCTCAATGGCTAAGAACACTTGCTGTTCTTCCAGAGGATCTGGGTTCAGTTCCCAGAAACCATATCAGCAGGTTCACAACTGCCTAACTCAGGCTCCAGAGGATTGTATGCCCTCTTCTGGGCTCTGTGGGTACTATACTTGCGGTGCATACACACACACACACACACACACACACACACAAAATCTTAAAATTTTTTTTCTAATTCTAGCACTCTTATAGAGGCAGGCAGATCTCTGTGAGTTCAAGGCTAACCTATGCTCTGTATTTCACAACATAATAACATTTCTGCACTGAAAAAGGTGATCTGTGTTGCCTTGTCATAATTCCCTGTTAGACTGTGCTAGTATTCTGACCTTTTATCACCTAGGTTGGCTTTGTTTCTGAACTTACTGATGGCATACCTAGTTTTCTTTTGAAGGGTGGGAAGAGTTAATGAGTCTTATGTCCTTGTTTGCCATTGTATGACTTTAGAAGTAAGTCAGATGACACTTGGTATGATGGCTTTTTACCCCCATTGTGGTTTATGCCAAGATCGGAGAGGAGCATCTCAGTTTTTACTAGCAGTAACCCTTTAGTGGTTAGTGTTATGACCTCGAAGTTTATTTAGAATTTAGGGATTTGAATTACCCTAAGACAGATAACAGCTGTCTTTTCATTATATTATTATCTATGCATATAGACAAGAAGTAAGTGACTTGTCCCCTTAATGGATACCTTTTGGAGCCTTTTAAATAGTCACTTCTAGATTAAATGTGTGGTTTTTCCAGGGAGCTTGATAAGGTATTTGATTTCTTATTGTAATTGTCGCAGTAGTAATAAATTGTACTTGTTTTACAATTAAAGTATCCACCTCTTAAGTAAAAGGATTCTAGCATTTGTTGTTAACCTATGAATAACTGGAGCCTAACCTTTCAGGTTGTTGCACGTGAGTATAAATAGTTAAAGCCTATAAAGGAGGCTTTACTAACTGAACATTGTGATGGGGTTGCTGGTCAATCATAATGGTATCCTGGCCTGTTATCCTAGCACATGGGAAGTGGAACCAAGGGATTGGGAGTTGAAGGTCATCTTCTGGCGGCAAGGTTAATGAGGCCATCTTGGGTCCTGTGAGCCTGTCTCAACTCTCTTCCCCACTCCTCATCTCCACAGAAAGAAGAAAGAAATGTAATTGTTTATCATGATTTTTGCTTACAGTGTTTGAATTTTCTCTTCAGTTGGAAGCAGTAATTACATGACTGTTACTCATTAATGCTAATCAGTGGAAGCTTTATAATGGCATAATATTAAACTGGTGCTTTGGAGAGAATCTTTTTTTCCCTGAAATCTAGAGTTGTAAAGGTATATAGTAAAGAAAATATGCATCTTTATATTTTATTATACCTAGTTTTGAAGAATGGATATGTTTTGTATATTCTGTAGAAATTGCCGTAAAAGATTTTATTAATATTTAGATTATGAATGTGTTTGAGCTAATAAAATTTTGTATTCTGTGTGAAGAATTTTGGTTTTTTTTTGAATAAACATATTTAATATATTGCTGCTCTTGAGAATTTGCATAGTTGTCTTGAGGATGGCTAACTGTATCTGCTGTATTTTCTTAGGGTAGGCAACTAGGGCTAATGTACAATTGGGTAGATCAGACATTAAAAAAGTACATTCTTTGACTTCAGAATGTTAAGATTTTATAAAAGTGTGGGGGTCTTATTTACTGGATTTAGGAATTTACAAAAGAATTCAGGTGTCATTATGTGTAGAAAACCTGAAGAATATGTTTTATGTTACTGTGTTGTTTGATAACCATTTGTGAGTTTGCGTTTGAGAAATTTGATTTTTTTTCAGAAACATTGTGTTATGGCATGTCTCATTTTTCACATCTTTTTTAAAAACTGTTTGAAACTTTGTATTGCAAAAATAGTTTTTACTGCAGTATGTGTTTTGTTGTATTTTTCTAGTTGAAGGTCAATATGTTACACTTTGAATTGTACCTGAGCCTGAGCAGCCTACCTTGACAAGCAGGCAGGCAGTGCAACAGAAACCGAAATAGGAGCCAGGCAGAGTAAATGCAGAACACATCAGTAAACATTACAGAGTTGAAAATTACAATATCAGTAAAAGTGATATGGTTTACAGGGCAAATCTGCCTGTCACATGTATTTGAACCTGGAGTCATAGAATAAGTTATTTATGTTATTTATTATATTTAAAAAGTTTTGTTTACATCAAGCAGAATTGGCAATCTATGCTTACTATACTTAAAAAAAAAAAAAAAAAAAAAAAAAGGAAGCAGGGTGGAAATCCAGACTAAAAAGTAATGTTCTCTAGGAAATCCAAAATCCAACAGCTTCTTTTAACTATTTGTTAAAGACCTGAAGCAATTAACAAAACCAGACAACACAGCTGTGCTGCAGCTGCCCTGCATTGTCTTCATATAGGGAGGTTGTCCAGTTGACTCAGGGTCTGCTGGGTGCTCTGCAGAGCTGCTGCTGTGTTAATGTGTGAGGGTTGTTTTGTAAAGCTGCTTTGTAAAATAATGTACCTACATTTTGAAGAAGTGCTATGAATGGATACAGGGACTTAGGGAGAAATGGCGGTTCAGAGAAAATCAGAGGTGGGAATTATAGGATATAGTCATTTTTCTTTACTAGAATTAATTTTAAAACAAAGTAACACAAACTTGATACATTGTAGCATGAACTAGAGGGATCTGAAGTTTCCCTTGGAGATTTGAAAAGGGTTCACTGATCTTTGATTGTCCAGAATTCTATGAAAAGGAAAAAAGGTAGCGAGAAAAATGCTTGGGGAGGTGAGTGAGGTTGAGGGGTCAGGCAGAGCAGAGGAGTCACTAAGAGGAGGATGGCTGGTGGGTATGTTTCTGAAACTAGTTTTCAAAATGCTGCCTCAAACTCACCATGTAGACGAAGTAAACTTCACGTGCACAGATGATGTCCTCGCCTCTGCTTCCCAGAGTCTGGGATTAAAGCTGTGTGTCACCACATCCAGCAGAAGATGGATTACAAAAAACAATTGATAATAAATACTGAGGCTCCTAATCATGCAGTACAGAACTAAATAAAAACCTACTTGCTGCTGGAAAAAAGGCTCAGTGAGCAACGCACATGTGAGGGCTTGGATTTGGTAAAAGCTAAGTACAGATTTGTGCATTTGTAGTCTCAAGTTCCTGTGGGGAAGGACAGGAAGAGGGGAGGGGTGTGTGTGTGAGAGAGAGAGAGAAAGGGAGAGAGAGAGAGCAGTGTGGGAAGTGGTGGTGGTGGTTGAGGAGACAGGTGTGTGTGTGTGAGGGAGAGAGTGGTGTGTGTGGGGGTGGTGGTTGAGGAGACAGGTGTGTGTGGGGGGGGGGAGTGGGTGGTTGAGGAGACAGGCGTGTCTGTGGAGCTCCTTCACAGGCCAGTGTAAGTCTAGCTGAATTGACAAGCTTCAGGACATCTCCAGCCTCCACAGGCAGGCACACACATGAGCATATGCACTCATAGGAACATATACATGCCCAGTACTATTCACAAAATGAAACAGTATTACTATTTTCTGCTATTCAACCATTTAGTTGGTGGAAAAGTTTACATTTGAGTTATAAACTTAAAATATTTTTGCATTTATATAGATATGGGTACTTTATGCATGTACATCTGCACACCCACCAGAAGACAGCATCAGGCAATTGTGAGCTGCCATGCGGGTGCTGGGAATTGAACTTGGGACATTTGGAAGAGCAGTGAGTGCTTTTAACCACTGAGCCATCTTTCTAGCCCTGAGTTATAAAATCAAAATACATAGGTCTTTTTCCCTAAAAGACTCAGTGACTTGAGTTTTTGTTAAGTTTGGTGTAAGAACACTTGAGACTAGCGTGGTCTACATAGCTTCAGGACAGTCAGGGCTACACAGACATTTCTCTAAAAACAAAACCCACATTAAAACCCCAGAAAGTTGTACTGTAATGATTGAATTTTGAATGAAATATTTGAGTTTAATGGAATGTAATGCTAATATTAGTCATAGTGTAAGAGGTAATTGATATAAGATCTGATAGAAAACCAAGAAATAGTTAAAGGTAATGATCTGGACCACCTGGTTCTGTTATCCTGTATTAGAGGTGGGTAAAAATCAGGCCCTGTGCTTGGCCAGGTGCTCTGCCTCTGCTCAGCATTAGTAGGAAATACACATTTAGTTCCATGACAGGTACATATCTTTACTAGAATTTCTCAAAGCTTCTGAATTGAGTGTATATTATGCTTTATAATGTCTAGAAGTGTATGTGTAAAAGATAATTCTTGGAATAAAATTAGGAAAAAAAACATGAGAGTTACAGCCATAATAACATTTAAATATTCTGCTTTTTAAAAGAAGAGTTCAAAAATGGTGTCTTAGTTTTAAGTTAGTAATGTGTTTTGAAATAAAATTACATTTTAGCTATAATAGTATTAGCTTACAGAAACGTGATAATAGCTTTTAGAAACATGGGAAAATAGTTAAATTTGACTCTGTCTGAGTTACCTTTTGTCCCCCAAATCAGCTAAAGGAAAGACATTTTCCTTGCTGTCAAGTGGGAACTAGAGATTTCATCTATATTTTTCAACCTGGGAGTTCATATAGATAGGACAGGCGAGGAGAGACAGCAGAAAGCCACTCTGATAGTGTGTGGGCACAGGAGGCCCAGCTTTTCCCAGCTCTCATTCCTGTCGTGATTCCTGAGCTGTGGGAATTTGCGTCCTTGCCGTGGATGCTTGTAGGTTGAGTAGTAATGAGAAATGTGTACCCACAGGAGCAGAAGGCGCCCTGTGAAGGGCACCAGGACATTAAGTGACTGTCAGACACTGCATTAGCTTAGGAGAGGTGTAGGACCTAGAGGCAATGTCAGAAGTCCTGTGTGATCTGGTGAATGCCTTAGGCTGACCATGCTGTTGTAAAGGTGGCCCTCTAGGTAGATATCATTTACTGGGGGAATTGCTTTTCTGCCTGTCTCCTGGCTATCTTGTTTTCTAAGCCTGATTCACCAGTTTTCTTTTCAAATGTAATTATCTGAGACTCAACCAGAATTGATTTCTACTCCTTATCCATTAAAAATTTTCTGGGTTTTGTTTTGCTTTCCATTTCCTTTTCCTGTACCTCCCTTCTCCTCCTCTCCCCCTTCTCCTCCCTTCCCCCTTCTACTCCCCTCCCCCCTCCCCTCCCCCTTCTACTCCCCTCCCCTCCCCTTCTCTTTATTTAATGCAGGATCTCACTCTGTAAACTAAGCTGGCTTGGCTGCAAACTCAGTGACCCACCTGCCTCCTGAGCTGGAATTAAAGGCTTGTGCCACTCTGCCTGGCCTTGCTGTGTTTTTAACAAGTGATAACTAAAGATGAAAATGAAAAACGGTAAAACCAATACTAAAACAAACATGATACCTCTATGCTAAACCAATTGAGTGAAAGAGGAATTTGTTTCATTAGTCAGTGTATTAAACACAGTATTAGGCTTAAATTTGTGATTAAAAATTCGCTTTGAGACATAAACAATATTTCTCAAGTTGATAACTCTAGGGTTGGATTTTAATTCACCTTTAGAATTTTATAAATCAAGTAAACCATAACTGAAGACTGGACTGATTTGAATATAAATGTTTTATTTAATAAAATATTGCTAATGTCCCCAGAAGAGTACATATTTTCTCAAATTCCTATGATTCTTTCTGTTTTATTAAAAAGTGTTTTAGAAAGTTTAATATTGGGGGCTGGAGACTTGTGGATTATGAGCACTTGTTGCTCCTGCATAGAAATCTTTTAAAGAAGGTTGTATATCGGCCTCCAAGAGGGTTTTAATTTTATAGAAGAAAAATTCTATAGACAGTTATTGTAGTGTAGTAAAACTCAATGTTAAAGGATAATAACTAGAGTAACTACTGTGCCTTGCTTGACCATGAAAACATTTGACCGCTGTAGGTTAAAGAGCCATTTAGCACCAACATCCCATTAGAATTATAATACAGATTAAGAGAGTGATCACTGAAGTACACCCTGGCAGCAGGTGGTGAAGACCCTTATAGAGAAACCTGCTGATGCTCAGTGGACAGGGCCTGCAGTTGGCCATGAGCTGGTGAGCATAGGGCCTAGTAAGTGTGAAACAAGCAACACTCACGGATCTTTTCCCTTCCAATTTCTTTTCTTACTCTGAACTGGAAGATCTGCGTAGATGAGAGTTACTAGGCGCAGCTCAGGGTAAGGAATATCATACCTGAACTCAAGGTAGATCAGATAGCTACACGCTGTACTAGGATTCAACACCAGCCTGTTTTCTCCTCTTAGTTGTGGCTGTCAGGATCCCATCCCAGATTAAAGATGGGAATATTCATCCTTTTACAACAGTGATGTGATAAAGAAAAAACAAAGTTGATAGCACAAGACCCAGGTAAATGGTTCAGATTGGCTACACTGTAGTTGGTACCTACCCACACAAAGCTTCTGAGCAACTCTTAAAAAACGTATCTACCCTTAGAACTGAGAGTCACCAAATATTTGAGAATAGCCCCCATCCCCGCCCCCAAATGGTAGGGAAGGAAGCAGAAATGTTGCGAGAACATGGTGATATGTTTAGAAATTTAAGTAAGAGTCATAGAAATATAGACTGGAGTAATGGGATGGGAAATTGAGAACACTGCACACCTAAGAGAAGAATTGAGAGTTCAGTATCTTAATAGAAATTTGGATGGTAAAGTCAAGTCTTCCACAAAAGGTAAAAAGGGGTACACAGTAGAGAAGGTAAAATTAGAACACTTTGGATGGTCAACATGGGAAAACAGACTAGGAGAAATGGATGGAAGAACTAAGTGGTTGAACAAGAATTGAGTTTTACATAACAACAGGGTTCACTGGAGCCTGGTGATGGTACATGCAGGATTGCAGTTGGAGAATAGTATGGGAGGGATATGGAAGTAGCTGAAGTTCAACCTGAGTTGTGTAGCAAGACGGTGTCTCAAAAAAAAAGTGGGGGTGAGGATGGGGTCAGGCTGAGCTGTAGCTCAGTGATAGAGCCCTTGCCTAGCATGCTCACGGCTTTGGAAAACACAGATGCTTACAGAATGTTTAGCATAGTGTTTGGAAACATGTCCATGTCGAAGTTTTAGACAACCAGAAATAAAAGGAAGTACTTTCCCCTAATCATGAAAAGGATTCCAAGTCAGCATTGGGAAATAGTCGGTCATGGGATGACGCTTTCAAGACTGCAGGAAAGTGACTCCGTGGCTCCTTTTGCACTCTATTAACTTGTCTAGTGTGAAGCAGGTGTAAAGCCAAAACCTAGCTGAAAGTTTTAGTTCAGATGCAGTATGCCTTAGGAGGTAACGGAAAGGCATATGTTAAAGTATGGGGTGAACTCAAGAACACGGTTCATTCTAGACATGAGTGCATGGAATCCCTGCAGTGATGGCAGAGGGAGAACCAAGGACTGCGTGTTTGAAGAGTAGCCAGCTCCGATTAGGGCGGGAGGATAAATAGTTCTATGTAGTTTTGGGAAAAACAAAACCCTGGTTGAGCCCTTTCCAGCCCCTGGAACCAGAACTGTTGTAGATTTCAGAGGTGTTTTTTGTTTTGAATATTTAAGTGGAAAATATCAGTAGACAATCTGATACTCCTAAAGTTTTGGCTTTTAGGAGCTTTAGATTTCAGATTTTTGAATTAGGGGTGTTTATAGAGTGAAATTTTGTGGCTTATATGGTTAGGGGTTTTAGAACTTTTTAAAAAATGGTGTCTGCTTTTGGTGTATGAGTTGTGTTGTCCTAGCAGAGTTGAGGAATATTCTAGTTTTTTAAAACTTTGAAGAATGATGCTAATTCTTAAAATATCTGGCATAGATGTCAACTTTGGAGACATCAGCTGAACCTTTCCTGGTATGTCTGTTTAGAGTCCTCATATCTTGAGTCAGTTTTGGCAGTTTTGCTGTTTTATTTTTTTTTGGGTTTTGAGATATAGTTTTTCTGTGTAGCCTTGGCTATCTTGGAACTCACTCTGTAGAATAGGCTGGCCTCAAACTCACAGAGATCCATCCACCTGCCTCTGCTTCCTGGTACTGGTAGTAAAGGCATGTGCCACCACTGCCCGGTATATGCTTGTTTTTTGTTTTTGTTTGTTTGTTTGTTTTGTTTTTTTGAGACAGGGTTTCTCTGTGTAGACCTGGCTGTCCTGGAACTCACTCGAGGCTGGCCTCGAACTCAGAAATCCTCCTGCCTCTGCCTCCCAGAGTGCTGGGATTACAGGCGTGCGCCACCACCGCCCGGCCATGCTTGTTTTAAATAGGAAAGTTTTACAATTTACTTGTCATCCTTGTATGTAGGGCATGCTAATGTGAAGAAGTTTAGATGGGGCATTACTGTAAAGTACCTTGGTGGCTGAGAAAATTGAATTAATGTGCTATTAGAATGAGTGGATGAGCTAGCCAGCAGTGTTTCTGGCCTTAAGTCTGCATTCAGCAACTGCATTCAGGAAGGCGACTGACTGGCTTTGTGTCTCCTGATTAGCTTTTCTCCCACGATTAAGGGAGTTCCTTGGCTAAAGCAAATGGGTGAGGCAGTGAGACATCTTGTCAGACTTCAGCTGAGTAGAGTGTTTGAATGGTGGTGGCAGGATTCTGAAAAAGAGTAGTGCTCTATGTGCCCTGTGACCTTCTGCTGAAGTCTGTATGCCTGTGACATGCTGCACCCCATGACAGACACTCTGCTACCATTCCTTACAACGTCAGTCAGCTCAAGAACCATTGTGATTGGAGAAAAGACTACCTCCTGGTGGGTTTCATGACGGTGTCTTGATGGGTGATTTATGTGATAACAATACACTTGTGATTTTATTCTATTTATATGTGTAGTGTATGGGTGCTTGGCTGGCCTATAACTCTGTATGATGTGCATACAGTATTCTTGGAGGACAGAAGAGGGTGTTGGATCACTGAGACTGGAGTTATAGGTGGGTGTGACTTGTAGGTGATGGGAACAGAATCCAGGTCCTCTGGAAGAGTGGACAGTCTTTTTTAAAAAAAAAACTTAACTTTTAAGATTATATTTAGATTTCTCCCTTCGTCAGACCTTCCAGTATACCCTTTCCTGTTCTTCTAATTCATGACTTTTTCTTTTTCCACTAATTGTTATTGCATACATGTTATATATTCCTAAATATATCCTATCTAGACCATGTAATATTTTATGTGTGTTTTCTAAGCTGACCATTGGGACTGGACAACCAGTTTGTGTGCTCTTCTCTAGGGAAGACACTCTCCCAGCTTTCCTCTGTTGCCAAGAGTGCTTTTTTGTAGCGTTGAGGCCTTGTGGGTTTTTCTCCATCTGCTGTGGCGTGTCCATCGATATCATTCTGGTTCAGCTATGTTCTGGCAGTCTTGTTGGTGAGACTTGTGGGTGTAGCTTCTGACATTACTAGGAGACAGTCTCAGAGTAAAATCCCTGATTCTCTGGCCCTAAAATCTTTCTGTCCCCTCTTTTGAAATGTTCCCTAAGCCTTAGGTGCAGTCTGTTTTGTAGATGTGTCCACTGGAGCTAGACTCCACAGCTCTACATTTTGATTGGTTGTGGTTTTCTTTCTTTTCTTTCTTTCTTTCTTTCTTTCTTTTTTTTTTTTTTTTTGATTTGGTTTTTTTGAGACAGGGTTTCTCTGTATAGCCCTGGCTGTCCTGGAACTCACTCTATAGACCAGGATGGCTTCGAACTCAGAAATCCGCCTGCTTCTGCCTCCCAGAGTGCTGGGATTACAGGCGTGTGCCACCACTGCCCAGCGGATTGTGGTTTTCGGTAGCGGTCTCTGCCTGATGCAAACAGAAGTTTACTTGATGAGGGGTGAGGACCACACTTAACTGTGGGTTTAAGGACAAATGTTTAGAAAGTAGTTAGTGATCATGCTGGTTTAATCGTGATTGGAGGCTCTCCTCCAGTAACTGAGTTCACTAGCACTGAATAGTAAGCTAGGTTTCCAGGCATGTTTCCCTCTTGTTGAATGGGTCCTAAATCTATTAGAGAGTTGTTGTTTACTGCCAAGGTTTGCATGCCTGAGTGTGATTGTACCTGCTGTTGTTGACATGGTTTGGAGCCATCTTAGCTGTGTCTGACTTTGAGTAGCTCCTTCCTTTGGCAGCTGGAATGGTGCCTTGTTGTGCTGTGAAGGCTGGTTCTCAAAAGGGGGTGTTCAGGTCGGTTCCAGCTAAGGAGTCTCTAGGGTAGCCAGTCTAGTCTTAATTGATAAGCCATCTCTTCAGCTCCTGGATTCTGTTTTGATTCAGCCTATTACAGTAGGTTAATTTCTATTGCAATTTAGCAGGAATTTTATGTTGTCCATTTAATAGTACAGGTTATTCCACTATGTTTAATAAAGTATGTTGTGAGATTTTAGAAGATTTTGTTTATATATTGAATTACAATCTCTCCAGTTGTCAAAATGTTGGCAGATTACAGATTATGAGCAATAACTCATTTGTACTTGACCCTTCTGGTTGCCAGTTACATTATTGTTTTTGAGTTAATTTATTACCATTTTAGCTTTCCTATTTGAAATTGCATTTTTCTTAAATTTGACATAATGTGACTATTTTAAGTATGGAGAAGTAACTGTCAAATCATACATAAAATTACAATTGGACAGATTTGGTAGCTATAGACACCCATGACATTGCCACTGTGCCAAGGTAATGAACATGCCCTTTACGTTCAGAATTCTCATCCTGCCAACACAGTCCTTTGTTACGGTACTTCCTTCGTGTCAAGGAATTGGCTGATTGCATTTTTCATTTATGGATAGTTTGCATATTCAGAGTTTTATTAAATGTTATTAGATGAAATCAGAATTCTTTTGTATGGAGTTTCCTACACAGCATAATTTTGAGATTCAGACATCCACTTCATTGACACTTAGTATGATTGATCTTAACAGTTGTATGATGTATTGATATCTTACTGTGGCTAGGGATGAAGATACCATGTGTCTTTTCAAATAAATCACTCAGGATTGAAGTAAAAATCTTAAAATCTTCTGCCTATTTTGCAATAGTTGTTTTCATTATTGGAAGTATACCAACAGGCACTAAAGCAGACACTTACTTGTAGTCTGTTTTATGTCTACGGAGGAGGGTTGGCTACAAGACCCTGAAAGTCTCCAAAATAGTTGGTGTTCAGAAGTCTTATATGAAATGGTTTAGTATTGACATTTAAGTTTGCATATCCTCCTCTATTGTTTAATCTCCTGCCTTAATCCCCGATACCAGCTGAGTGCTGTGCGCGCTGTGCTGGGTGGTTCTGTGCGATTCTTCCCTTCCCTGTCACTCCTCTTTTACTGTAGTTTTTAAACAGCCTGGCATTTACTATTATCTTCTTTTTTTTTTTTAACTGAGTCAAGATCTCCTTTTATACTGAGTGTTAGCTAAATTATGATATTTTCTACACTGTCTGAAGGGAACAGGCATGATTCCTGGTTCTTTTGAGTCAAGGGCAATTTTTCTTCTTTTGGGATGATTACAGGTTTGACTGGTTTCTATATAGGTTGCGTCACTATCTCACGGCTGACACAGGTGTCTTTCCTCTAGTCAGTCCTTCCATATTCTGCCCTTAAGTTGCTGGTTGTGGGTTTTGGACTTGCAGCTGAGTCTCTTCTCAGAGACCGCCACATTCTCTGGCTGTGTGCTCTGTGAACTGGGGCTGTATCTTCAGGTATTGCCTTGCTGCGCCTTTTATTTCTCTTGTAGGCTCACCCTGAAGATTGGTGTGTTGTACTTTTTGGGGTGCTCTTTTTGGGGGTGGTTCTTAGACTGCTCCAGCAGAAGAGCACTATGTGAATTCTTTCCCTTTATGTTGTTTTTTTTTTTTTTAAATCTTTTTTGTTTGTTGTTTTTTTGTTTTGTTTTTTTGAGACAGGGTTTCTCTGTGTAGCCCTGGCTGTCCTGGAACTCACTCTGTAGACCAGGCTGGCCTTGAACTCAGAAATCCGCCTGCCCCACCTCTCGAATGCTGGGATTACAGGCGTGCACCACCACCACCCGGGCTCCCCTTATGTTTTTTCCCCCTTTGGATTTTTTTTATTAGATATAGTCTTTTTTACATTTCAAATGTCGTCCCCTTTCCTGGTTTCTCCCCCCCCCCCAAAGTCTCATAACCCATCTCCCCTCCCTCCGTTTCCCAATCAACCTTCTCCCGCTTCCCTGTCCTGGTATTCCCCTGCACTGCAGCATCGAGCAAAAATTGACAAATGGGACCTCATAAAATTACAAAGTTTCTGTAAGGCAAAGGACACTCAATAGGACAAAATGGCAACCAACAGATTGGGAAAAGATCTTTACCAACCCTACATCTGAGAGAGGGCTAATATTCAATGTATACAAAGAACTCAAGAAGTTAGTCTCCAGAGAACCAATTAACCCTATTAAAAATGGGGTACAGACAAAGAATTTTCAACTGAGGAAACTGGAATGGCTGAGAAACACCTAAAGAAATGTTCAACATTCTTAGTCATCAGGGAAATGCAAATCAAAACAAACCAGAGATTCCACCTCACACCAGTCAGAATGGCTAAGATCAAAAACTCAGGTGACATCAGATGCTGACAAAGATGTGGAGAAAGAGGAACACTCCTCCGCTGCTGGTGGGATTGCAAGCTGGAACAACCACTCTGGAAATCAGTTTGGTGGTTCCTCAGAAAATTGGACATAATACTACTAGAGGACCCTGCTATACCACTTCTGGGCATATAACCAGAAGATGCTCCAACATGTTAATAAGGACACATGCTCCACTGTGTTCATAGCAACCTTATTTATAATGGCCAGGAGCTGGAAAGAACCCAGATGTCCCTCAATGGAAGAATAGATACAGAAAATGTGGTATATTTACACAATGGAATACTACTCAGCTATTAAAAACAATGAATTCATGAAATTCTTAGGCAAATGGGTGGAACTGAAAAATATCATCTTGAGTGAGGTAACTCAAATCACAAAAGAACACACATGGTATGTACTCACTGATAAGTGGATATTAGCCCAGAAGCTTGGAATGCCCACGACAAAATTCACAGATCAAATGAAGCTCAAGAAGAAGGAAAAATAAAGTATGGATACTCTGGCCCTTCTTAGTGGAACAAAATACCCACAGAAGGAGATACAGTGACAAAGTGTGGAGCAGAGTCTGAGGGAAGGACCATCCAGAGACTGCCCCACCTAGTGATTCATTCCATATACAGTTACAAAACCCAGACACTATTATTGATGCCCACAAGGACTTGCTGGCAGGAGCTGGATATAGCTGTCACCTGGAAGGCTCTGCAAGTGCATGACAAATACAGAGGGGAACAACACTCTCAGCCAGCCATTGAACTGAGCACAGGGTCCCCAATGGAGGAGCTAGAGAAAGGACCCAAGGAGCTGAAGGGGTTTGCAGCACCATAGGAGGAACAAGGATATGAGTCACCGAGTAATCCCAGAGCTCCCAGGGACTAAACCATCAACCAGATAAATACACATGGTGTTATCCATGACTCCAGATGCATAGGCAGCAGAGAATGGCCTTGTTGGACATCAAAGGGAGGAGAGGCCCCTAGTTTGGGGAAGGCTTGCTGCCACAGTGTAGGGGAATCCCCTTATGTTTTTATTTGGTTAAGTAATGTAACATTAGGGGCTGGAAAGATGGCTCAGCGGTTAAGAGCACTGACTGCTCTTCCAGAGGTCTTGAGTTCAATTCCCAGAAACCACTTGGTGGCTCATATCCATCTGTAATGAGATCTGATGCCCTCTTCTGGTGTGTCAGCTACAGTGTACTCATTTAGATAAAAGTAAATATTTGAAAAAAGGTAATTAACATTAAAAAATTTTTTAAAAAGATTTATTCTGTTTTGCTTGCATGTATGTCTGTGTGCCATGTGCATATTTGGTGGCCAAGGAGACCAGAAGAGGTTATTGAATCCTCTGGGACTGGATTTACAGGGAGTTGTGTGGGTACTGAGAATCAAGTGTGGGTCTTCTATGAGAACAAACACTTAACTACTGAGGTCCATCTTGGCGGTGGTGGCGCACGCCTGTAATCCCAGCACTCTGGGAGGCAGAGGCAGGCGGATTTCTGAGTTCAAGGCCAGCCTGGTCTACAGAGTGAGTTCCAGGACAGCCAGGGCTACACAGAGAAACCCTGTCTCGGGGAAAAAAAAAAAAAGACCTACTGAGGTCCAGTACCCTTACCTATCTCTTCAGCTCCAGGAGCATATGGCTAGGCAGACCCAGCCTGCTGTTCTCAAGGACGCAGGTAACTAGCCTTATGCAGCATATCTCTTTAACTTTAACTTTTAGTACTAAAAACTGAAATTCTGTGCCCAGTAAGTTCTGACTTTTTTGTGTCCACTCTCCATTTGGATTTTGATAACCATCTGTCTGTTACTATTCTGTTACTAAATTTGACTAGATATTGCACAGGAAGAGAATAATATTAACTCTTCTGATTGTTTTACTTGAGTTTGAATAATGCCCTCAAGTTTCACCCATATTCTTATATATGACATATACATGTATTAACTTTTTGAAGACTATACAATATTTTATTACATATAACAATATATAATCTTTTTTCATTTATCCATTAATGGACTGTTGAGTTGTTTCCATGATATGAGTATTGTGGATATAGCTATGTAAATATATGTTCTGCTATGAGTTTTTTTTTAAATCTATATGCTTGCTAACCGTGTGCTAATTTATTAAAATGTTTTAGGGATTGCTATTGTTGATCAGCATGGTCACATCTTTTTATGTGGTTGAAAGTGTACCATGTGTTCAAGTTTTGTTTTGTATCCTCACCAATGCTGCTTTCTGTTTCTGTTTTATAGTAGCCATCCTACTGACTATGGGGTAATGTCTCAATATGATTTTGATCTGTAATTCTCTGTAATAAGTGATGGTGAACATCTTTTTGTAGGCTTATTTTTTTACTCATCTTTGGAGAATTAGTTTTTCAAATCCTTTACCCATTAAAAAAGTTCCTCCCCATCCCCATCCCCACATAAATTAGTGTTTCCAATGAGAAGTTCTTGAGTTTGGAATCCCATGTGCCTTTCTTGTTGAATCAAGGACAGTTTCAGGACAACGACCTGAAATTTTTCCCCTAGTTTTTCTTCTAGGCATTTCATGTTTTTACATTGTGTGTCTTAATTTTTATCCATTTTGAATTAATTTTTGCATATGGTATGAATTGTCTATGTTTTGTATGCGGATATTGGGCTTTACCAAAATCATTTTTGAAGAGATTTTTTTCCCCACTGCATTTTTGGTATTCTTATGAAAAATTATTCAGCCTTATGTTGGGTGTCTGTCTGGGTTGTTTTGTTCCATGGGCTTGTCTTTAAGTCACTATACTAGTCTGTTGGTGATACTGATTGTTTACTGTGTTTTAAAATCAGGAAGACTCTCCAAGTGCATTGCTTTTATTTGAGATTGTCTTGGCTCTTTGGGCTCTTTCTGTTACTATTCAACTGTCAGGAGATTTTGACGGGGATTGCATTGATTGTAGATTGCTTTAGGTGACTTTGCAAATTTAACTTTATATGTTTATTCACATCTTTAATATCATTATTATGATTTTCATAGTATGATTTCTTGGTTAATTCCTAAATATTTTTGGTGCTATTATAGATGAAGTTGCCTTTTCAGTTTTTTTTTTTCTGATCATTGTTGTATATATAAGTAATGGGTATTTTTTTTTTTAAGATTTATTGATTTATGTATGTGCATACACTGTCGCTCTCATCAGACACCCCAGAAGAAGACATCAAATTCCATCAGATGGTTGTGAGCCACCATGTGTTGCTGGGATTTGAACTCAGGACCTTCAGAAGAGCAGTCAGTGCTCTTAATCCCTGAGCCATCTCTCCAGCCCCCAGTAATGGGTATTTTTAATGTGTTGACTTTGTATTCTACATTGCTCAATTTCTTAATTAGTAGCAACAGGATTTTATTTTTGTACTCTTTAGATTATTTTTCCTTTAGTATCATATCATCAATAGACAAAGAAAAATTTCCCTTTTTCTGAACCAGATGCATTTTATTACTTTCCTAATTGCTACATATGAATTTCTGGTTCTGGGTTGGATGGGAATGGTAAGAATAGGAAGTTTGGTTTTGTTCCTGATCTTAAAGGAAACATGTTCAGTCTTTAATTCTTGTGTGTGTTACTTGTGGGCTTTCCACACATACAATCCTTATAGTTTGTGGTCAATGCACATCAGGTGTCCAGGATAGCTATGAATGTTGCCAAACATGTTTATAGATGACAGCATTATGTTGTGCTGTAAAAAAGGTTGGATACCCTTTTGTCGTATAGTTATTAGCTTGAAGTGGTTACCATATTTAGTTTTATAATAAAGTAGTGCTGAGTTTGGTTGGGTGGGTTTTGTGCATCAACTGAGAAAGCTGTCCTCCCCTCCCCTATTATTGTTGACAGTGTTGATTGTTCTTGTGTTGAGCTGCCCTTCCTGTCCAGGAATATGACTCACTAGGTGGTGGTGCAGACTTGTTTACTGTACTGGTGGATTTGTTTTGACAATACTTTGCTCAAGTCATTCGCATTCTTCATTAAAGATACTAGATTAGTTTTCTTCTTGTGCCTTTGTCTTGATTTGCTTTCAAGATAATGTTAACCTTGTGTTAACTCTTTTTAAGTGTTTGGTAGAATTCTCTAAAGACTGTTACTGGGCTTTTTTTAGTTGGAAATTTTCTAAAAAGGAATTTTAGAAAATCAGTGTTTTGTTGAATGCGTATGTGTGCATCACAGAGACTAAATGATGGTGACAGATCCTCTGGAATTGGAGCTAGATAGTTGTGAGCCACTGTGTGTGTGCTGGGAATTGAACCCCCAGGTCTTCTGCAAGAGTATTACCAAGTGCTTTGAATCACTGAGCCCTCTCTTTAGCCCCTTAGTTGAAAATTTTTAGTTTCTGCATTTTGTTACTCATGTCTCTATGGACTTAGGGCAGGCAAGGTCCCGGTGATTTGTGACCTTAGAGCTTGTCAGTCTGATGGCCCAGGCCATGGCAGTGTAGTGTGTGACAGGAACATGTATGCTTTCAAAGGCTCACCCCAGTGACCTGCATCTGACAGGTAGGCTCTATAGCATGAAGGTTCCACAGCCTTTAAAAACAGTATCACTACTGGGGGACCAAGTCTTCAAAGCACAAGCGTTTGGGAGGCATTTCAGATTAAAACCATGATAGCATCTAACCCTTTTAATAGTTATGGGTTATTCAGAGATTTTACTTTTCTTTTTGTTTGTTTGTTTGTTTGTTTTTTGGTTTTTTTGAGACAGGGTTTCTCTGTGTAGCCCTGGCTGTCCTGGAACTCACTCTGTAGACCAGGCTGGCCTCGAACTCAGAAATCAGCCTGCCTCTACCTCCCAAGTGCTGGAATTACAGGTGTGCGCCACCACGCCCGGCTGTGAGATTTTACTTTTCTTGTGACTAAGTTTTAATATATATATATGATTTATTTTTAAGTATGCATGTATACTGTGTCTGTGTGTGGGTATGGACATTTGAGTATAGGGGCCACAGAGTCTGGAAGAGGGTATTGCATCCCCTGGAGCTGGAGTTACAGGGTTGTGAGTCACGCAAACCGGGTACCAGGAACTAAACTTGGGTCTGCTGGAAAGGCAACAATTTGTTAACTGCTATTTCTTATCCCTAATAGTTGTGTCTTTATATGTTCACTTCTGGGTGCTCTGATCTGTTGCCTGCTGTTGTTCACAATCTTTTAGAAGGATCTCCCAACATCGTCTTCTTTGCAGTGTCCTCTTTTGTTTCTATTTCTAGTAGAGTCTTCTTGGTTTTTAGTTTTGCAGGTCTTTTTCATTTATTGGTGTCTTAGTTTTTTTTTCCTGTCCTTCTTTCTAATTTGTTTTAGCTTAGCTCTTTTTCTAGTTCCTTGGCATAGTTTCTAAATTCCCTGGTGATGTCTATTTAGATGCATCTATTGGTTAAGAGTGAGGTTTTAGGTCAGTGGTACAGCAAATGCCTGTGAATTCTAGGACTAGAGGTAGCCTGGGCAACATATTTATCCAGGGCTTGTCTCAGAGATACCTTTCACAGATTTACTGAGAGATTATTTAAGATGCTAACCTTCCACTGATGTATAAATTTTCTGCTTCCCTTCTGCTATTGACTTTAGTTTCATTGTATTAAAGTCATATAGATGCTTTTATATCTTAAATCTTGACCCTTGTTTGGTAGATTATGTGTATCTGAACGTTTGATTACTTTTATGAAATATGTTGTTTTCTACAATATATTTGTCTGTTCAGCATATTTTCCTTCCCACAGCGGGTGTTATTTGGCGCTTTTGTCAGCATCACTGAGCCAATCCTGTCAGTCACACACTGCTCAAACCTTTCTTCCCTATTATTCTTTTCTGTTCAGTGTAGCACCTAACATTTGGTGCTCATTTTTTCTGAAGATTCTTCACAATGTTTTTAATGAGTTTAACACTTTGAGATGTATTGGTTAGCTACATTAGAAGATCTCTGTTGGAATTTGTTTTTCTCATGATTAGAATATAGTGTGTGGTGTTAGGAAGACACATTTGACAGTTTGGAGTCCTCTCCCAAACCCTGCTGAGGTGACGTAGCCTGCTGCCCGCTGTCGCTTTCTCCTTCCCTGCATCCCCTCCTACTGCTTGCGTAGAATAGTCCTCCTTTATTTCTAGTTAGGTGTGACCTTGGAAGTGCTCCTTTCAAAACAACAGGGAAAGTTGATGGTAACTGGTGCTGGTTTTGGTAAGGGTGCAGAGAAAAGAGGACACCGTGGACTGCAGTGGAATATAATTTAATAGAGCCCTTATATAAGGAGAGCGGGAACACGAACAGATTGAGCCCCACTTCTTCCTATATTCCACAAGAACTGAAATATGTATGCATAGAGCTGTCTATGCTCCCAAACAGCTGTAGTAGAAATTCTGATAGCTGTACGGATGAAGACCAGTTGTCCATCATCAACAGATAAGTACGGAAGGACGTGTGTACATACAGGGTGGACTGCTACTGAGCTTCCGGCTGAGACTAGGGGATGCACCTGGTGGGCTTTATGCTGAGGGAAATGGGGCAACCTAAAGGCACGGCCGCACATGCAGGAGGAGCCGCAGGAAGTGGAACTCCAAGTGGAATAAGGATTTGCTTAGGCTGAGTGTAGATAGGTTCAGGAAAGCATTAAATATTGATCAAAGAACACAATATTTTGTTAGAATAAGAGATATAATGTGTTATACAGAATAGTGACTGATACGCCTTGTATATTTCAGAGTAGAGAGAAATGTTTCATCACTAAACATTAAGTTATCTGACAGTGTAAACCCAGGTCAAAACATAACATTTACCACTTCAGTATTGTGTGTGATTGTTTTGTTTGTTTACTTATTTGGCTATATATATATATTTTTTTTTTTGAAACAGGATTTTTCTATGTAGCCTTGGCAGTTCCAGAATTCACTCTATAAACCAGGCTGGTCTCAAACTACAGATCCGCCTGCCCTTGCTTCCATATGCTGGGATCAAAGGTGTGCCCTACCACACCTTTATATGACAAATACATGGTAACAATTATTTGTTAGCTAAAGTGCACCAGTGTGATTTTGGATGAACATACATTTGAAAAGTTTGTTTTTCTTTCCTTATTTTGAACAGAACAGTGAAAGAATAGCAGGAGTTACTTCATTTATACTGCGGTTTTGTTTTCTCTTGTGGTACGTGTACTTAGCAAAACTTAATGTTTTAGTAAATTTTACTCTATAGTTGGGCAGATTTACAATCTCTTATAACCATAAGTGTCCTTGCATGTGCATTAGTCTACTTGGCCTGCCGTGATAAAATGCCTGGCGGTGATGGAGGCTAGAAGTAGATGATGCGTGTGCAGGTGTCTCTGCTGTGGCGTTGGCAGGGAGCCTTTCCTCGTGTGCACAACGGTATTTGTTCTCGAGCGGTCACTCCAGTACTAGATTATGGATTTGTTCTTGGGGCCCGGCTCATTATTTGCCTCCTGAAGTGCTCTTCCTCCACACGTAGTCAGGGGTCAGTGCTTCCATGAAGGACATTTGAAGGGACGAATGGATGGCCAGTTGTGGAGGCTAGGAGGCAGGCATTATAGCTTTTCAGGAGGCTGGGGCAACTCGGCAAGTTCAAGGCCTGGCTGGGCTATGAAGTAAAGGCCTGGGGTGGGGGTGGGGAGAATCAACTAATTAAACCCAAACCAGCTGGGGAGGTAGCTCCTAGCATTTGCTGTATATGTGAGGTTGTAGGTCCTGTGCTGAGAGGGGGGAGGGAGGGGAAGGGTGTGGTGTCTGGTTGTGTGTGGTGTCTGGTTGTGTGTTCATAGCCTAGTGAAGCAGAGAGAAGAGGGCTGAAGTCGTGCCCATCTCCTGCTTCTTCATGAGTCTGCTGGTGCTGCTCCTGCTTGTGGCCATACTCCCTGGTTGTCAGGGCCATGCCTTCTCCTTGTCTGTGTGTATTCTGTTTTCCTCCAGCCTCCTTACAGCTACGTGCACTCTCACTTAGGGCACGACAGATAATCCAGGATAATCTGGCTGTCAACCTTCCCTTTCCACAACCAAATGCACGGGTTATACAGTACACCACATTGTATACCACAAAGTATACCACATCATTAGAGATCATTCCCACGGGGGCTGGAGAGATGGCTCAGCAGTTATACAGTACACCACATTGCTAGAAATCATTCCCATGGGGGCTAGAGAGATGACTCAGTGGTGAAGAGCACTGGCTGCTCTTCCAGAGATCCTGAGTTCAGTTCCCCGCAACCATCTGTAATGGGATCCGATGCCCTCTTCTGGTGTGTCTGAAGATAGCAGCAATATATTCATAGACATGAAATAAATAATTCTCTAAAAAAAAAAAAAGAAAGCAATCATTGTCTTGAGTTTGTGCATCTGGGTCTGTAGATGTGTTGTAGGCTCTGCTTCCCATCTTCAAAACAAAATTCTCAGGTCACAACAGTAAGTGAAAACTTACTATGGGATGGCACAAGGCAGGTGGCAGCACCTTAACTGTGTGTGTTGTCAGCCCAAGGACTCCTTCCATCCTTTTCAGAGTCTGCTAACTTCTTTGTGTAACATTCCAAACCGCCTATCAGGCTTCCTGCAGAGACTTTTTCCTGTGGGGGACAGCTTGTAGAGGCTGAGGGGATGAGGGTGGAGTCTTATGGAGACTTGCAGCCCTGGCACTGGGGAGGAGAGTGTTCTCATCCAGACAGCAGAGGGAAATGGAGGTCTGTGGTTCCTCAGTGTAGTCCCCAGAACAACATCACCTCAGGAAACACACCACTTCTCAGAAAGGCAAACCTGCGTGTTTCAGCGTAGACCCTACAGAAATCGAAAGGACAGTGGCAGAGCCGGCTGTACTGTAAGCCCCCAGGAGGTCTCTCTCTGCACACCTAGAACCTCTTTTTTAAAGTCTTGGCATCATCTATGCCCAAACTGTATTTGTTGGTGTCTCTAGGCTTGCCTGTGAAATATTAACATGCGTTTAGGATTTCTGGTTCACAAACTTTCTGCAGAGATAGAACCCCTTAATAACCAATTCCTGGTCGGAATGAATAGACTGATTCAATAGAAGATACCTCTGGGCTGTTTATTATCAGCTGTCACTGTGAATTAATGTGGTTATTTCTTAGTGTTGGTATATCCAGAAATAAAAGTGAACTTTCCCTTATTTCTTGAAAACATGAACTGAATTTATTACCCTGAGTTTTACTTGATTATTTTATATCATATACATGTTAGAATTTGACAGTTTGGATCTCTTATTTAGTTTGCACTGTTACGGTTTTAAAACTGTGCCAGTTGGGCATAATGGCACATACCTTTAATCTCAGTCCTAGGGAAGTAGAGGCAGGTGGATCTCTGAGTTTGAGGCCAAACTGGTCTACAGAGTGAGTTTCAGGACAGCCGGGGCTACTTAGAGAGACCCTGTCTCAAAAAACTGTATTAAACCAAACCAAACAAAACCCCAAAAAGTATACTAGCTAGTTGTACTAAACTGAAATAAGAGAGTTTATGTCTTCAGTTTGTTCACACTGTAGGTCAGGAAATGCACAAGCAAACAAAATAGTCACTATTTTAGAATTACGCAGGTTTCATAATTCAATGAAATAATTGATATAACCCTATTTGATAGAAGTGAGGAGATTAAAAACTAGTCTATTGGGATTACTGCCAGGAAAGCCATTTGCAAAGTTAACAATAGTAGAAGGTAGTGATGACCGAGCACTTTAGGTCAACATGGGAAAAAGCTTGGCAGCTGAGAGTTTGGTCTGTCTTAGAAACCGGAAACATCTGGAATGGTATGTGCATGGAGAGTTGAGAAAGTGACGTCTGTGTTTAGGATGAGCACTGTAGAATGACTCTTCAGTTCTGGAAAGGGCAGAATTAGAGGCCAGTGAGTCTTAAGTGGAACTATTGGAGTCATCTAGGCTGACAGTTGAAATATGTGTGGTGGGCCCCCACCCCTGAGAATGTTAAACTTAAAAGATTGCTTTTAGGTAGGAGGAGGAGATTATAGAATTTTGGATAAGACAAAACTCAGTTTTCAGAATTGGTAGAGACAAGTTTTTGGTAAATCCACTTTTAGTGGATTATTAAGAGTAAAAGTGTTAACTACTAAATTGAGGAAGAGTGTTGACTCGGCGTTTCTAATGTGTAGTACATACTTCTATGCTTAGTTGCTGTTAGCTGCTGTCACAGTTAGCGTTTTATTAATGTATCCTTTATTTTGGTGTGGATACAATATTAGATGAACACTGAAATGGCTTAGAAGTATGTTTTATTCATAAACACTCAACTCCTCATACCTGGGCTCTGCTTCCATGGATTTAACAAACCCTGTATTAAAAATGTCTGTGCAGGGGCGGGGGAGGGGGAAGGATTGTGTTTATACCAAGTACGTACAGAGTTTGTACCTAGTACTTACAGACTTGTCTTTCTTAACCATTAGTCTCTAAGGACATCATATCCATAGCATTCACATAGTATTCACTTTTAGAAGCATTGAAGCAACGGTGTAAAGTACATGGCAGTGTGTACATAGGTTGCACACGAAGACTGTGCCATTGTATATAAGGGATCTGACTACTGCAGACTTTAATACCCATGTAGAGTCAGAACCAACTGCCCATAGTTATACATGGTAAGACCAGTAGGACCGATGCTATTTTACTATTAAAAATAATAACATTATTAATAGAATTATTAAATATAATATAAATAATATATTATTTAAATATGGCATATTTAATATTTAATAAACAATACATATAACAGCATATTAAATGTATAAATATTATCAATAGTATTAAAATTAAAAGTAACAAACATTTTTAAGAATTGCAAATTATGTTTCTTTTAAAAATATGTTATATGTACAAGTGTTCTTTTTGCATGTATATATGTGTGCCACCTGTGTGCAGTGCTCACAGAGGTCAGAAGAGAGCACCAGAGGTCCTGGAGTTACAGATAGTTGTTGCCGCCTGTGGGTTTGGGACCTGACCTTTGGTCTTCTGCTTGTGCCTGGAATTACTAAGCCCCTTTTAAGTTTCTTGCTAGGATAGATTATTGCTCCCCTTGAAAAGGTACTTAATTTATCGAGCATTAAGTTAGTCATGTTAATTGTTGAACACTGTTAGATATTTTATGAAAAAGGAAAGTTATAGTTTTAAATTTAAAATAGTGTATCATAGATAGTTTTTTTTCCTACCTAAAATGAAACAAAGAAAACTAAGCGATTGTTTTTTACATGTATTGTTTCAGGCTTGTTTTAATTTTGGATGTGATTATTCTTGCATCGACATGTTAATAAGCCAAAATTTAGGTAAGTAAAACACTTTATTAAATAGTACATATCAAAGTAGGAATAATAAAATGAGTTTGTAACTTAAAAATGTACCTACAAGTCTAGATTAAAGAATTTCAATAAAATTTTACTCTATGCTCTTAACTCTTTGACCACCTTGGTTCAGTTGATTGAATAGGAGTCAGCAGCGCAGAGCGGTGGCAGTGTTAGTGTCTTTCTTTAGAACTGAGGTCTCCTGATGCTTACAGGACATGTCGACTTTTTTGTTGTTGTTTTTTGTTTTTCTGTAGTGGAGATTTTCTGTAGTGTTAATTTTACTTTATTTCCTTAACAAAAAAAATTTAAGCAGTGACTTCTTTCTTTTACTGTAATGTTGAGAACTGGCATGTTTAGTGATACATGGATATGTGTTTGGAGGCCAGAGTCTATGAGGTGTCGTCCTTAGTTGCTCTGCATTTTATTTAGGGAGGAAAGGCTCTCTCTGAACCTCGTCCAGCTAGCCAGCTCACAAGGGAAAGCTGTCTGCCTTCTGAGGAGGAGTACAGGTAGGCCACTGTGCCAACTGTGTGTGCTGCGGATCTGACCTGGGTCTTCATTCTGCACATTTGCTAAGCAAGCACTTCCTCTGCCAGCCTTCTCCCCAGCGGTCATGGCTTTTCTCACGTAACATTCTGACTGACCTTCTAAGGACTGTTGACTTTTAAAAACGTAATTTTGCTGATGTTTTGTGTCTGATATGTGAAAGAATGCTTTTTAGAAATGTAAAGCTTTTGAAAAGATAAAGATACTTGAGTCAATTAACAGGGCCTTAGAATATAGAGTAACAAAGAACAACACATGGTGAAGCTGCCAAGAGTCTTGAAGGAGAGAAGAGGCTTGCACTGCACTTTCAGGCCTTGTGGGGTCTCAGTAGCTGATTAAATACACAGTGCCTGTAAGAACCTTCCCTCTGGTTACATGTCTGCCAGGACATACATCTGGCTTATTTGGGATTATGCAGCATTGGATATGGGCCTTTCTTTTTTGTCATAATTAACTTTTAGCAATGTATAAACTTTAAAGTATAGAATTTAATGTGTATATGAGTAAAGACCAAAGCACCATGATCTAGAATTGTGGATGCTTTTATTTTATCATTATAAGCACACACACACACAAACACACATATTAGTGAATGACTTATTTAAAAAGTTAAAATGTTTTAACAGGTTTTTGGTTTTTTTTTAAAATTTGGCTAGTTGGGTTGACTATCACAGTCAGTCAACCTGGGGTTTTTACACCTGAAACTAGACTGCCTTGTAGTAAGTCCAAAGCAAGAAGAGGTTCTTCCCCGCTGGAGTCAATTTGTGTTTTTTCTTCATTGTAGCTTTGGCAATAAAGGCTGAATACAGAGTTAGCTCAGACCCCTTCTCCTGAAGTTTTGTCTTCTACAAGGATTTTTGTTGTTATTGTTGATTACCTTGATTACCTTGTGTTTCCTTCTGGTTATAAAGTGTGTGGCCTTGTTACACTGTTTGATTTGCATATCTCTAACTCCTTGATTTGCATATCTAGAGAGTTTAGACTAGATTTCCTTTTTTGAGGTCTTTAGGTATACCTGAATTTCAGATTTTTTCTGTTGGAATATGGATAAAAGAACTGTTTAATTGGTTGGATGGGAAATTATGGGCAGAGGGAGGCTTGCACTAAAATTTTAATATCAGAAGTTATTTTATAAAGATTTCATTTAATTGGATATTCCACATTGCCAAGTTTATTGGCATTTTATTCCTTCATGGTTTTGAGATAAGGTCCCACTGTGTAGCTAGGCTGGTCTTGGACTTGCTGCTGTCTTCCTGCCTCAGGTGCCTGACAGTGCTTGAGTGCTTGGGACTGCAGGCTTGCTCACCATGCCTGTCTTACTCACAGATTCTTAGGTGTTGTGTTTATATTGTACTCAGCACAGAAATTATTTGAATTGTTAATTTTTTTCAAATTGTTGAAACAAGTGTAAGTTTGAACTCATCAAAAAAATGTGGTGAACATCTTCATATTGATACATAATAACTTCAGTTTTATAGCTAATGTCATTGCTAGGAAGCAGATGCTCCTCAAGCCTGCCTTCAGCAACTCAGTGCCAGCAGCCATGTCACTACTAGCTGCCAAACGTCTGTCTGTCTGTCTCTGTCTTCCTCCCTCCTCCTCTTTGTCCTACTTAGAGATAGCCTTTTACCCCCTGCCCCCCACTGCCTCCCAGTAAGTCTCTTGTGAGGTCTGCTGTGCGCTGTGATCTTTGCTGCTTTCCTTGGCTCCCCCTACTCACCAAGCTGCTGTTCCAGGCCAGATCCTGTCACGGGGTTCAGAAGTAGTGATCCTGAGCTTAAGGCCTGGTAGCTAATTGCAAAGCTAGAACCTAGGTCTTTTGACTTCTTCCATACTATTCGTTTGAGAAAACCAGTAAAGCTTCTAGCTAGGCTGAGAATTGTGGAATCTCCCTACTACATAACTATTGATCTGCAAAATGTTTTTAAATATCAGTTGATTCACTTAATGGCATCTGATTTGTTGTTATAGTTGTTTTTAGTCCGTCCTTAGTACCAATTCTTAGACTTAGGGAGAGATGACTGGACATGCACTACAGTCTGGACTTTCGGAAAGCCAAAGGTAGTAGCTGTATAACATGCTTTAATCCATACCCAAGCATTTAATATAATACCTTACTCACAGTAGAGTCTGTCTGTCTGTCTGTTTGTTTGTTTGCTTGTTTGAGATAGTCTTGCCCAAAAATCCAGGCTGGCCTAGAACTTCACTCTATATCCCAGGCTGACCTAAAATGCAAGATTATCCTGTCTTAGCCTTGGAAGTTCTGGAATTAGTCTGAATTCTGCTCAGCCTAAGTAGATACACTTCAGGGCCTCCCAAGAGAAGTGACAAATTGAAATGTAACTGTTCATGGTTTATCTGGATAAACTAGAGGACCTGTGGCAGAAGGACAGCCTAAGAAGTGAGGTAAGAAAAGGGAGACTTGATGGGACCCAGAGACCCTCATCATTTTCAGTGTAGAGCTCATCATGAGGTAAGAAGGAGGGGTAGCGCCTGGTGCCAGGGAATAGAGAATAAGGCTGGGGCCATTTTTATTATGGGTCATATAAACCGTTTAAAGAGTTTAGATTATCAGAATATTAATAAGCAGTTGGAGGAGCTTATGTGGAAGTGATGGGAATACATCTGAGAAGATGCTGCTGCTGCTGCTGCTGTGCTGCTGCTGTTGCTGCTGCTGCTGTTTTGGTTTTGATTCCAGGTTCTTATGCTAAACTTAAACATCCCAGTAAAAAACTAGAGAACAGATCACTGGGATGCTAGATTGTATTCAGGATGGACAGTCATATGAGGATAGATATATAGACTGACCTTACAGCAGTAAAATGCAGTTATGAACGTGGTCAGATTTGAGAGATTTTGACAGCAAAATAGATCAGCTTTGGTATTTACTCACAGAGTCAGGGCTAGGGAAGTTAAGGCCACAGTAAAGATGTTTTATGTTTCTAGCTTTGGCAGTGGAACTGCATTCATAGATTAGAACCAAGGGGGTGATGAGTGTTTGGAACAGACAAGAACTAAGTTTTAATTAAATTGAGCTTGAAACAGCCTGAGCCAGGTGACTGAAGTGCTAGGTGGCATTGCGCTCTGAGAGACCCTAGAGTCGTCAGTGCCCTTCTCTCTCCTACACTCATTTTGTTCATTAGTACTTGATCTGAAGATTGTTGAAAATGAATTTACTTCTGTTTTGGTTAGACTTCTGTGCAGACACCCCCTACTTTTTTTTTTTTTTTTTAATTTGGAGATGGGCTCACAACTTGACTTTCTTTTGATACTTCTTTATAAGGTAAGGTACCTGTCACAAGTTTTTTAGGGAAGACAGGAGAAAGTCAAAGAATGACTTTCCCATGTATAAGGGGCCTGCTTCTGGTTCCTGGAAGGTGGGGTGCTGCATGGGAGTGTAAGATTCCTTGCATCCAATTCCCAGAAAATCACTTTCTCAATATTTGTGGTACATATACCAAGCTCCTGATTATCTAACCTAAAAACATGGGATGGTGGTTGCAATAAAAATGGGCCCCAGAGGCTTGTATATTTGAATACTTAGTCATTAGTGAGTGGCACTGCCTGAGAAGGATTAAGAGGTGTGGTCTTGCCAGAGGAGGTGTGTCACTGAGAGTGGACTTTGAGGTTTCAGAAGCCCATGCCAGGCCTTGTGTCTCTCTTCCTGCTGCCTGCTGTAATGGTAACGGACTAATAAACCTCTGAACCGGAGCACACCCTAGTTAAGTGCTTTCCTGATAGCATTGGTGTGGTCATGGTGGGTCTCTTCACAGCAACAGAACAGTAACCACAGGGCACATGGCAAGAAGAAAAGGTGCAAAATATTGATACCTCCTGCAGCACCCTCTGTAGCTTCACAGATGTTTATAGTTTGCATTCTCTGATTAAAATGTAAGACTGTGGTAAGCTCAGATTTACTACTTCTTAAAGATTTTATTTTATGTATATGACTACTTTGCATATTTGTTTGCATACCATATGCCTAGTGCCCCACAGAGGCCAGAAGAGGGCATGGGGTCCTCTGGAACAAGATCTATGTGTAACTGTACTCTCTTTGGCTACTTTATCAGATTCTTTTACCTACTACTCTTCTCTACCCCAATTCCTTCTGTACTGGATGGTTGTGTATGTCAACTTGACATAGGCTGGAGTTATCACAGAGAAAGGAGTTTCAGCTGGGGACATGCCTCCATGAGATCCAGCTGTGGGGCATTTTCTCAATTACTGATCAAGGTGGGAGGGCCCCTGGTGGGTGGTATTATCTCTGGGCTGGTATTCTTGGGTTCTATAAGAGAGCAGGCTTAGCAAGCCGGTAAGAAGCATCCCTCCCTGGCCTCTGCATCAGTTCCTGCTTCCTGACCTGTCAGTTCCAGTCCTGACTTCCTTTAGTGATGAACAGCAGTGTGGAAGTGTAAGCTAAATAAACCCTTTCCTCCCCAACTTGCTTCTTGATCATGATGTTTGTGCAGGAATAGAAACCCTGACTAAGACATCTTCCAACCCCACAACACTAGGCTGAGAAAGGTTAAAGAGGAAGAGGTATTCATCTCTTTAGACTACTACTTGCTGATTAGGGCTGTTGAATTCCTAGGGCAGATCCACTCTTCATTGTTAGGATATCTCCAACCAGCAAACCAGGAATTTAGCAAAAGCATCAAAACTGCAAATGCATCAGCAGGAACCATCAGAAGCAGAGGAGCAGCCACCGCCACCTCATCTCTCTCAGGGCCCTAGCCCTTTTATGCCCCCTCAAGAGTTCCAGAATTCCAGACGTAAACTCTCTTCAGCTGGCATAACCACACAAGTGCCAGAGCATGAAACAAATCATAGTGAGCTGCTGTGGACAGTCTGAAGCAGATATCCCACACCTGGGTTTAAAACAAAAACATATTCATATAACATAGCCTGTTTTTGAAAGAAACCAAAATTGTCACTACAGTTATGCATGGTTGCAAGCCACCCTGTGGGTGCTTTGTCCTCTGCAAGAGCCAGCCATGGCTTTTAATTGTTGTGCCATCTCTTCAGCTTTTAGATAGTTTTATTTTTTTATTTTCATTTTTGTTTTATATTTCTGAGACAGCATCTCACTCTATAACCCTGGCTAGCCTGGAATTTGCTACACTCTAAAGAGCTGTGTCTAAATCTTTCCTAGAAGGCTTACACTCTTCCAGCCCTTCCATACTCTTTCATACACTCACTTGGAGTCAAACAGGGTTCTGCCCCCATTCTGGGCTCTGTCTTCCCCTGCTAGGCCTGTGGATGCAGACCGCCATTCCCAACTCCCAGCGCTATGGCAGAAGACGATAACCACAGCCATTGTCCCAGACTCCGCTGTTCCCACTCCCACCACCACAACAGCAGTGTGCTACCATGTCCCCAGATTCATGTTTTACATATTTAACAGAAATGTGTCTCGTGTGTGTGTGTGTGTGTGTGTGTGTGTGTATACACACATATACATACACACGAGAACCTTTTAGACTTTTTTTTTGCCTGGTTTAGCAAAACCATGATATCCAGGCTTATTTTATTTAACATTTATTCATTATCAGATTGTATCAGTAGCATCGTTACTAATATTTTATAAAGATTAACAATTCATTCTTTGTTTTGTAATTAACAAGATTAAAATTGTTATACCACTCTTTATAGCAGTAAAATAGATATTAAATAAAGTTTTAAAAATGGGGTTGGTGTGTTAGGGTTCTCTAGAGTTACAGAACTTACTGGATGTCTCTGTATTAAGGGGATTTATTGGAATGACTTACTGCCTGCAGTCCAACTAACCAACAATGGGCAGCTGTGAATGGGAAGTCCAGGAACCTAAGTGTTTCAGCTGATCTTCTGTATTAGCTGGAATCCTGATGATGTAGGTTCCCACAGAGGTGCTGGCAGTTAGTGCAAGCAGGCAAAGAAGAGTGAGCCTTCCTTCTTCAATGTCTTCATGTAGGCCCCAGCAGATGGTGCGGTCCAGATTAAAGGTGTATATCAGCACACCTGGATTTGGAACTTGCTCTGTCCCGGGATGGCCTTGAGCTCAAGAGATCTGCTTGCCTCTGCCTCCTGGGATTGAAGGCTTGAACTGCCTTGCCATGGCTGATACGCTGCAAGATCTGGATCGCAGGTGTGCCTTCTATTTCTGGATTGTAGCTCACTCCAAATGTAGTCAAGTTGACAACCAGGAATAGCCAGCACTGTGGGCTTGGGGCTACTCACCTTTAATCCCAGCATTTGGGAGACAGGCAGGTGGATCTCTTGAGTTCAAGGACAGCCTGATCTACTTTGTGAGTTTTAGGACGACCAGAACTATATACATAGCAAGACCCTGCCTCAGAAAAAAACAGACAGACAAAAAAACCCACAAAAACTATACACAGTTAAAATTGTTAATTCCATCTACATGTTTATGCACCTTCCCCAGGTTATTTTGGAAAACACAGATATGGTATTGGTTTCCACTCATATAAATTGGTAATTTTTCTTTTTTACTGATTTTAATTATTTAAATAGAATCATTAAATATTTTCCTTTTTATAATTGGCTTATTTCACTTTGTGCTTAAGGTTTTCCAAATTGTGATGTTTTGCCAACTTCCTTTTTAAGGCTGTTGTGTGTATGTACTATATTTTATCAGGCTTATTCACCAGTGGATATGTAGGCTGCCCTCAGTCTATAGCTTGTGAATAGTGTGCATATTCTGAGTGTATAATCTGCTTCAGTTTCCTGTGGCGGCTGCACCACTTGATGTTGCCCCCGACACTGTACAGATGGTTCTTCACCTGTGTCTTTGCTCATCCTTTATGTTAGGCCTGGGTGTCAAACAAACAAACAGACAGACTCTACTGTGAGTAAGGTACTATATTAAATGCTTGGATATGGATTAAAGCATGTATGCATGTGTGCATGGTAATTTTTGTTACATTTTTGGTAGCAGCTATTCTGATGGTGGTGAGGTGGTGCCTCATTGTACTTCTGTTTATTTGAGAAGGAGTCTTGTGATCTGGGTTGAAGAGCGTTCTCTGTTGTGGCCTCTGCAGTGTAGAGCTGCCACGCTGGGCACTGATAATAGTGCTGCTGAGTGACCTTTTGTGTGCCCGCTGGCATGTGTGTGTTGTATTAGAGGATGTCTCTTCAGATGCCTTGCTCATTACAAAACCACACATCATTGGGCCAAGTGTTGCATCCAGGTTGTGGAAGTTCTTTATGTTCTAGGTGTAATCTTATTACGTGTATGACTTGGAAATGTTTTCTTGCTTCACAAAGATGACCTCACTGTGGACTGTCTTTTGTTGAGGAAAAGTCTGACAGTTCCTGTGATCTCCCCACTCACGATGGTTTTGCTTTTAGAATTGTACCCAGGGATTACTGCCAGACCCACGTCATGGTGCTTTCCCTTTATTTCCCTCTAAGACGTTTGTAGTTTGGGTTAGGGTGATCTTGAACTTGCTGTGTAGCTGAGGTTTACGTTGACTTTGTGATCTGTCTGTCTGCCTCTCACCTGGTATCACCATACTTAGTTGATGCAGTGTTTGTGGTTGAATCAGGGCTTTGGTCTTTCTGCTAGGTGATGTACATCTTCAACCCTGTTTTTAGTTTTTGTGTGTTTGATCTTATTTGTTTTTTTTTTTTGTTTGTTTGTTTGTTTACATTTTTTAATTCGATATATTTTTATTTACATTTCAAATGATTTCCCCTTTTCTAGCCCCCCACTCCCCGAAAGTTCCGCACGCCCCCTTCTCTCCCCCTGTCCTCCCACCCACCCCTTCCCACTTCCCCGTTCTGGTTTTGCCGAATACTGCTTCACTGAGTCTTTCCAGAACAAGGGGCCACTCTTCCTTTCTTCTTGTACCTCATTTGATGTGTGGATTATGTTTTGGGTATTCCAGTTTTCTAGGTTAATATCCACTTATTAGTGAGTGCATACCATGATTTACCTTTTGAGTCAGGGTTACCTCACTTAGTATGATGTTCTCCAGCTCCATCCATTTGCCTAAGAATTTCATGAATTCATTGTTTCTAATGGCTGAATAGTACTCCATTGTGTAGATATACCACATTTTTTGCATCCACTCTTCTGT
Organism: Apodemus sylvaticus; assembly: GCF_947179515.1. Taxonomy (NCBI): domain Eukaryota; kingdom Metazoa; phylum Chordata; class Mammalia; order Rodentia; family Muridae; genus Apodemus; species Apodemus sylvaticus. The sequence goes on from NC_067482.1 coordinate 3,236,948, forward strand.
TGAGGGATACCTGGGTTCTTTCCAGCATCTGGCAATTATAAATAGGGCTGCTATGAACATAGTAGAGCATGTATCCTTATTACATGGTGGGGGATCTTCTGGGTATATGCCCAGGAGTGGTATAGCAGGATCTTCTGGAAGTGAGGTGCCCAGTTTTCAGAGGAACCGCCAGACTGATTTCCAGAGGAGTGGGTGTACCAATTTGCAACCCCACCAGCAGTGGAGTAGTGTTCCTCTTTCTCCACACTCTCTCCAACACCTGTTGTCCTGAATTTTTAATCTTAGTCATTCTGACTGGTGTAAGGTGAAATCTCAGGGTTGTTTTGATTTGCATTTCCCTAATGACTAATGAAGTTGAGCATTTTTTAAGATGCTTCTCCGCCATCCGAAGTTCTTCAGGTGAGAATTCTTTGTTTAACTCTGTACCCCATTTTTTAATAGGGTTGTTTGGTTTTCTGGAGTCTAACTTCTTGAGTTCTTTATATATATTGGATATTAGCCCTCTATCTGATGTAGGATTGGTGAAGATCTTTTCCCAATTTGTTGGTTGCCGATTTGTCCTCTTGATGGTGTCCTTTGTCTTACAGAAACTTTGTAATTTTATGAGGTCCCATTTGTCAATTCTTGATCTTAGAGCATATTGGTGTTCTGTTCAGAAACTTTCTCCCTGTATCCGATGTCCTCAAGGTTCTTCCCCAGTTTCTTTTCTATTAGCTTCAGAGTATCTGGCTTTATGTGAAGGTCCTTGATCCATTTGGATTTGAGCTTAGTACAAGGAGACAAGGATGGATCAATTCCCATTCTTCTGCATGCTGACCTTCAGTTGAACCAGCACCATTTGTTGAAAAAGCTATCTTTTTTCCATTGGATGTTTTCAGCCTTTTTGTTGAGGATCAAGTGGCCATAGGTGTGTGGGTTCATTTCTGGATCTTCAATCCTGTTCCATTGATCCTCCTGCCTGTCACTGTACCAATACCATGCAGTTTTTAACACTATTGCTCTGTAGTATTGCTTGAGGTCAGGGATATTGAATCCCTCTGAAGTTCTTTTACTGTTGAGAATAGTTTTAGCTATCCTGGGTTTTTTGTTATTCCAGATGAATTTGAGGATTGCTCTTTCTAACTCTGTGAAGAATTCAGTTGGGATTTTGATGGGTATTGCATTGAATCTGTATATTGCTTTTGGCAAAATGGCCATTTTAACTATATTGATTCTACTGATCCATGAGCATGGGAGGTTTTCCCATTTTTTGAGGTCTTCTTCCATTTCCTTCTTCAGAGTCTTGAAGTTCTTGTCATATAGATCTTTCACATGTTTGGTAAGAGTCACCCCAAGATACTTTATACTGTTTGTGGCTATTGTGAAGGGGGTCATTTCCCTAATGACCATGTGGTTTTTTTCTTTGAGTTTGTTTATGTAGTGGATTGCATTGATGGATTTCCGTATATTGAACCAACCCTGCATTCCTGGGATAAAGCCTACTTGATCATGGTGGATGATCGTTTTGATGTGTTCTTGGATTCGGTTGGCAAGAATTTTATTGAGTATTTTTGTATCGATGTTCATAAGGGAAGTTGATCTTATTCGTTTTAATGTTGTTTCAGTTGTTTGCTGTCCAAACAATTTATACTTTATTTTTATTTTGTGTGCATATGTGTCTTTGTGAAGGTGTCAGATTCCCTGAACTGGATTTACAGTTGTGAGCTGCCATGTGGGTGTTGAGAATTGAACCCAGATCCTCTCAGTCACTGAGCCTTCTCTCCAGACCCTATCCATCAAGATTTTGATGTGACTTTCAGGATGGGTTCTTATGTTCTGACATAAATGTCATTGGGATTCTGATGGGGGAATGGCATTGAATCTGGAGGTTTCTTCATACAATGTTGATTTCTGTGATGGCTATTTTTTTTTTTTTTTTTTTTTTTTTTGGTCAAATTAACTACATGTGGAATTAACTGAACCAGGGTAAACCCTTGAGGGATTGTTCTTGATCAAATTATTTGAAGGAGGAAGGACCCCACTTTTGATATGGAAGATTCTTCTCATACCTGGGCCACACCTTCTCTGGCAGCCTATATAAAGACACGGAAGAAGGAGGTTTCTGCTCACTGCCCTCTTGCCCTCAGGATCCTGCAAGTCCATTCCTTCACTGACATTGGAGCCTACTCCTTTGGGATTTTGACATACTGAAGACCAGCTGAGGCATCCAGTTTTGTGAACTGAACAACCACTGAGTTCTTGGACTTTCTACTGGTAGACAGCCATTGTTGGACTGGCTGGATCACAGCCTGTAAGCCACTGTAATACATTTTATTCATATATATTCATTTATATCTTCAGACATAATGTTCATATATATACTCATTTTTATAAGTTTTGTCTCTGTAGAGAACCCTAAGTAATACAACTTCTTAATAAGTTTTACAACCTCTGTATTCATCTGTCTTTAATTTCTTTTAGTACTGTTCTGTAGTTTTCAATCTGCAGGCTGTCAGTCTTGGTTAGGTTCATTCCTGAGCATTTCTGTCTCTAGGGTACTCATAGGAAGTAGAATTGTTTTCCTTTTAGTTTGTTTATTGTTAGTTTCTAATAGAAATAGCTTGTCTTTGTGTATTGATTTTTGTTTAGTAGAGCTTTGCTAAATTCTTTATTCTAGCAAGTTTTAGATATGCTTTAGTTTTCTGCATGTAAGTTAGTATCATGTGTAAACATAATTTTCCTTTGCTTGGCCAGCTGGCCGCCTTTCCTCTCAGCCCCTCCCCCCCCCCCCTTCCTGTTGTCCTGTCCACTCCTCCTTTCCTCTCTAGCTAGAGGGCAAGCGACAAACAGATGGCTGTGTGCTCTGTCCGTAGTCTTTGAGAGAAAGCTTATCATCATCATCCAACAATTACATTTGTTGTTTACATTAAACTGTCCTTAAATTTCAATAGTAAATTCCAGTTGGTCAAGATTTTTTGTTTGTTTGTTTTTGTTTTTGTTTTTTGAGACAGGATGTCTCTCTGTAGCCTAGGCTGTCCTGGAACTCACTCTGTAGACCAGGCTGGCCTCGAACTCAGAAATCTGCCTGCCTCTGCCTCCCAAGTGCTGGGATTACAGGCGTCTGCCACCATCGCCTGGTAGGTCAAGATTTTTAACCATTTTCAGTCTACTGCTAAATTGTCTTTGCTGGTAATTCATTTCAGGTTCTTGGTTTCTTTCTACCTGAATAAGTAAAGGCTCACAGATGACTTTCGTAATGAATCCACGATGTACCACAAACTGTATTTTACTCTACTGTTTGGGGAAATGCATAGGACAGAATGTAAGTGGTAAGATGTTTCATAGTAATCACAACCCATGACAGTCACAGGATACCTAGATATTAGATGTTATTACAGTAGATTACACACACAGTCACTTGCATGTATATGCATACTCTACTGAGAATGATATAGGCCAGATGGTGGCACACAGTTAATCCCAGCACTCAAGGCAGAGGCAGGCGGATCTCTGTGAGTTGGAGGCCAGCCTGGTCTACAGAGCTAGTTCTAGAATAGCCAAGGCTATACAAAGAGATCCTGTCTCAATAAACAAAACAAAAGAGTGATTTAGATTGGAAATTTTTAGAGAAGGACTGAGTATCAGTACTTTTAAAAAAAGGTTTTAAGTACAAACATACTTGAGAATGCTGACCTAGGCCATCATGGCTGCCTAATTATACAAATGGAGCTGGGCATGGTGGTTGTGATGGTGTCTATATGCTCAGCCCAGGGAGGGGCACTACTAGAAAGTATGGCCTTGTTGGAATAGGTGTGACCTTGTTGGAGTGGGTGTGTCACTCTGGGTGTGGGCATTAAGACTCTTACCCTAGCTGCCTGGGAGTCACATTTCTCCTAACAGCCTCCTGATGAAACTGTAGAGCTCTCAGCTCCTCTTGTGCCACACCTGCCTGGACGCTGCCATGCTCCATGTACCATGTTGATAATGGACTGACCTCTGAACCTGTAAGCCAGCCCCAACTACATGTTGAATTGCCTTGTTCACGGTGTCTGTGCACAGCAGTGCCCACCCTATGACTGGTATATACCGGTAAAGTCAGCACTTGACGGTGGAAGCTAGAGGATCAAGAGTTTGAGGCTAGAGTGGCTTCCTGAGGCTTTAATGGCATAGAATATAATTTCAGGGCAGGAAATTATTATAGTCTTATCTTTTGCAGAAATTAATTTTCTGAAACATCTAGGATTTTTTAATACTGACCTAGAATTGTCTCAGTCACAGAAAGGATCTTTAGTATGGGGTCTAAGTTTTCTATAACATGGTTCAAGTGGATATTCCCATGTTCCTGTATCAGATATTTAAAGTTAAGCTATTCTTACAGTTAAGGAAATTGGCCTGGATGCCTATCTAAGCTGGGGTCTATTTCATTTTCTTGGGTTTGTAGACATGAAGAAGGGGTCACTACTCTTCATATGGTCTAGCAGGTACTCTATTTTTATCAACATTTAGTGTGGTAGAGGTGACTTTGGTATTTTCACTAATGTGTTGGGCGAAGCATGATGTCTCCTGCCTTTAATCTCAGCACCCAGGAGGCAGAGGCTAGGAGGGAATCTCTGAGTTTGAGACCAGCCTGGTGTGCAGAAGGAGTTCTAAGAGAATCAGGGTTCACAGAGAAACCCTGTCTTGGTAAAACAAAAGAAAAACAAGGGGAGAAATGACTAATGTGTTATATCGCAGTTGAACGTTCGTATAAAGCTTGGCAGGAAACAATTTTAGTGTGCTCATATGGCTGGGCTGCCACAGAGCATCCCACACGGAGACGTCCCTCAGCAGCAGAGACCTGCCTTCCACGTTTCTAGAAATGGGTAGTCTCAGGTCATGGTGTTTGCACGGGTAGTTTTCCTCTGGGCCTGTCACCTTGACTTGCAGATAGTCGCTGTCCGTCTTTTTTTTTGGGGGGGGGGGACTTTTCTGGTATCCTCTCACGTGTGCTAGTCTGCCCTTAAAGAGATACGCCAGACTGGATTAGGGCCTGCCCATCAATTTATTTCAACATCAGCCGTTCAAAGCCTTGTTTTAGATTCTGTCTCTTTGAGGTGTTGGAGGTCAGGGTTTCAACATGCAGATTTGGGGTGGGCACTGGTTTGTAAGAATAGATACATTAAAAATGTTGTCTTGTGCAGCTGAATGGTTGTGTGCTGCAGTGACTGTTTAGGGTGGCTTACCAGGTACTGCTTACTAAAGGGTGTCTGCCAAGATGATTTTTATTTTGTAATGAATATGTGTTAACCATATCTTTAGAACGAGATGACAAATGCCACAGAGTGACCAGGTTTGTGACTTGTTTTATTGTGTTTACTAAAGTATGTATCCACTTGTGGGTATCTGAGAGGCGTTCTCAGAATGAGAAGAACTGTCAAGCTGAGGAGAGCTGTAGGACACCGTTATTTTGTACCATCTATGGTAATGGAGGAGTTGCTGTGGGATTGGATGCAGGGTGCTGAGCATGTCCTCTGACCACTGAGGTACCTTCCTGACCTTGCACATTCACTCAGAGCTTCTTTAATTTTTATGACACTGATGTAAAGAAAAGATAAAGACTTAAAGTATTTGTCAAAATGGCATAGTTTAAAGTAGAGACCGCCATTGTTTAGCAGGCTGTGGCTAGAGTATGAATACTACAGAGTTCTGAGTTGTTTCTCAGGAGATAGTAATAGTTAGCATTAGAACCTCTGTTACAGTGTAGTGAGAAATTCATCACTCAAATTGATATACATTAGAAAACATTTTACCTAAAGAGAAATTAAAACAATTAATGACTTTTTAGTTTGGAGGCTTGGAATAAATTTTTCCCCTCAATACAATCTTTTGTCTTTATTTTACACTGCTGAAAATTATGTTAGATACATTTCCTTCAAAGTTTTTAGCACATATTGGATTTGTTTCATATGAATTTTGAAGCTTATGAGTGAAGTCCCGACTTTGGTTATGTTCTTAGTACATGGCCTGATACGAGATATGCATGCTCACCACGTTTACAAAGTTTCAAGTCCATTGCATAACTATGTCAGATGCTTGTGATCTTTGAGCACACTGGTAGCTAGATACTTGTCAGAAACATTCCGCATATTTGACTGAAGCAGCTGACTTGCATAAAGGAAACATTCATTCCTGTCAGGTTACAGGCCTGTTGTCCCTTTATAATCAGCTTCAGTTTGTTTTGTTTGTCCCTTTATGCTGTCCCACACCATGTGATGGCTTACGATGCGCTGACTATGGCTTCTGTCCTGTTGAACCATAGAGAAGCATTTTCTTGGGTTTTACAGGTGAGTTAGAAGAGTGTTCAGTAGCCATCAATCAGACATTTGAAAGACAGCTGTAAGAAACTGTTGTGCATGAACTTGTTACAGAGGAGTTCAAGAGCTCAAAAGCTTCTGCGGCAAGCAGCCTTGAGCTGATTTGGGGGACATTATGAGTTAAGGGTAACTGGTTTTGTGTGAGAGCGAGGAGAGAAGAGGACACTAGAGCAAGTGAAGACACTACCTCTTGGGGTATGAGGGAGGGACACTGGGCATATCAGATCACTGCAACTGAGGGGTGGATGCCACCCTGCGCAGCTGACTCAGCCGTGGTAAGGGTTTGAATGATGCCCTGAGAGAGGAAAGTGTGAAGCCTTAAGGACAAAGGTCCTTTGTGTTTACCAAGGAGAGAATGGTTGGGAAGGGCTGGGCTTGTGGTGCTGCCCGCCATCTCAGCACAGAGGAGTCACATCACGGAGGGTGGCAGACACCACCTGGGAGACAGACGCTCAAAGAGAGGACAACTGAAGTCTGAGATGCTGTTCGGATATCTTTGTTTCCCACTAAACACACATGAAAGGTAGTTGTAGTAATAACTAAATGACAGCTCTCAGGTCCGCTACCTGCCTCAGTGCTTTACTATGCCTTAGACAGCAGGGTAGCCGGACCGATGGTTTCCCAGCCCGCATGCTTACTAATTGTGTGTTCTGCCTTGGCGGCTCTGGCCCCAGTTGGGCGCCCTCTGGGCTGTGCTCTCCCGGGTCCTTCACATGGCGTCGTGCCTCTGCCCTGCGCTCTCCTCTCCTCCACACTCTTCCGGCATGGCAGCATGGCGCATCTCCCTTCTCTCTCTCCTCCTGGTCCCAAGCCTGGGAATCCTGAAATCCCACCCTTCTGGCTGTTGGCATCTTTATTTACCAACCAGAACCAGCAGGGGGCAGGCTCCCAGAAGCTACGTGCAGGTACAGTTTTTTGGGGGAACATAATTAGCATTTGTAATACAAGCAGCCACATTTCTCCATTTTTGTCCAATTAAAGGGGCTCAGAATTTTCTCCTAGATATATATATTGAATATATTAAATATAATTATAATAAGTATGTAAATTGTAAGGTATGATATACATTTATAACATCTAGTCTATCATATTTGGAAATTTGGAAAATATTCTGCCATCTATCCTAACCTAAAGAGTTTCCAATTCTGTACTTCAAATGTTTGATTTTTAGCTTGTATTACCAATTGCAAAACATCCCTTCAAATCTGGTATATCTTCTTTAATTTTAGATAGTTTAACTTCAGTTATGAGACTATAATTTGTCTTCAGCCCTATCAGAGATCTGAGAAGAAATTACCTGAATATGTAGGAAGTACAAAGACATAGCTTCCAAATCTTACATAATTTGTAGAGACAGCTGCCAGCCTGGATAGTCTCTGATACTTCTAAAATGTTGGAGCATCTGTCCATCTGTGAAGAAAAAACCTGCTCTCCAGAAGCTTGCTTTGTAGTCAGAGGAGAATCACATGTAATCAGATATAAGGACATATGTCCAGTGTTAGAGCACCGTGTGTCAGCAGAGATAGTAGTAGTTATACTTTACATAGGAGGCTCCAGGGAGGGCTGGAGCTAGCTCGGCACAGGGTCATCGACCCACGTATTTGGAGGTAGAACTCGAGGGCCGAGCAGTTGGAGCATGGCCAGAGGCCAGCAGAGAGGCTGAGTAATGAGTGAGGAGCCGGAGTAAGTGAACACGGGCTTTAGAATAGTCACTGCTGGGATAGTCCATGTGATTTTCATGCTACAAATTTTCAGTTCAATTAATAAGTTAATAAGTTAATAAGTTAGAAAAATTTAATAATTTAAAATAGCATTCTGTGATTTAAATTACTTTTTTGTTCTTTTAAGTAAGAAAACATACAAAAGTCAAATGCAAAAGGTGTAGTGTTTTGGATTGAATGGTGGTTTTTCTCTAAAGGCTGCACATTCATTAAGTCTCCTATACCCCAGAGTATGGCCTTATTGAGAGAGAGGCATTTACAGATGTAATCAAATTATATTATTAGAGTAGACCTGATAAGTTGTGGCTGGTGGGTTTTGAAGTGAGGAAGTTTGGGTACTAAGACTCAGAGCTACAGGATGTGAAGTCAAGAGGGAAAAGGCTGCTTATGAGCTAAGGAGATTGTTCATCACCCTTTCCACACCTTCTGTGCATTCCTAAGATCTATGACACGATACGTTTATTCTTAGGGTTTTTGTTTGTTTGTTTGTTTGTTTTAAGCTACCCAGTCTGTAAGACTTGGTTGTAGCACTTCTAGGTTACTATAGAAGTTACTTCACCCTGTTTCTCCTGATTCTTTCCCCAGACTTAACAAGGGTAGTAGGTGGGTAGGAGAGCTTCCCATTGTCTGACTGTGTGTGGTTAGTCTGTAAAGCAGGTTCTGGAATGTGGGTCAGAGCATACCAAGTGGTCAGAGCTGACAGGGTAAGTAGGACCTGCCTTCAGGAGAGTTGTAACTTAGTAACTCTTAGACAGTACCATGTGCTTCTTTAGAGATAAAAGACAGTTTGATTGGACAGTCTCAACTTGGACTCGAATTGTAAGATCCCCTCTCCCATTTTCATAAAATGTTATAGTTAACTTTCAATTACTTGAGGTAATTTTAGAAAATACAATTGTTGCCACTTGGTGGCACTACATGGCTTAAAAATGAGTTAGATTGTTGTTGTGTTAACTGTCCTCTGCTACACAGGATTACATTCAGGGAAGAAACTAAGATAAGAAACTTGACATGTTTGACTCTGATTTGTAAATAAGATAATTACTGGTACCCTAAAGTAGGGTTTATAAAAAGGCCATAAAATATGAAGTCTACGCCAAGGTTTAGTTTAATGGGTAGGGAAGTGTGCAGTCTTCTCCAAGAAACTCCAATAGTTCAGCTGCTGTCGGCGATCCGGCCTTAGTCTCTTTCTTAGTCTAAATGTGAAAAAATAACTTCAGTATTAGAAAGCTCTTCCACATTTTCTTTATTAGCAGTATTTTTCAAGATGAGTGTTTTATATTTTATGAAGCTAAGAATCAGTTATGTTTAGGTAATCAAGGATGCATATTTGGAAAACAGAATTAAATATTAATGAAGCTTCCTACAGCATATTAAGGACTCCAGCAATTATTTCTAAAATACTTCATGCATTTTTGTCATGTACAGAGTATAGATAAAGTGTGTGAAGTGAATTGTGTTTCCAGACACACTTATTCCCAACAAAAGACTTGCACAGCTCCAATAAAGTATCGCACATAGTGCATACTGTGCACAAACTGTTAGACACAGCTCATTGGATACCACACAGTAATCACATCATGACCACAGGTCATAGGATAGATGCCATCAACCTGGGGCACTCCATGTTTATTTTCCCAGTCACTAGGCTTTTGTTTCTGAGTTGTCTTGCCTGACAACTTTCATGGAAATAGAATTATATAGTATTTTGTCTCAACAGTATGTTGGGGAAGTCTGAATTTTGTCAGGTGTAGCCATGGTCCATTTTTACTTCTTAATTAGTGGTTTGTTTTTTTACTACAGAACCTTTGGATTGAAATATACTGTTGAACATGCTGCAGAGTGTAATGTGTTTATTGAATTGTTGGTGTGTATAGGCTGGGATTGGGTATAACACAAGAACTGTTTCCCAGACACTTGCCAGCTGTCTATAGTGACTCCCCAGTTCCTCACCAGTGCTGGGCACTCTATCTCCTCAATTCTAGTCTATACACTAGTGTACTCTAGTACATACACAGATTCATACTCTGGGCACTGCACAAGTATCCAGGGTGGCCAAAAGAGGTGATTGATGTTCTGGAGTTAGTAAAATAGCTGCAGCTGACCTGTGTGGGTGCTGGGGACAGATGCACCTACTGAGCAAGAGTACTGTCTGCTCCTGACTGCTGACGCGTTTCTCCAGTTTCTCCAGGCCTCTTGGTGCGTGCGTGCGTGTGTGCATGTGTGTGTGTGTTATAGTTAATCTTCTCTTTTCTCCTCATTAGGATCTTCCACCCCTTTTATGAGCTTGTTTACTTCTAGATAGAAACTGTTACACTTATTACAGAAACATGCCCAAAGCCTACTGAGGCCAGACTTTCGCTGTCTTGCTGCCTTGTGAAACAAAGACCTTCATTTTAGTGTAGTCCAGTAGGTCTTCATTTTGCTTTCTAGGCAGTGTATCTTGTGTTCTGTTTCTTTCCTATTCTAAGGATGTGGATATCTGTAGTCTTGTACAACAGTGGTTCTCATCTGCAGGCAGTTCTCCTCTTTGATCCCACACCTCTGATTTGGCAATGCTTTCACAAGCAAATGGATAGAGTACTGTGGCATCCCATACATTGGGTTAGGGATGCTACCAGGAGCATACAGTCTACCACATGCTAAGCATCTAGGGTACACAGAGCAGTCATCTAGCCAATGCCATTGGCACTACGGTTGGGAAACTATCCTAGTAGCTTTACTATGGCTATAATTGATTTTTACAAACTGTGTCACCATTTCATATGACTATACATTTTATATGTATTAAAAAAACTTGCTGTTGACATGTATTACTTGGCCATAAATAAGGTTATTGTATACACACACACACACACACACACACACACACACACGGATTTGTTTCTCTTTCTTTGTTTTATCTGTGGTCCTCTTACTCTGCTATCCGTGCCACAGTGCCTTGATTTACATGGCACATAAGTCTTTATATACAAGAAGTACAAGCTCTTTTTGTTGTTTGCACTTCCATCAGTGTTTGTTATATTTTAGATTTTATGAAATTGAATGTATTTGTTATTGTGAAGTAGAATCAATATCTTCATGATATGGTCTTAAGTTTTTCAATTTTTATGAATGTTGTCTCTAAGTCAGTGATTCTCAAATTATTTGTTGACCCTTAATTAAGGTCTGATTTGTCTAAATGGTTCTATCAGTGTCTACACCCCAGTGCAGTTATCTAGGAGCAGGCTAGATATCTCAAGGGATTTGTGCCTCACAGATACTTAGCAACATAGCCGCCCTTACCCTGCTCACCCAGTGTGACAGACAGTCCAGTGTCTCCCCGGGCAAGTGAAAGCGATAGCTATTGTATTGAATGTGAGCAGAAGCTATATAAACACTAAGGATAGTATTTTAAGACATGTTCACATAAGTAATGCAGTTTTATGAAATCCACTTTCTAGTAGAAATTTAGTGAGACTACCATTACTTTATATTTAAGAAATTTTTTAACTGTCTTAATTGAAGACCTTTGTATTCCTATACCTGCTCCTTTTTTATGTTGGAATATCACAAGTCATACAGCCTCTGGAAAATTCCATTATACACTTAGGAGAGAAGGAGAGTAAAAAGGCGAGGAAGGTGTTAGTATGAAAATTGCTTTAATTTTGAGGACTCCTGTGCAGAGCCTCGGGGATCCCCAGTGGTTCTCAGAGCACACTTTTGAGACTTACCCTTGAGCATTACTATTGAATTCTTGCCTGTAAGATTTTAATTTAATTAAGTCATTTTAATCTTTTTAGAGAATGCAGAGATCTAGAATCCTTGAATACCACTTGTGTTCCTCCCCTCTTTTACTCAGTTTTGGGTTATAGTCACATTTAATTCCGTGGTCTTTCCTTTATCCAGCTTTTGTGCTGCTGTAACAGAATACCACAGATTGGTTCATTTATGATGAACAGAGGTCTCTTTGGCAACATAGACTAGGAAGGCCAAAACCGAGGTTGCTTGCTCCTGTTGAGTGCCTTCTTGGAGTGCACTGAAGCATCATTCGGGCAATAGGAAGAGCAGAATCTTCCCCTTCTGAATCCCAAGACAATTCTCCTCACAGCTTAATTATCTCTTCATGCTGGCCTCCCAATGCTGTTGTGTGACATGAACTGAGGAGACGCTTTGCCCCTGAGCTCTCTGCCCACTGCCTCTGCTGTTGCTGGCATTACTGGCACTGGGACGCTAGTCCTTTGTCCTGCCTTCTGTTGCTGCTGTTGTCGCTCGCTCTTCAGCCAGGGAGACCTGGCACAGCACAACTGAAAAAGTTTTCCCCTTATTCCACCTAGAAAGACCATGCACTGCAGGACACTTTGTTAATTTAGCATCACAAAGAACCCATTATGTCTCATGGGGTTTTGGAGAGATCTAGGAAGCAAAAATGTCTTCTACATCATTAGGTATTGACAGAATGTACGCTATTTTATGATTGTTCTCTTTAAAAGTTGATTTGTCCCCCCCACCCCCATAGGGTGTCTCTTTATAGCTCTGGCTGTCCTGGAACTCACGCTATAGACCAGGCTGGCCTTGAACTCAGAAAGCAGCCTGCCTCTGCCTCTGCCTCCCAAGTGCTGGGATTAGAGGCGTGCACCACCACCTCCTGACCTCTTTAAAAGTTGAAATAATTCACATGACATACAGTTAACAATTTTTAGTGATAGCTCTTTGATGTCTGGTATATTTGCATTAGGAGGCAATCACCAGCTTGCATAGGCCCGAGTCATTTGGACACTCCATAAAATACACAGCCTATTATATGACCATTCACAGGTCTCCCTTCCATCTTCACTTGGTGTGGTACTTCTGTCTCTGATGACCTTTTATGATTAGCTACTTAGTTGTGGTTGAATAGCATTCTATTGTATCTTTTGGCTTTTGTGAATACAAGCTGTACATATTTCACTGTAAGGTTTCCCTGTGAGCCAGGCTCACCGCTGTTAGCTACTTTTGAGGCTGAAGTTTGGATTGCAAGCTAAAGACCTTCCTGGACTTCCAAGTGAGCTGAAGTAGTCCAGTGCAGGCAACTTTGTGGGATATGGACTGCTGAGCACTGGCTCCAGGTTTACTGCCTACTGGAAAACAAATCTCCCTGAACACAAGTTCTCACTTGTGCTGAGATTATATGTTATCTAGATGTTGAACAGCTGGATCGTGTGCTTGCATTTAGCCCTGTCGGAACCTGACTGTTGGCTGCAGATGGGCACTTCACTTTCTCATCATCCGTGTGTGAGAGACTCTGACTCACGTTTGTCTCTGTGCTGGTTGTTTCTAGTATATTGTTTGTTAAAGCTAAGAATCTTTGGTATGAAGAATTTATCTTTTTGAGGTGTTGATTTTTATTTCCTCAAGGACCATAAAATGAAGCATTCATTGGCCTGCTGGCTATTTGTAGATCTTCTTTAAACAGACAATTTGATCAATTCTGTCGGTCGTCTCCCTTGTTGACCTGTTTATATATCTTGACTATTTAACATTTATCTAATACATTTAAATAATGCCCTTTGATAAACAGGCCTTTCATTCATTTATTCATTCATTTATTCATTCATTTATTCAGTCATTCAAGACAGAGTTTCTCTGCATAGCTGTCCTGGAACTTGCTCTGTAGCCCAGGCTAGCCTTGAATTCAAATCTGTCTGCCTCTGCCTTCTAAGTGTTGGAATTAAAGGTGAGCACCACTATGACCTACATAGGTCCTTTGTTTTGATAAAGTCCATATTAGTTTTCGCCCCACCTGTGCTTTTGATGCCAGAGAACCCATATTTGATGCCATCTTCTAGGAGTCTTGAGAATTTGGCTTTACATTCAGATTGCTTTTTTGTTTGCTTGTTTTTTCTTTTTGTTTTTAGAGACACGGGCTCACTGAATATCCCTGTTGGCCTAAAACTCACTGTGTAGACCAGGCTGGCCTCAGACTCACAGAGTCTGGAAAGTTAGTTTGCCATGGATGACTGATAGATTGATTGGTTTCTGGCTCTGAAATAGACCCCATCAGTCTGTATCCCTGCCTCTCTACCACCGCCACTTAACTACTGTAGCTTCGCAGCAGCAGGAAATCAGCATGACTTGCCTTGTCTCTTTTAATTCTAGTTTTGCTATTTAGGGACTTTTTAAATTTTTATGTGAATTAACGATGAGTTAAAAGGGGAACATTTCTATAAAAACCTTTAGGATTTTTAAATTTACAAAATGTTTTTATTAGTCATTTGATGTCATACAGGTGTGTACTGTGTCTTGCTCACAGTCACCTCCCCCTCCCACCTCCTCTAGCTGCCCTTACTGAGTTTGCTTTGTGCTGCTTATATATTCAAGAGTGTGAGGCCATGTGTTTACTGAATCCACCCACCAGAGGCCACCTACGGAAAGAAAACTTGACTGTCCTCACGGAAGCCATCTTCTGTCAAGAGCCCCTCCACTCCAGTGCTGCTTGACTGTCCTGTACTGGCTGTGCTCAGGCAGCCAGCTGCTGAGAGGTGATGAGTGCAGCGGTCCTAACTGGGCAGGGCTGCGGGGTGGAGCAGGCGTTGTGCGTGGCTGAGTGTGCAGGCTAACCTCATCCATTGCACACAGAAGCTTCTCTGGTTGGCTCTGAGGTCTGCTCTAATCTGGGCTGCTGAGAAGACAGTTTGATACTGTGTCCATCTAGCAAAACGACAATAGTTAGGACCTCCCCTAGCAGTGAGTTCTTGGTCAGATGTGCAGACCAGATGGGCATTTCCTACTACATATAGTACTGCTAACTTTCTGATTTCTGAGTCTAAGACCAGGACATAGTAAGATAACTGTAGGAAAGGAGTTAGTTTGGTAGCTCAGTGAATAAGGTGCTTGCTACCAGCTAAAAGGCTCACATGGTGGAAGGACAGGTATGACTCCTGTGAGGTCTGTCACCTGCACATGTGTGCCATGAACAGCACAGAGATAGATACACACCTGAAGTCTCACCTTGAGCTTTTTTTTTATGAAAGCAAGAGTCTGTCGAATTTGCCTTTGTACAGTATTTGTCGGTTTCATGCTGTGCCCCAGCATGCCTGCTACATTTTTGTAGTTTTCTATATGGGTTTGCTGTTTGGCCTTTGGATTCTTAAACGTTTTGGTGGTCAGAGGCAGATAGTTCTGTGGTTCTCTTGTGTTCCTCACTTAGCACCGCGTTCTCATTGCCTGAGGGTCATCATAGCAATGTGTTACAGTTGTTATTAAAAGATTGTCTTTGCCAGGCAATGGTGGTGCACGCCTTTAATCCCAGCACTTGGGAGGCACGGGCAGGCGGATTTCTGAGTTCGAGGCCAGCCTGGTCTACAGAGTGAGTTCCAGGACATCCAGGGCTACACAGAGAAACCCTGTCTCAAAAAAAATAAAAAAATAAAAAATAAATAAAAAATAAAAATAAAGATTAAAAAAAGAGAAAGAAAAAGAAAAAAAAGAAAAAATAGATTGTTTTCAATAGTCTTGAGATTAGAGAGCATTTAAGATCCTATAATTAAATTCTCCCCTTAGTTTCAAATAGTGTTGCTGGTTAGTGATGCAATTAAATTAACATGTATCGTACATTTTAGAAAGGACCTTCGTTCCAAGTCATCTTACTTGATCTCAACCTCTAGTTCTGTTCTTGAGTGTTTCTGGCAAATAGCTACCTGCTGAGCTATTCGAGTTGGTTGTTAGATGAGACAGCCGTCTTCTGTATCAAGGGTTTTCTTAAGTTTAAGGTGAAATTCTACCCTTATAATCTAAACATATTAACTACATGTTCTGCTTTCTGTGACAAGCTTTCAATAGTTTATAGAGTATTGACCCTGTGGGTTGTGAAGCTGAGCATACTAACTGCTTCTTTGTTCTGTTATATGGCATGGTGGTTAGTGTTAGCCTCTATTTTTCTAAGTTGTTTGTTATTTTTGACTAGTATTTCTAGTCTCTGTGACACCCCCATCCACATTAAGATACTACTCGGTTGATATAATTATGTAAAATCTTTATCTTCTAGTAGAATCTGGGTGAGAATTAGGTTTGTATGTTCTTGCATTGTGTATAGTACTTATAGGCTTAAATACTAAAAGTATTTAAATGTAGTGATTTTAATGTAGTTTATTGGGGTTTTTTTTGCAGTTAAGATGACAGTTTGTGAATGGTTTTCTCTCTTTGACCCAGTCTTATACCTTACTAGCTGAAGTTGTCATGTGTTCTAAGGATATTGTAAATGAATATAGGGTTTGGGAAAACCTGACTAGAGCTCAGCTAGTGGGCAACATTATAATTTATTTATAGCTGTGTAATACAGTTACTAATGAACTAACTGAGAATGAGGGCAAAATTATACTACATTTTATGTGAAATTGTACTATATAACAAAGGTTGGCATTATGTAATAAGTACCCACAAAATGTTAACCTACTTGCAATAAATACAATTAATAATGTACATAAAAGAATGAAATTAAGATAACTTTTTATTAAAAAAGAATTATTCATGAACAGAAAGTGGACAGCATAGATTTGATGACAAGAAGGTTGTATCTAATCTGAATTACTGAGTGACCTAGGAAGCTTGCTCAGAGGGATTACAGAATAATTATGTTAATATGCAATTATCACCTCATTTCTTCTGTAGTAACCTCAAGATGCAGTGTAGTGAGGGTGTTATAGCAAGTGCTGATAGTTTGCAAAAATACTGATGTTTGAGATTTCTGAGACAATAAGACTAGCTGGAGGCGTGTAAGTGATGATCTGTCATCCTGAAGACAGACCTGACCTCTGTGCCGTGCAGTGCTCACTGCGAATGACTAGAGGCAGCTATAGCTGCAGAACTCATTATGCTTCTAGAAGCTGAAGTGCGCTTTATGTAGATTTTAAACCCCCATTTGCAGCTTTCAAAAAAGTATGCATTTTTTAAAGAACATGTTTAAATTCAGTTAAGAGGAAGATTCTGTGATTATATGACTATAGAAGGATTTTAGTAGTGCTATCTAAACAGTATTTTAAAGAATCTTAAGTGGTACTTTGAATTAATCAAAATCAGGTTATCTTAAACATTGAAATCTTTTAAACATTATACCATTATAGTATGTTTTAGGTTTGTTAGTTTCCTTTATATTTATTTTTTAAATATATTTTAAATGATTTATTTTTATTTTATGTACTTTGGGTTTTGCTTGCATGTGTCTCTGTGAGTACATTGGATCCCTTGGGACTGGAGGTACAGATAGTTGTAAGCTGCCATTTGGGTGCTGGGGGTCGGATTGCATTGACTTGTCTCTGGAATAAAGCTTGCTGAGCTCTCTGTAGCCCTGGTCAGCATCCTTAAACTCAGTGAGTAGTACTTAGCTACAAGTATGTTTCTCTTGTTACAGCAACAAACTGGCGTCAGTGCCTCAGCTATATGTGCCTGTCCATATAGAAGTAGTTGAAAACTGTTCGAAAAAGTGTTAGTTGGTTTGTAAGTCAAATGCTTTTTTATCTGGATGAACACAGTCTTCTTTTAATCTAAGGAAGTAGATGAAAATTATAGATTTTTTTCATAATGTAATGATACAGACTCTTTAGAATGTAATGATGCTGTTTTTTTCATTGTGCCCTGAAATTTGTATAAAATCCTTGAAGAATTTTATAGTCAGAATGTATTAGGAAAATTAAACCCAGAAAAATGTTAGCTGTTCATAAACATCAACTTGCAGACTCTACTTTCTTATAGCATGTTTTCCGGTTGATGAAATACATCGCTATTTTCAGTGGCTTAAGAAAGCCTTGTAATTTCTCCTGAGTACAAAAGACTATGAATTAGTATAGTTAAGTCACATTTCATTATGTGGACATGAAGAAAAACTGACTGGTAAAGACCTAATTTCATGTTTCAGCAGTGTGATTTAGTTTCCTTTGTTTACTAGATATGTTTTGTGGACCAAATATGTTTTACACATGTATTTTTAATATGTTTTTGAGCAAAATGGCTTGCTCTCTTCAGAATGTGAAGTTAGATCTTATTAAGCCATTCTGGTAACAAGGATGCAGCCTTGAAATCAACATGATATTCTACTAGTTTGTCACCCTGCTGTTCAGGGGGCACCAATGAAGTTGCTTTAAATGGAAGGCGTCTGTTCATCCTTCAACCTCTAACACCAGAACAGATGGGTAGAGCACAGAACATGGAAGGCCTTACCTCTGAGGTGGTAACAGTGAAGCCACTCATTAACACTGAATTTACCACTTCGTTAGCAACGTTGCTTCCTGTTGAGAAAAGCTAATACAGGCTTCAAATTGACTGAGCATATATTTGACTACCTCTGTGATTATAATAAATAGAAACAGAAAGTGTCTTTCAGGCTAGTTAAAAACCTGTCACTCATCATGGCGGCATTTTGAGGTTGTTAGTGCTGAGGCAGTTTGCTGTTTTCTTGAGCGTGGCCTGCAGTGCCAGGCTTTGGGACCAGGACAGCCTCAGCCCACTCTTTCCTCACACATGTTTATGTGCTGCCCATTTTTAACTTGTGTTTGTGATGTAGACTCCTGCTGGGTGCTGCATTAGCACCATTTTGGGGTGATACCATTGAATATGATCTTATTGGAAGTCTATTTTTATTACTGTGGAAGTTTGCCAGCTTCAAAGCAGAATTCTAAAATGTGTGAGGGAAGGAATAATGATTGTTGGTATAAATAATGCCAAGGAAAGATCTTTATGATAACTTGTTTGTAATCTTTGATGTGTTTATTAAGCATTTTGTTGAAAGAAGACTGTGTTTCTGTAAGTTATGAAATGAGACGGTTATTCAAATCCTTTCTTTTAGTGCTAGAGTTAATGTTTTACAAAACATGAAACTTGTACTCTAAGTGAAAATTATTTAAAATACCTTAATTTCTGAATTGAATTTTAGAGCCCTGTTGTCTTAAAATAGTATCGTTCACTGTACAAATTAAAAAAACGCAAAGATAATGTGAAGGATATACTTCTTATCTGCAAAGCAGAAACCCAGTCTGCCTGCATCTGGCCTTGGCACACCTCAGGAAGTGTGCAGGAGTGAGAGAGTGGCTTGTGCTCCGACCTCGGAGATAGGAAGCGGGTTTCCTTTTCCTTTGATTTTGCAGTTGCATTCGTACTTACTCAGTACTTACTCAGTACTAAGTACTTACTCCTTTATTCAACAGACGCTCCTCGCTCGCACCTTTGCCTTGTGGTTCAGCGAAACATGATGGTGACCAGGTCGTGCCCCTGCCCTTAAAGAGTTAAGGACAAGCAGTTGTAGTGCAGCGTCCACTTTTCCCAAGAGCCACGTGGAAGAGTGAGTGAGCGAGCGAGCGAGCGAGCGAGTGCACCGGTTATTGCCTCGGCAGCCTCGCTCGGCTCCTTTCCTCACACACGCTTCCTTTGTTATCTTCTTCATCTTCTTATCACAGCTCAATATACGATCAAACGCACGTTGCCGTATTAGATCTACATTATGTATGAAATACACTATAGCATCTCATAAGAAAGTTCCAGCCCTCTACACTACTGTTAGATTATAAATGGTATGATTGCTTTTCAGAAATCCTAGAATTTGGGATCTCAGAGTATGACATTTTAACATAAAACTTCACTGATTTTAATATTAGTAACTTATAAATAAGAATAACTTACTTGAACCTTAAGAATAAGGCAGTTTTGTAAAATTTTGACAGAACACTATCTTGAACAAAACAGTTTTAAAAATTTTAGAAGTAAAAATTACTATTTATAGATAAGTAAGCCAGTGATGTTGATTGCAGTTACTATATTTGACTCACGTCCTTTTCTCTGAAGTGTTTTGTTACCTTCTTCTAAGAATGGGCTTCAGGTGATAAAATAGTTCTTCTTTACAACACTTGATAATTCTAGTTCTTCTACTGTATAGAGTAACTGTCCTTAGGAAAACTGTTCAAGCCAGAGAATTGTTTTTATTATAAAATTACACATGGTTTTTAAAACGTTTTTCAGTGTGCAATGCATTCATTTATATTGTGTGTAAGTGTATGCTGCATTTCCTTAGGTAGTTTGTGTATGTATGATACATAATTTCTAGAAAGCAGAAATAGCAATATTTGCTTTGAAAATATATTTAAAATGGTTCATATTTTGAAGTGTTTTATAATCCCTATAAAGTTATTGATATCTCAATATATAAAGAGTAGAAAAATAAACCAATGAAAATGTATACTTGCAATTTTCCATACATTCCAATAGCATTTCTTTGATGCAAATCTAAATTTTTGTTTTCCATTTTCTAGACTAAATGTGTTAAATGATCTTGCCAACAATATGGATGATTTGAAGATAAACACCGATATTACTGGTGCTAAAGGAGAACTTCAAGATGACAACAATTTTATCTCTGAGAAAGACAGTGGAGTTCATAAACCAAAAGATTGTCAGACATCCTTTCAGAAAAACAGTTCATTGACTTTATCTGAAGAATTGTCAGAGGATCAGTCAGAAAAAGCCTTAAGTGGAGGCCAGTCTTCTTTGTTCGTCCCTGCCAGCACGCCTGCTGTTCCTCGAGAGAACTTTACCTTGCCTACAGGAGCCGTTGTTAACGGACCAGTCTCATGCTCCTCCTCAACAAAGACTTCCAGTATGAATGACAGCAGTGTTTCCTTAACCCCTGGACAGCCTGTGGATCAGCTAACAGCAGAATCTTGCTCCACTCTGAAAGCAGTAGCTGATCATCAGCTGTCTACACCACAAAAAGCCAGTCAACACCAAGTTCTGTTTTTGTTATCAGATGCAACGCATACTAAGAATCCAACCCATTCCATTAAAAAAGTACCTCCCTCTGCTTTAGTTGGTTGTGATGGTCAGAATTCAGTAGGGAATAGCATGACGTCAGAGAGCACTTTACTGGGTGAAGCAGAGGTGGGGCAGGGTGACGATGACACAGTGGTCAGAGACGACTGCGTTGGTGAGTTAGCAGTGATTTCCTCAGGTACAGACGAATTTAGGTCAGAAAATGATACAAACTGGGATCCCCAAAAAGAGTTTATTCAGTTTCTTATGACTAGTGAAGAGACAGTGGAGAAACCCCTCGCTCATTCTAAAGTAGTAGGTCTAGAAAAAAAGAGAAAGAGAAAAATGGATGTGAGCCAGATCACACGCTACACAGAGGACTGCTACAGTGACTCAGGCCGTGCACCCGGGAAATCACAAATTCTACAGGTTGACTTTCTAGGGCAAAATGAGGAGATACAAGCAATAGACTCACAGAACTACACATTATCAAAAGTGCAGCCCAAGTCAGCTGATGGAGACTTGGAGTCTGTGGACACTTTTCAGCATCTAGTTTATAACTCAGATAAATGTGGAGAAGATAATTCCCCTGTTCATACTCGCACTTTAATTTCAAATAACTTAAAAAAGAAATGTGAAGAGAGTGATTCTGAGTCACCTGTTGCTTTCAGCACTGAAGAGCCATCATTCTACCCCTGTACAAAGTGCAATGTGAATTTTAGGGAGAAAAAGCATCTCCACAGGCACATGATGTATCATTTAGATGGGAATAGTCACTTTCGCCACCTTAACGTCCCCAGGCCATATGCTTGTAGAGAATGTGGACGGACATTTCGAGATCGTAACTCACTGCTTAAACATATGATCATTCACCAAGAACGACGGCAGAAGCTGATGGAAGAAATTCGTGAATTGAAAGAGCTCCAAGATGAGGGTAGAAGTGCAAGGCTGCAGTGCCCACAGTGTGTGTTTGGTACCAATTGTCCTAAGACGTTTGTGCAGCATGCGAAAACCCACGAGAAGGACAAGAGGTACTACTGTTGTGAGGAGTGTAACTTCATGGCGGTGACGGAGAGCGAGCTAGAATGCCATCGGGGCGTCGCCCATGGAGCTGCGGTGAAGTGTCCCATCGTCAGCTCAGAGGCAACCCAGAGAAAAACACAAAAGAAGACTCCGATGAAAGACTCTGTCATGTCCAAAAAGCCTGCTCCATTCCTGTGTAAGGTGTGTCCCTTCACCACGTCAGCCAGGAGCATTCTGAAGAAGCACATGGAGCGCTTGCATTCCCCATCGTGTGTTGATTCCTTGGGTAATCCTCTTGGACTTGACAAAAGAAAAAGTGACAGCCTTGAGGAGTCTGTAGATGTCGATAGCACCAAGTCATTAGCTAAACAGCAGTCAGGCACATTTCCAAAGAACTCTGCTTTAAAACAGGATGCTAAGCGAATGTTTGGATCGAGCTCACAGTCAAGCAATTTTTCAAAATTTCATAAGCGGCCACATAGAGTACAAAAAGCCCGGAAAAGCATGGCCCAATCTGGGGTAAATGCATGCAATCAAAACAAGTCTCCTCACAAGAACGTTACTGACCAAAAACCAAAGTATTTCCATCAGGCCCCAAGAGAAAAACCTAACACCAAGGCAGACAACAGTTATTTATATAGACACAAGTATGACAACTACCGGATGATCAGAAAATCAGGTGACTCATACCCACTTCCTTTTAAAAAAGAGGTTAATTCATTAAACTCTTTACATCTATTTTCATCAAGTAATTCTCATAATAATTTTATTTCAGACCCTCATAACCCAGACACCGAAAGGCCAGAAAACAAAGACCACAAGCGTGTAGCTGTAAAAAGAGTAGTTAAGGCTTCAAAGAAGGAAAGCTCTGGTGGAGAGGACTTGGATAGCTATCCTGACTTTCTGCACAAAATGACTGTTGTTGTTTTGCAAAAACTTCATTCTGATAAGAAAGATAGTTACGAAACAGAAGATGACAGTTCCTGGGATAATGTCGAGCTAGGTGACTACACTACACAGGCTATGGAAGATGAAGCCTACAGTGACCTTAGTCAAGAACATGTAAACTTATTGCCTCTATTTAAAAGCAAGATAGAAGGCCAAGGCCCTGGAGACAGTGCTGCCCTGAGTTACGATCAGAATGATGGCTTCTACTTTGAATATTATGAAGACGGTGGCACTAACAGCTTCTTACAGGATATACATGATCCTCAGCATTTGGAAAATGCAGAGACGCCTTTGTCGAAGCACAGTTCTGTTTTTCATTGGAGTGATTTGTCTCTTGAGAAGAAGTCGTGTCCTTATTGCCCAGCAACATTTGAAACAGGTGTTGGGCTGTCAAATCATGTCCGAGGACATCTTCACAGAGCAGGATTGAGCTATGAAGCCCGTCATGTTGTATCCCCAGAACAAATAGCCACAAGTGACAAGATGCAGCATTTCAAAAGAACTGGCACAGGGGCGCCTGTGAAACGAGTTAGAAAAGGTAAGTTCACTGTGCAGAGAGTTGGGGCCTAAGAAATCTGTTCAGGTTCAGAGGAGTTGAAAATTGTGTTTGAGTTTGGTCCTTTTTAGAATCACATAATTTCCGTTTATGAGTTTATTCATTTACAGTGATTTGTAAGAGTCTGATACTACTCTTAAAAATCTTTTTTTAGCTATAGAGAAGTCTGAAACTACTTCCGAACATACTTGTCAGCTCTGTGGTGGTTGGTTTGACACAAAGATTGGGTTATCAAATCATGTCAGAGGCCATCTGAAAAGACTTGGGAAAACTAAATGGGATGCTCACAAATCTCCAATCTGTGTTCTGAATGAGATGATGCAAAACGAAGAGAAGTATGAAAAGATCCTGAAGGCGCTGAACAGTCGCCGCATTATCCCCAGACCGTTTGTAGCTCAGAAACTCTCCTCAGGCGATGACTTCCTATCTCACAATGTCTTACCTCTTGATGAATACCACAATGGCCTAAAGACAGAGGCTCTCTCAGTGTCTGCATCAGAGGAAGAAGGGCTGAATTTCTTAAGTGAGTGTGACGAAACAAAGCCTGAACTGCCCAGTGGGAAAAAGAATCAGTCTCTTACACTGATAGAACTTCTTAAAAGTAGAAGGCTAGGCGAAGAAAGGAATTCTGCTATTTCTCCTCACAAGATCCATAACCAGACAGCAAGAAAGAGATTTGTTCAGAAATGTGTTCTTCCATTAAATGAAGACAGTCCGTTGATCTATCAGCCACAAAAAATGGACTTGACTATGAACTCAGGTAAGGATGCTTGTGAGTCTTTCAAGACCATTGAGTTGTGCTTTGTGAGGTGAGCATCCGCGTGACGTGCCTTCTGAGCATCTTCCTGTTCAAACTGCTGCACTGCAGGGCACGCTGGCTCTGCTGTGGCTCCTCAGAGGATGGATGCCCAGCAGCACTGAGCCTCTGCCTCAGTCTTGGTCTGAATGTAAGTTGAGAACAAAAGCAACACACACACACACACACACACACACACACTCACACACACCACCACCCCTAACCCTACCCCAAGCCAAATGACCTGTAAAACTCAGCACTGCTGTGGTATATGTGGGAGGCTCGTGTTTAGTGGCACAGCAGTATTACTGGAAGACCTCTGACGTGTTTCTGCCTGTGCTGCCAAGTGATGCATTCAGGACTGAGCTGCTGGTGTCCCTCTGCTTAGCTAATGCAAGGCAGCACAGAACAGCTTTAGACCAAAGAATGCTGCCTGTCATGTGATACTATTAACCCAAGCAAGAGACTCCTCCCTGAAGCCTTGTTGTGTTGTGTGACTTTAGAGGACTGTAGTGAGTACAATTGTTGGCTTGGCCTTCTGAGGTTCATGGTTGTGCTCTAATGCAGTGGAGCAGGTGCTTGGCTCAGTGCTACTGCTTTGTGTTGAAGGATTTTGAATATATTGGGAAAGACATGGCAGGTAAAGAATTATTCCTAGGTCTGGTTTATACTCGAACACTAGAAGGGTGTTTGGGTTCCTTTGTATGTTTGTTTGTTTGTTTGTTTGTTTTGAGGTTAAGAATGTTGAGAATTTATGTATGTGAGCCCATGTTGACTGTGTTCTTAGCCAAGTAGAAATCGGTCAGTGTGTTAATAAAGAATCAAATTACTGTAATTCTTGTTCGCTTCTTGGCCAGCACCGAATATCTCAATACTTGTATTGCCATTTTGATTTGGGGAAATGTTAGTAGTCTGAAAAAATGCTTTCTCTGATGTAGGATTCTGGGTAGTAGGGTGCTCTCTTCCACATAAAGGGTCTTTTGAAGTTAGTAGTTGTCTTTTTTTCTTTTTGAGAAGGATAAAGTTTAGTGATTATGTTGGCTGTGTTGATCGTGATACAGTGTTTCTTGTGGCCATCATAATACTGTTGAGACACCCATTGAAATGTTTTGGGGGAGTGAGGGTTGTCTGAAAAGTTTAGAGTTTATTTTTCTACATGTTTCCTTTCCTGGTATTGGCTTGTTGATCATTTATTTAGCGCAAAGATTTTAGCAAAAAAACCCTTGAAATCATTAGCTTTCATTATTGATGGCGCATTCGGAGTAATGAGTGTAAGACGCCCTGAGTGGAGCACCGTGTCTAGCAGCTGCTTCGTGGTGTCACCACCTCCTCTCCAGCCTTCGCCACAGAGCCTCACTTAGAATCAAGCCGTTTAAGATTTTGTGGGTAAAACACTTTAATTACCACTTTCTCAACTAGACTTTTTAATTCTTTTTATTGGTAAAATGCTTTGAACCTTCCCAACAGAACTGTGCTATTCAAATCACAAGACTGGATTTCTTATCACAAGATAAGAAAGGATCTGTGTAACACAGAACTCTGCAAGGAGATGATGATAGGTTCACCCCAGAGGAGCTTGGAGGCCCAGCCCACACCCTTGCACTTTCCCAAGGAGCACAGGCTGGCTCTACATACCAGCTGCTGCAGGCTGCTAAGAGTGAACTCCCTTCCCTTAGTTTAAGCTAAGCTAACTCAGTGAGCCATCAGAAGCCATCTTATTAAGGTACTTTTCTACACACACTGAGCTAAGAAAAATTTCCCCTTTTGAAGTGAGAACTGGATCATAGTTTTCTTTGGAATGACAGGCATGCCTGTGAAGCTTATATGTGTGCATTGCAATCTGACGTTTACAAGTGCTGTTGGCCTGTCCAGCCACTTAATGCGCTTGTGCACGAAGGAAGAGTGCTGGGCTTTTGACTGGTACAGGTGTGTCTGAACAGATCTCACAGCAAATCTGTTGGATACAGTGCTCTCTCTTTCTTTCTCCCTTTTAACCACCACAGTGGTGCCAGTAAGTTAGATGAGATCCTTAGCTCCTTAGATCCTTTTGGTAAGCAGCAATTGAATACACATTACATTTCAGCAACTTGTAAACTATTAGATAGGATTTCAATAAATGATTATTTCCATCTGGTAGAGTTGATTTGGGGGAAAATAGCCCATTTGAGGTGAGCTTTTCAGTCTGTATGCTACTCTTTTAAAAAGTATACTATTTTTGATTTTTAAATTTACTTTTCTATGAGTAGATTTTCTAGTAAAGTCACCTCGTTGGTTAACAAACATGAAAAAGATTCCAGTAATGCTGCTTTGGAAAAGGTCACAGTAAAACCTCAGATATATAGAAGGATTTATTAGTCTGTAAAACTGAATCTTCAGGGGGATGTGTCTCAATAACACTCCCTTTGACCACTGTGTAGAATTTTAATGCCCCTTACCTATATTTAGGATTAATAAACCTAGCCCTCAGCATGCATGCCGACGCACACATTTCTGTGTTACTTTGGTTGGCTAATCCAGTTTTGCAGATAATGTCTTTTGTGGATGTTTGTCAGCTTACTCATATACTATGCTTCTGACACCTTGCAAATGCTCTGCTCTTTGATTTGCCTCTTTCAAGCTGCCTGCTTTACTGAATCCCATTTCTTGCGAATCTTAAACTTCTTTTTCTAAATAGAACTGCACAAATCTTTTTTTAATTGTTGTTAAAATCCTCTTTGTAATATTTTTATTTCTCTTGCTCCTTTGAAGTCATTGTTTCTCGAGTGCTTGTTTTCCTGGCCTTTATGTTCTTCCTCATGCCTACAGCTTATATCTACTGTGACTTTGCTGACAAAGAAACACTGTTCATACTGGGCTCACTCTTCTGCTTCTTCACTTTGTCTCTTGGATTGGGATACAGTTGACAGGGACACCATTTATATAAAGAGGAGGAAACAGTTTTAGTTTACTAGCATAGAGCTCTGACTCTGGGTTTTAAGTTTCTTTTACCTGTGTGTGATAGGCTTGCGGTTGTAGACATGGAAGACGACAGACAGGTGGCAGCAAAAGAAGCTGCTGAACGGGCAAGTGAGTGCCGTGAGCACCATGCTCTGCTCCCCACAGCGTGGCACTTAGGGACAGTGCTGTGAGATGCGGGTCTAGGCTTCCCATTGTGTAAGCAAGTTGTGCTCTGGATTTCGGTCATTTGGAGAAGTACTGCATAGCCAAGCTAGAGCTCAAGCCAAGACTGCCTGACCTTGGCTTTTCTCCCCTGGTTACTATTCTGTATTCTTAGATTTCTGTTGGATAATTCTAAAATGAAAGTGGGTTTAAAGTGGGGAGCATTCTAGTGAGTCTAATTAGAGACAGCAGGAGCCCAGGAAATTGCCTAGGCCTGCATTAGCCTTTGGAGGGCTTCTGAGTGTGTCTCACTGAGCACTTAGCAATGTTCTCTGTTCTGATATTTAATGGGTGAAGTGTTCCTCCACTTGACTGTTGCTTCATTAAAAAATACTTTTGTCTCATCTTAAAACTTTTCAAAAAACAATAGTAGTTTAAGGCACTGGTAATTAATATTACCTTTCATGAAAACAAAAATCAAAACCCTTCATTAACATAAAGAAAAGAACATAAAATGAACTGGGTAAAGTCTAGGCCATCAAGGAAGAAGAAGACATTGCAGTTAAATACTAACTGCCAAGTCATAAGTGCTAGGAAATGAGGTGTGTGCTGTCTGTAGGCATAAAGAAGGAAGAACACCACTGTGAAGACCATCTGTGGTGCTGCTCTCCCGCCACTTCCCTTCCTTAACACTCTGAAATAAAGTGTCCCAGTCTCAAGTTAGCTTCCGGCTTTCCCATGCCAACCTAAGACATTTTCATTCAGCATTATTAATGTTTTTGTTTCCCAGACAAGACTCCTATTAGTATCTATAAATTCCACATGCCTATATATTTCCCAGTATCTGTATCACAGGGGCCCTAGAGGGCTCTAGATTATTATAAGGGACTCATTGGTTCACATGAGTAGCAGGCTTAGCCTTATACAAATTAGATAGATTGATAGATGCTAGATGATTGATAGATGCTAGATGATTGATAGATGGTAGATGATTGATTGATTGATAGATGATAGATAGATAGATAGATAGATAGTAGATAGACAGATAGATAATTCATTTATAAACCATACCTCCATATAAGTACATCACACAGTTGGAACAATGAAAAAGAAAAATGGTAGGAACAAAGCCTCTAAGACTAGACTAGTGTGTTTCCTCCTAGTTCAGCTTTCCTTCATGAATAGTTTTACTTGTGTGGTCCAGTCTTGAAGAAAAAGCTTCAGTAGGGGCTGGGAAGGTGGCTCAGTGCTTCAAGTGCTTTCTGCATATGTAAGGATCAGAAATTGTATTGTGGTGTCCAAGTACATGAGTTGAGCGTGGCAACACCTGCAATCCCGGCGTGGGAAGCAGAGAGATGCTGGCCACCCTGTGCAGTTGAAACTGCAGGCTTCCGGCTCAGTGAGAGAACATCTCAGAGTAAACAGGTAACTAAGGTGAAGACCCAGCTTAGGAAACACCCAGCCTCAGCCTCGGGCTCCCCATGTGCATTCACAGATGTCTTCCATTCCTGGAGTGCCGAAAGCTGTGCAGCCACTGGACTATAAACAGTGGCGATCAGAGTTTAAACTCAAAGCCAGATGCCGCAGTAATTCTTCTTGACTGGCTGGCGTTGAAATGAATAAGAAGTATTTGCCATCAGAGCTTAAGCATGGGACATCAGCAGCAGTCACCTCAAATGAAAACTGCTTAAGGTTAGCACACAGCTTGGTGCTGTCCACCTCACCCCTCAGCAGTTCTGGTGCCTGCTTAGGCAGGCTACCTTCTGAGCAGATCAGGAGTGAGGGGCACATGCCTGTCCCTGCTTCCCTGCTCTCTGTCCCCTTGTTTGTTAAACACCTGCACGAAAATGAACATGCACATGTACTCCATACACACAAAAAAGGATCACACAGTGTAGTCAAACTTACTTTTAAAAACTATCCGTGAGACAGTATCCATATCTTAGCTCTAATTTGTCTCAGTACAACTCACCCAGTATAAGGAATAAGAACATAATCTGTGTTTATGTGGCAGTAATGTGTCATTTATTCAGACTTGGGCAACATAATGAATTGTTCTGGTTGAGTACATTTTCTAAGATTAGTTCTTTAGTGCCAAGGTTGTTTGTTTGTTTGTTTTTTTAATGTTACTTCTGCCCTGTAAAATGGATGGGTAAATGTAACCTTATCCCTTTTAGACTAGCCTAAAAGGGGATACAGTAATTGTTTTATTGTGCCAGCAAAGGCACCCAGAGATTCTTGGCAGGTAACACTGATTAGCAGGCCTGCAGTTCCTGCTGTGGCTCAAGCATTGTGCTGAGCGTACAGAGGCAGGTTGAGTGTTTTATGTAGTGGAAACAAACACGTGGACATGACTGTGATAAGAAGACAGATGGGCAAGTGTGTGCGTGAGCTCCTCGCTGTGCAGTGTAGAGGGAGATGGAAGAAGGATGCCTGGTGCGCTTGAGCAGGACTAGCGAGGTTCTGACAGGCAGGCAGGGTTGCCCCATGGAGGGGTTTGTGGTCACTGGCTCTGTAAATGCTGGGATTTTAACCCATTGGGGTTTTGGTTGTTTTTTTTTTTTTTTTTTTTTGGTATGCTAAAAAAATGTGTCAAAAAGGAGCTACACCCCATCCCAGCATGTGTCGTTTGATTTGAACCTCAACCTTAGCTGGTTGGAACAGAAAATTAGGGTCTAAAGAGGAAAGGAATCATACTTGAAAAAGGAGGGGATGTTGTGGGAAAATGAAATGTTTATTAAGAATCCTGGGAGGCAAGAGGTAAGGAATTAAATAAGTTAGATGGTGAAGTAAGTCAAGTAGAAGACATGGGAATAATTCAATGCTGGAACTTACTTTGTAATGAAGCAAAATCTTTGTGTCTTTGGACTCTCTATGCAGTTCTCCTCCTAGAACGCATTCTGTAGACCAGGCAGCTATAACTCGAGATTGTGTGCCTCTGCCTCCTGAGTACTAGGATTAAAAGCATGTACCACCATGCCAAGCTCAAAATCCCGTTTAATTCCTTCTTAAAAGGACTTTTGTGATGCTTTGTAAACTATTTTTTGAATAAAATATTTGGTTAGACGGAGAAGTTCATTTTAAGACTTAAATTAAGAGTAATTTTAATACATGAGCCATTAGAGTAATGACAATAGGAATGCAAAGTGGGGCAGTGAGTGTGTCTGTTAGGAGAGTGAGCTGGAGATGCGGCTCAGGGTGGGCAGGGTGTCTGTAAATAGCCACTCACACAGGTGGCCACAGATGAAATTTAGTTTTATGATGCCTGATTTTGCTTGTTTCCGGTTCGAGTTTAATTCTGTTTGATTGTGTTCTTCCGCTGCCTGGCTCCAGTCTTATTTAGTTTTATTACTTGTTAGTTTTCTAGTATTTACTTCTTATATGTTATAATTTTCTTAATGTTCTGTGATTTCTCATCTAATGTGAATTCTTGAGTGCTGTTAATGATCTGGATTAAGGTACACTTATAAAATACATTGTTAGCTAGAACTAAATGTAGGTGTTTTACTGTCATTGGCTTTATAGGTATTCCCCTGGTTAGTAGTATTTGTCAGCTTGAGGAAAGCCACAGCTGTTTGAGAAGATGGAACCTCAGTTAAGAAACGTCCTCTCTAGATTGGCCTGTGTGGCATTTTTTGATTAATGACTGATGTAGGAGGGTCTGGGCCCATGGTTCTCTGTGGTACAAGAAGGCAAGCTAAGCAAACTGTGAGGAGCCAGCCAGTAAGCAGCAGTCCTCTCTGGCTTCAGCTTCAGTTTCAGTTCCTGCCCCAGATTCCCTCAGTTATATCCTGACAGTTGGAAGATTAAATAAACCTTTTCCTCCCCAAGTTCTTTTGGTTATGTCGTCTTATCATAGCAGCAGAAACCCTGAGCCAGGCAGCACACACAGGGGTGTGGACTGCTCTTGTGAGGTCAGGCTAGCATAATGGCTCCTTGGAGACTTCACTACTGACTTAGAAGTGCAAGAGTAGGATTTACTTTGTTTGTTTGTTTGTTTATTGGTTTATTTATTGGTTTATGTAGGGGGTTGAAGAATAATGTTAACTCTTGCTATTCAGTGTTATATTTAATGCTCTTAGTTAGAAAATTCCTTGAAAATACCTTATCTGTTTTTACTTTTGAACTTTGTAGGAATATGTAAAATCTTAAAAATGATTAAAAGCCAAATCAAAATCATTGAAACCAAAAATGTGCTGCATTAAGATTTATCTATCTTATTGAACTTGAACGTGACTGGAGGTGGATTTGACTTTATTAAACATTTGTTTAATTGTTCCTAAAATGATATCTTAGAAATATAGAAGCTTATAGAGGGTAGGAATTTGGTTAAAATGTTTTTAAGTAATTCTTTTTTAAAAGGTAACTCAAACAGATTCATTATTATTTTGTTCTATATTTTATATGTGCCTTAGTCTAAGAAAAATAGTCTCCTTGGTAATACTCACTTTGCCAATACTGTTGAATAAAACAGCATATAACCTCAGCTCACCTTAGAAAGAAAATTTTAACTTGTTTCCTTATTAACACAAAGAAATAATATGTTTGTTCTTCTATTTTTTATCATTTATGTCTAGTTATCCTTCATATATATGGATATATTTGTACTTTGAAACAACAGTGGGTACATCTACAAATTGTGCTTTTTCCCGTTTCTACCACATTGACTTTAAATGTAAATAAAATGCTACTTTCCAAGTCATTTACATATCATCCTTTACAGGTGAAATATTGAAATGTTTTTAGGTACATTTGCCCCTAATTGTTTATTTTGATTTGTATTCAGTTATTATTTTATAGTCATTGAAAACAAAGTGTTAAAATTGTTGTGTGCAATTTAGGATGCTAAGGAAAAATCTCCCCAATCTCAGAGTGAAAATGTCAAGGGGAAGTGGGGCTGGCGCATTCAGTGCCCACATTCAGGAGGCTGGGGCAAGGGATCTCTGAGTTCCAACACAACCAGAGCTACACATTGAAACCCCATTTGCAAAGATAAACAAAAGATGATTCTATACTAACTGTCTTTAGATCTTGGATAGAAGAGAAATGTGGTGGTGGAGACTGTGCAAGAGAATCCTCGCTGGTGGAAGGGAGGGGGTGTGGGTGTCCTTGTTCTTAGCCCCCTTTGCATGAGTGCTCCATTATGGTACTAGGTACTTAAGACATGGCACTGGATACAGTTGTACAGTCCCATGCAAAATGCTTACCTAGCAGCCTTTGAAAGGTATGAAATGTTTCAAGAGTATAGCAGCAGAGCATTAAGTACATATGTGGAGCCTGATGCGGCTACACATCTATAAAGCTAGTTTTGTGGCCTCTGTGAAGTCTTTTATTTGCTTGAATCTTGAACCTTGGAGGATTACTGGCAGCAGTTAGAACTGAGTTCCTCAGACTCATTTGAGGACCCCTTGGGACGAGGATCTTTTTCCCACCTCCCAGCTGCTTCGTCGGCCTCCACCACCAGCTTTCAGTGGGGCTAGGCTGGTGTTTACCTCCGTTTGATAGCTTAATTCTTGCTGTTCTTTTCCAAATAAACCCCTAGTTGCTTTTGCTTTCCCAACTCGAACATGCTAACTGCATTAAAAAAAAAATAATTTCTTCCTCCTAGCTGGGCTCTAACATTCTACTTGGGCTCTATCTGGTGTGGCCGTTATGTCTCATTGTAACCATCGCTCATAGAAAGGATGGCTTTGTCCAGGTTTCTCTGCCTCGCACGTGCTTACTTGTTCCTGTAGCATGGTGCACTTTAACACAGAGGCCCCCACCAGGTGTTAATGGAGGACTTCCTACCTTCCAGAATTAGGAGTGTGTTTATTTGGAGATTTAAATTGTTGCCAAGAAGTAACGCTATTGTTAGAAATAACTGGAAATGTGAAAACACCTTTAGAGCTACATGACCAGAGGATGCTGGAAGATTTGGCAGTCATGCTTACAAAAAGGCTTGTGCTGCTATGTGTGGAACACAGAAATTCTGATGAGGGGTGAGAAGAAAGAGTTCTTAAGCGGTTGTGATTGGAACATTGGTAGAAATATGGACAGAAAAAGCCATTCCGTTGAAGGCTCAGACAAAAACAAGAAACAAGGTATTAGAAGCTAAGTGTAGAGGTCCTCTTTGTTATCTTGCTGCGAAGACTGTGGGACACAGAATGGAGGACTAGGCTGTCGGGTGCTGACAGCAGTGCTAGGCAGCAGAGTGCCCACCTTAGCTGCCATGAGCAGTGTGAGCACAGCCACAGTCTAAAGCTGCAGCTCCTTCTACAGTGTGGAGAAGCCTGTGGGCCCGTGACAGCTCACACCAAAGTATCCTGCGTGATCTAGTAGACCCACTGCTCCAAAAGATACATGTGGGAAGCTTTGCCCTTCTAAGTGGCATTAGGCCAGCAAGCCCTCAGAACCTGAGAACTGCAGGAGCAGCTTCCCCAGGGATGAGCAGTGTACCCCCTGAGGGTAGCACCCAGTAGACGGGGGCCAGGGGCCAAACTCCTGCAGAGAGCCTACCTAGAGTGGAGTGTAGACTTGTTGGATTGAGGGTCTTGTGAGACCCTAGGTCTGTGGGAACCCGAGTCAGGGACAGCTGTAAGCATGAGGCCTCCACCTAGGAGATGGAGTTCTGCTCAAGGTAGAGCTGAGCTGTAGGTGACGCACTGCCTAATGCCTGTGGGACCAGGCTCTTGAGTGTGTGGGGGGGGGGGGGCTCGAGAAAGGTGTGGGGGGATCTGGAGAAAGAAAGGTGGTTCTGGAGCTTTAAGGTTAAATGTTGTTCTTCCTAGCTGTGGCTGTGTATAGGACAAGTTTCTTGCTGTTTGAAGGGAGAGTATCTGTGCTGTGTGGGGAAATAGAATGCTTGTCTGAGGTCACAGAACTGCTTCTGGACAGAAGCCTGTAAGGTGAGTCATGGCTCCAATCTCACCCACTCACAGGACTGGAGCTGGTCCTGACACTCTCAGGATAGAGTGGAGGTGTCTGGTGTGTTGAAGATAAGAGTTTTTAGGAGGATAGAAGTCTAAGTCTGGGTTTAAATGTTCCCTCTAAAACTGTTTTATTGCCAAGGTATAGGTTTTAACTGATGAACAGTCTTTGATTTATTTCAGTGAGTGGTGTTTTTTATTATTATAATTTCGTTTGTTTTTTAAAAGTCTTCAGAACTACAGGGCTATGTCCTCAGGAAGTGATTACTGCTGTTACTGTGGAAATGACTGGGGACTATAGGAGTGTTGAGAATAATGAGTTTGTCCAGTGGCCTCGTTTTCTGTTTGCACACCCATCTTACTGCCACGGTATTGCTGAGCAGGAAGGCCCTCGGGAGAAGATGGCACCACACTCATAGATGCCCCAGCCACAGGATTGTGAACCAAATACACGTTGGTGATTTCCATTCCCTCAGTCTATAGCATTCTGTTACAACAGCAGACAGCTTCACACTAAGGCACACAGAATACACCAGTAGTCAGTTGAAGAAGCTCTTAAGTAACTGGGTAGGGATGGATAAGCAATTAAAAATGTTAATGGTGAACATGGTGTACTTCCTGGTCACAGAGCTTTCAGGTAATGCTGAATAAGTCCTCATCCTCTGAAGTCATTTGTTACAATGAAGAAGAAAAGGAAACACTCTCCTCTCAGAAGCAATTACTGGTACACAGCGAGCAGAGCAATGGGAAGCACAGAAGATTTCACATGATGACGTCAATGCTGAAAGTAACCCGTGTTTCTTGTGTATAAAATGAAGTAATTGTCAGAACAGACTTGACTCTGGGTGTGTTGTGTCGTCTAATGGCATACTTGATACCTGGCTCCTGTGAGGTCTTTTTGAGGTTCTTCCATATTTACTAAAACACGACTGCTTTATTAAGAGATTGTAAAGCCTTTGTATATATAACTTTGCATCTCAATTTACTCTTGACCAGTAATTTTGCAGTAACAGGGGAGGTCTTCCGTAAAATCAGATAACCTCAGAGATTTTTAACCAAGTCTTTTGGAGCCCTGGTTTGCTGCATGTTCTGCATTCTGAGTGGCATGTGATGGCCTGCTTCTGTTCCACAGCAGCAGCACAGTTACAGAGCCAGAAAGCCAACCATCATCAGACACGAGTGTGCGCAGTTAGATTTAAAATGCTGAAAATTGGTGGATCTAGAATGCTTCTGTGGCAGACATGTTTGTACACTATTCTTTGCATTCAAGAGAACATTTTGTGACAGTAGTCTCTGATGCAGCAGGTGCTGTATGAATGTCTTCCTTATGTACATGTTTATGTTACTTGGGTTTTTTACCCGCTTTTCTAAATGTATAGACAACATTCCAGGGGTAGGCCGGAGGCTTGTAATTAACTGTCTTGTTCAGCTACTCACTTCACCTACAAAACAGTGTTTCGGGAACCAAGGGATTTTAAAATAACAAAGACTTAGACAGGTAGACATGCAGGTTTTACTCCCAGGAGTCTGAGATTTGAAATATTTTAACCTTAGTAAAGGAGTGAATTTCCAAGAACTTCTCTATCTTGGAAGCCTAGTCAGCAGAGTTTATTAGCTACATAATAACAGCTGCCCTATTTTCTGGTGTCATGACACCTTCAAATACTAACACTGGAATTTTGATGGCTTTATCTACAGTTTTAGATGTGATCATTCATAAAACAGCTTTTAGAGTCGTACAGCATCAGAATTCAGAATATCTTGTTCTTCCTCGTTCATGTGAATATTCTCATCTTCTAAGTGTAGGCTGTCCAGTTGCATATTTCAGACATCACAGCATGTCTCCTCAACTGAGCTTGGTAGCATATGATACATCATTGACCTCTTCTTACTGTATCTCTCCCCATTTGCTGACAGTGGCATTATATGAAGATTGTTTGTAAGGACTGTCAATGCATTTTATTTGTGTCCACAGTAATTTACTTACATTCAACTAGGAATATTTTTTTTTTTGTAATGTGGCAAGTTTAACAGCCAATAAGCTCTCCACAGAAAGAGTGTACCTGTGATCTAACACTAACCCTTGGCTGTGTCCTACATCACAGAGGCAGGCATTCTGTGGATTTACCTCAGAGGCGGAGGGAGTAACTGATTTCTAGTATTTCTCTGAACTCTTTTCATAGTGTGAATCACTTAGAAGTCATTCAAATTCTAAATTGTCCATTGTAGCCACTGTGAAAAAGAAGTGTATGGCGTTTGATCATTCATGTTACGTGAGATGAAGAACTGCGTTTCTCTATGTTAGACTGCTTTGCAATACAGTGCATTTAAGCACATGGTGTGGCCGTGTTAGGAAGGGGCTGTTGCCCATAGTTTGTTTTGGTATAAGAGATTTCCAGTCGCACAGCATCTAAATGCTAAGGGTTAAATTATTAGGTTTGGCCTGATTTGTTTGTTCCAGAAGCATTTGTTGAGTCTCTGCTCTGTACCCGGCTGCTGACTGACATAACACATAACCAATGACAACATGAGAATTTTCCATTTTTATTTGTCTTTGAATTAGTCATTCTTCAATACCTGACTGTTAGTCATACTTTGCTGATTATTAGTCTCTTGTTTTAATGATGAATAGAAAAAAAACCCTGTGAGTCTTATTCTTAGTTTTTACCTTTAAATAAACAGGTGACAAGAAGCTGGCCATCATGACTGAGCTCTTCCACTTATTACAGTTTTAGTTTGCTGTGTGCATTTCTGTTACCTCCCCACTTGTCTGCTGTGAGGAACTGTGCTCTCTGGCTTTGTAATGGCAGCATTGTTGTTTTGGAATCATACTTGGAACAGCCCACATCGCAGGTTCATTGAGCTGCCCGCCCGCCCGCCCTGTTCTCTTACTTGGAATTGTTTCACGGGATTTCGTGGATGAGAGAAGCCATTTGAATGATTCTTGTGTTGCATTTGGATCCTCCACTTGAAACCCTAGGGATGAACTCTTACTGCTCCTCTGCTCCTTGCCAAGCAGCATCTGCAGTCACTGTCACCCCTTTGCCCAGAGGGTCCAAGGACTATAGAACACTGTCCTATCCACTAGTTCAACGATAAAAGCATTTTCTTTCAGTGACTTACATATTGGAATAAATAATTAAGGGGAAAGTAATGGGAAAATGTCAAAGCCAACACTAAAGTATTTGGTATATCCTTAATAAAAGCTTTCTGTTTAACTCACATTTTAATAACAAACCACTGGAGAAAATATAGTGTGAAAAACTGTAAAGAATAGTTGGCTTCAAACACTGGATCCAGCTGTGAACTCAGATAATACACATTTATAGTTACTTTCTAATAAAGCTCACACGTTTGCATGATTGTACATGTAACATGTTGTTTACAAAGGAAAACTGAGCTATGTTTGCTCTTGAATTTCTATGGAAATTGGCTTTTCATTGAGCGTTGTATATATTGTTGATGCTCTAATGCTCAGTTTGCTAGGGTGACTTACTAGAATAATAATCAAGTGCATATTTAATTAAAGAACACTAAAAAGTTGTGGTTTTCCTAGAAATAAGATATTTAGAATTATATATGATTAGAAGTAAAGATTCTCTGTATTGTAACTGAGAACTGAGCTCCCAGTTCTTTAGCACATTTTCTCAGGTGTGCCTGAGTGTCATGAGCTGAATCTGGCGGCTCGTGAGAGTGGCACAAGCCGCTGAGAGTCCGTGTGCACCCCGGAAATGAGGCCGAACAGAGGCTTGCCCGGTGTAATTGAGCTGTTGTGACCTCTCTTATGTAGGCATGTTTTAAATATATGAGGAATTTTAAGTTTTTCTTTTCCTTTTTTAGCCATAGATTGTAAGCAGAAAAAATCAAGGTCAAGATCTGGAAGCAAGAAGAAAATGCTAACGTTACCTCATGGTGCTGACGAGGTGTACATTCTCCGATGCAGGTATATGCCTCCATTGCCCATGTGCTGTGCTCCCTTTTTCAGGTGTCCTTTGAGACACAGTAGTTGGCATTTTTATTTTGTGGCTTGCTCAACAATAAAGTGATCATTTTTTAGAGACAGGCTTAGAATCTTAATTTGTGTGTGTGTGTGTATGTTTGCTTCAACAACTATAATAAAGTGAGGTTTGTACATTAGCCAAATGCTGTATTATACTGTACTTGATAGAAGTGGTGTATTAATTGTTGTGCTTTATATCCTTGATTAATTTGGTTTGGTTTATTTCTACTGTCTTAAGTTCTTGCTTATTGAGAACACATTTACACCTTTTTTTTTTCCTTCATAACACACCTTCCTTCATGCACCTTACAGATATAACCATAGACATCATGTATTTCTGCATTAGAAAAGGGTCTTTCACGAGATATACTTTGGAATAATTCTTGTGAATGAATTTTGATGGTCTAAAAGTCTTTACTGGGGCAGGAGTGATGGCTCAGTAGCTGAGAGCCCTGGCTGCTCTTTTGGAGGACCCATGCTTGACTCCCAGTGCCCTACGACTGTCTGTAGTTTCAGTCTTGGGATTCTACATCCTTTTCTGGTCTACAGGGACACAGGCATTCCCATTTGGTGTACAGACAAAACAGCAGGCAAAATACCCATCATACACATATTTTTAGACATTATTAATCTTAAATAATATTCCAATCTCTATTAAAATTATTGACATTTCCTAAATCTATTAATAAAGGTGTGAATTGATTGTTTCAAGTTAATTTAAACCAGTGGTTCTCAGCCTTCCTTATGCCAAGTCCCTTTAATAGAGTTCCCTATGTTGTAGTGACTCCAGCCATAAAATTATTGTTGCTACTTCATACCTATATTTTTTGCAATGTAAATATCTGATATGCAGGATGGCCTTTGGTGACTCATGTGAAAGGGCTATTTGAACTACAAGGGGGTTGTGACCCACAGATTGAGAACCATTGATTTAAACTTAGCTATGTTCCATGTGGTATATTGCAAGATTTATTTCTTACATTGTAGGCTTTACATAGAGTTAGTGTTATTAAGAGAACTATTATTATCTGCTTCTCTTACAGGTTTTGCGGCCTCGTCTTTCGGGGACCATTGTCTGTTCAGGAAGACTGGATCAAGCACTTACAGCGTCACATTGTAAATGCTAATCTTCCACGGACGGGAGCTGGCATGGTGGAGGTCACATCACTGCTTAAAAAACCCGCCTCTCTCGCAGAGACGTCGTTGTCCTTACTGATGGCAGAAGCAGCATCCTAGAACCAGGAATCCTTTTCCATAGCAAATTTAATTGGATGTAAATTTAAAATTTTGTCTTTTTTTTTTTTTGTAAGCCACATGAAAGTATCCATTATAAATACTAAAGTAGGAAGAATGGGGGACCGTAAATTAGAGTGGCATCAGAGCAAACAGTGCTTCAGACAAGACAGTAAGTAGTCGCATATTTTATATAGGGTGGAAATGTGTTTTTAAGGTTTACTAAGTTTTGTTGGCTGAGTTTACGCAACTAAAGGTCCTACATCTGAGAGCCATTTGTAAAGTGTTGCACATGAATCCTTACAGACAGACTTACTGAAAGATTATGTTCTCTGCAGTGTTACCAGAATCAAGGCTCTGGTTTTTCCCCACACGTACATAGAAAAATAAGATATTATATTTTGTTGGTATGTATTTAGTGTTTTGTATAATACCAGGAACTGCTAACTAAATTTACTCAACTTAGGGCATTAAATATCATGTACTTCATAGTTTGAGACTGTTCCCCCAAATAGGGCAGAGTACTATTCTATCTAGATGTGTAAGTGTTTTTTTTAAATCATAATGGAACGGTTTATATATATATATATATATATATATAAAAATATATACTGAAAAGTTGGAGGGAGATTTGTTTAAACAAGTATTTCTAAAAGAAATATTGTACATAGTCCTGGGAATTATTTGTGGTAAGGAAATATTCTTACTCTGTTGTGTTTCTCAGACAATGAAGTGGTGCGTCCATGCTACCTCCTGCTTTGTCAACAAAGATGCTCTTTACCCTTTCCATTTGTATCATAATAGATTTTAAAAATCTAATGTTCTTTATTGCAAGACATACTTTTGTTAACAGATTGTTTCTTTGTAATGTTTTACGTACAGTTTGCCATGCTTACAGGACAGGGTTGTCTCTTTATTTAACATTGTAGAAATGTAATTAATGAACAAGGCTCACTACACAATTTAGAATAGGCTTTCTCATTTATATTATCTTCCAAATTTGATCATTTAGCAAAACTATTAATACACAAAATATTTCTACATATGATGAGAATGTTTACAATTTCAATTTTAGAACTTGTTTTGGATGTGATTATATGTATGGAAATTGTGTAACACTATGCTCATGCTGAGAACCGACATAACAGAATTACTGAAATAAATGTGCTGTGAGGAATGGACAGTACGGTGCAGGTGTCTTGGTCATGATAAACTGTGATGATACCTTTAAACACTTTCCAAAAACAACTTCGTTCCTTTCATCCAAAATGAGCATTGTTTACAAACAGCGGTTTGTACGCAAGCACCATTCCACGTCATTTC
Source organism: Apodemus sylvaticus (assembly GCF_947179515.1). Classification (NCBI taxonomy): domain Eukaryota; kingdom Metazoa; phylum Chordata; class Mammalia; order Rodentia; family Muridae; genus Apodemus; species Apodemus sylvaticus. The sequence goes on from NC_067482.1 coordinate 3,277,637, forward strand.
ATGGAGTTGCTAATATAGTTGAACCAAGGATACGCATTGATACTTTTCATCATTTGTAAATAAAGTTAAAAACAGTTAAACAAAGGAGTGTTTTGCCAAAAACAACTTCATTCCTTTCATCCAAAATGAGCATTGTTTACAAACAGTGGTTTGTACACAAGCACCATTCCACGTCATTTCATGGAGTTGCTAATATAGTTGAACCAAGGATACGCATTGATACTTTTCATCATTTGTAAATAAAGTTAAAAACAGTTAAACAAAGGAGTGTTTTGGTAGAGTACACACACACACACACACACACACCCCTCACTGCCAGTGAAATTACTTTCCTATGGTATATCTCCTTGCCAGAAATCACTAAATAAAAAGACTTCAAGAATTACAGTGCCTCTAACGTGAAACATTTGTTATTTTTTATTTCATGGGAAATAGTCCATGAAGTTGTTTTATTTAGTTAGATTGTTTATATTATTGAGTTACTTTCATTTTCTAGAAACACTACATGGGTCAATATATTTTATGTGAAGAAATAATTTCCCCTGTTATGGTTATTGAACATCTTAATTAGGTGCTAATTAATGTGTAAAACCAGGGGGTTGTGCTGTGTTTTATCTGAGCCAAGGGTTCCCTGAACCCTAAGGAATGAGATAATGGAAGGACTTTTGAACTCTTGAAAAGGCCAGAAGGAAACTTTGTGTTTGTCTGAAATGATTAAGGTGTACCTTAAACTTCACATTTCATTACTCTTGACTGAGGATATGCCAAGTGCATGTTGATATTGATCACCACTTACCGAGCATACCCCATTGAATTTGCATATGTGTATTTCAGTGTGTGTATGTGCTCTGTCTGTTTGGGGACAGTCTCACGGATTTCTCTGGGCTGGCTTTGAACTCGAAATCCTGCATCTCAACCTCTGACGTTCCTGAGACTGAGTACACCAGTGTGACACTATCTATCCCTTACTCAATATAACTTTTGAAACTGAACCATATGCTAACAAAGCAAGTAGAATTCAGAAGTTTAGGGGAAAAAATGACAGGATTCCTAGTTGGAAGACTTGGGATTTTTAGAGCCTCTTAGATTTAATTATGATTTTTTTCCTAATCATGACAGCTGTCAACATGTAGGAATGCAAGAAGAATTAGTATAGCCTCAGAGTTCAGAATTAAAACCAAGATCCTCCCACGTGGCGTAGAGTTGTGTCCTTGGCAAATGAGAATGCTTGGACTTTCTTTACCTCTTCCTTCCTCCCCCCTCCCCTCCCGTCCTCTCCTCTTTTCTCTATTATTTACTTTCTAGGAACCATCTCTTCACTTCTCTTTGTCAGGAGGGCACAGCACACATGTGCAGAGTCAGAAGGAGCTTGTTAGATAGATATTCCTTGCACCATGTGGGCTGAGTGGTCAGACACAGGCTGCTCGCCTGTCCAAGCTCTCTCTGCTGAGCCACCACACACACTCATCTGTTTCTTGATCTTGTTTTATTGTTCTAGCGAACAATAAAATTTTGCACATGTATTGAGAGTGATTAGAATGGGTACATTTGCCACACTTCTTCAGTTTTTCAATATGTATAATGTTGAGTATAGCTTTGTATAAACATCCTTTGTTACGTTCCTCTGTGCCTGGCTTATTTTTCAGGAGTTTTGAAATTTGTCAAAGGCCATTTCTCCAGTTGTGTGCTATCGGCCTTTAAGTCTATACATTGTATTTAACATTAATGACTTTACTGTGTTACACCAATCTCAATGAAAACTTGTGATGGAATCAAATCGGTCAGGGCATGTGTTTGTTCTTACTGCTATGCTCTTGAATACCAACTGGTTTGTATGGATTTTATTGAATTTTTGTGCTGTGTTGCCTCTCTTGGCTGTCAGCTTGACACACTGTAAAAAGTCGCCTCCATCAGATTGGTCTGGGAGCTTGTCTGGGGGCTTCTTCATTAAGATTAGAGGGCCCAGCCCACTCTGGCTAGTACTGCCTCTAAACAGGTGAGCCTATGCTATACAAAAAAGCCAGGGGGAGCAAGCCAGGCGGCCAGTGTCCCTTTGTGGTCTGTGTCTGCCATGGTTTCCCTCCATGGTACATAAGGGTTTGACCTGAGAGTTAGAAGGTGAAATAAACGTTCTCTTCTCCAGGCTGCTTTTGGCCGTGGTCTTCATCATATCACAGCCCAGAAAAGAAACTGGCAGGTTCACAACTCACTTAGGGAAACGGATGCTTATTTCTCTTTTGCTGTGTCCTTATCTGGCCTTAGTCTCATAAAATGAGTTTAGGAGTCAGTTTGTAGGCTAAACAGAAAGGTAGCAAGCTCAGAAGCAGTAGCTTTTCCTTAGGAGTTGTGTAGATCCCAGCAGCGGGTCCTTGGGTTCTGTGCTGCCCTTGGAGGACTGGCGGGAGCCAGCAGCCTCAGGCTTGTTCTGAGTTATGTGTTTGCGTTTGTGTCTGCTGACACTGCCTCCTCTTAAGTGTGGATCCACTCTTAGGAGTGGATCCACTTTTTTTTTCTGTATTTCTCTAATTTTATTTTTCTAGTTTGTTTTCAAATTCTTTCATAATCTTCCTTCTGGATTTTGTTGAAGTTTGTTTTAACAGCCTGTTCTCTATATTTTAATTTAATATTTTGGGTCTTTTTCTCTCTTCCCTTAGTTTAGGTTACGGACTTGTCAGTCTGGTTTGTCTTTTCAATAAATGAACTTTTTGATTAATACTGTGTATTCTCATGACAGGCTATTAATTTCTGACCTGATCTTTATTATTTCTGGCCACCTGCTTCTCTGGGGCTTAGCTTGTTCTTGTTTCTAGAACCTTGACTGACTTGGTCATTTTGGTCATTTTCAGGATATTACTTCTTAACCGTTTAATTATATATATATATATATATTTTTTTTTTTTTTTGAGAATTGAGCTACCTGTGTCCTAAAAGTTTTAGCAGATTGTGTTCATTTTCATTTGATTTGGTTCTAAGAATTTTTAAGCAGCTTCCTTGATTACTTCCCTGACCCACTTATGTTCAAGGGCTGAAGAAGAGGCTTACGTGCCTGTAAGAAGGCCAGCCACACGCTGGCTCACCCACCGTAACTGCAGCTGCAGGAGAGATGAGGTGCATCTAGCCTGCGTGTGCATGTGCCTACCCACACACAGACATGCATACAGACACATACAATCATTTTTATAAAAGGAATGTACTGTTTCCCAAGAATTTATGTAGTTTTACTAGCTATTGATTTCTGCTTTATGCCAGTATGACCTGCTAAGAAGAGAGGAATCACTTGATTTTGGCATTTGTTAAGAGTTGCTGTTTTGTGATTTAGAATGTGATTCTTGGGCTGCTAAGAAAATTGTGCACTCTGTGTCTGTTGAAAGGCGTACGTATTCTGTAGACCCCCATTTGACCATTTGGTCAGTGTGTAGCTTGACCCTCAAGTTTGTTTGTTGTTTTGTTTAGATGACCTGTCTAGCGAGAACAGGAAATCAGTCAGTTATGTTTGTATTGCTGAGAGGAGGACATGTGATCAAGGCAGCTTTTAAAGAAGACATTGTCAGGGACTTGCTTATAGCTTTAGAGGGTTAACTTCAACCATGATGGTGGGAAGCAGGCAGACATGCAGTCGGAACGTTTCTGCATCCCGGTCCAGCAGGAGGCAGAGGCTGGGGAAATAATTGAGAGGGACAGAGACAGAGATGATTGCTTCCTGAGTCTGTCTTTGTCCCAGGACTTTTGGCATCAGACAATCCAGCTTCGTGGAGAGAGAGGAGAGGCAGGGTGAGGGATGGCCTTTTAAACCTCAGAGGCCACTCCCGGTAACACACCTCCAAGATGGCCGCCATACCTCTTAGGCCTTCCCAAACAGGTCTACACCCTGGTGACTAAGCATTCTCATTCAAAGCACCGCACCCACTATTGTGTGGGTTCAGGACCGGGAAGCCCATTAACATTTGTGCTACGAAAGCATAATTGTCAGCATTCTGTGTGTGTGTGTGTGTGTCCCCTCTTTATTCAGATGTGCTGACCTTTTCTGACTTTTTTTAAACTGGTCTTTACTAGATAATAGGTACACCATGTTTTTAGCTTCTGCTTCCTTCATTGACTTTTATCTTTTGATTCCTAGGCTCAGTATCTATCAGTTGTGTTTCCGTGGAGACAACAGATGGATCTAAACTTTGTTTAGATGCTCTTTGCTAATTGCTGGGGTGGGGGCAGTGTGTACCACGGCATATGTGTTAGGGGAGAGCTTCTATATGTCAAGACTCTCCTTCCCCACGCCCCCGCGCAGATTCCAGGGTTCTAACTGCTCATCCAGCATGGCAGCCGGGCCCCTACCCCAGAGTCATTGCGTCGGCCACTGGTTTTCACTTTTTAATAATCATCAGCTTGTCTGCATCTCCTTGTGAATCATTTTGCTTTGTTACATTTTAAGCTATTGCTGAGAGAGGCTTGCTAATTTTTTGTGATTATACTGGTTGGTTTATTACTGGTTTTTCTTTCCCACCTGTTAGTATGGAGAGTATGCTAGTTTGCTATACTGGGAATGTTTGGTTTCTTCCTAGCTCTGTGTGGTGGTTTGAATATGTGTGCCCCCCATAGATTCATGCATGTGTTTTAAATGGTCGGCCTGTAGGGAGGGACACTATTGGGAGGTATGGCCTTGCTGGAGTAGGTGTGGCCTTGTTGAAGTCCATCACCACGGGGGGTGGGGGGTGGGGGGGTGGACTTTGAGATCTCCTGTGCTCAAGCTCTGGCCAGTGTGGAATCCAGGCCTCTAGCTGCATTCAGAACAAGATGTAGAATTCTCAGCTCCTTCTCCAGCAGCATGTCTGCCTGCACGCTGCCGTGCTTCCCAATGGACTAGTCCTCTGGAACTGTAAGCCAGACCTAATTAAATGTCCTTTATAAGTGTTACTGTGGTCATAATGTCGTCTTACAGCCATAGACACCAACAGTGAGACAGAAGTTGGTACCAAGGACTTAGATATTGCCATGATAGTCCTGACAGTGAGATGCTTTAAGTGAGACTTAATGTGCCATCCTAGCAGAAACATGGAAGACAGTGGTCCTGAGGGTAATTTGAACCACGGGGGTCTGGCTCAAGAGGTTTCAGGGGAGAAGAATTTTAATGTAGCCTAGAGTTTTTCTTGTGATATTTTGGTGAAGAATGTGGCTGCTTTTTGCCCTTGTCTGAAGAATCTGCCTGAGGTTAAGGTGAAGAGATTTAGATTAATTGCATTAGCAAAGGAACTCTCATAACAGCCTAGTGCAGACTGTCTTGTGGTTCACTCTTGAGTGTTTTTGATCAAGTGTACCAAGCTAAGAAAGGACAAATACAAAAATGTATGTTCAAAGATAAAGGGACACCTGAAGGAGAATGGAGTTTAAATCCTCTGTTCACGGAGACAAACAGATTAAAGATACTAAATGCAATTAAGTGAGTGGTGACCACGGGGCAAGATCTCACCCAGTTAAGCTTGCATCTTGTGAAATGGATATTCCTGGAGGAACATTACTACCCATTCTAAAGTTACAGTGTATTTGTGGTTGTATGAGGGACAGTTGTATCATGTTAGGCATTATTATGACCTGGTTCTTCTTTTCATTTGGACATGGGATAAGATTGTAGGTCAGTTGCTAAGCGCTGGGTTGTGATAGCTGTTCTCATTTGCCAATGTGACTATATCTAGAATGCACTACAAGCCAGGAATGGAGGTCACACCTGGGATCTGAATCTTGAGGTGGGATGACACATGCCTTTAATCCAGACCCTGAGGCACAGTGGCCATACTTAAAACAAAGACTAGGTCCAGCTGTGGTGGTGCACATGTCTAACACCAGCACTCAGGAAACAGGCATGTAGATCTCTGAGTTCCAGGCCGGCCTGGTCTACAGTGCAAGTTCCATGACAGCAAAGCTCAGACATGGAAGGAAACTGTGGAAAACAATGTTCTTCCAGCCCCAGCAAGCAGTCGGGCGGTGGTGGTGCACACCTGTAATCCCAACACTCTGGGAGGCAGAGGCAGGCGAATTTCTGAGTTCGAGGTCAGCCTGGTCTACAGAGTGAGTTCCAGGACAACCAGGGCTATACAGAGAAACCCTGTCTCAAAAAAGCCAAATCCAAAAAACCAGCCCCAGCAAGCAGCAGAACTCCACAGCTCTGGCTGTGTGGTTCTGGCTTTAGAATCAAGGATGGAATTTTTCACTGCGACTAAGTAAAGCCATGGAGGCCAGGCATGTGGCAGGAGTGCCCCTGTATGGAGGCCCAGAGAGACCATTGTGTGAAACTACACAAGGCTGTTGTGTGAAGCTGTGAAGGTAAAGCCTGGATTGCCTTGGAGGCCCTGAGATGGCGGAGATGGCAGTCATGGGATACCTGTCAAGGAGAGCTGCTAACTGGAAGTGGAACCAGCCCAAGGAGAAAGACGTGTGCTGCAGTCCACAGGACTGAAAGGAGCTGGAGATCTGCAGGGTGCGGACATCAGACGTGGAGATGCAGTTTGGAGTTTGTGCTGCTGCGTTTCAGTCTTGTTTTAGCTCAGCATTTCCTCGCTGTGCTCCCTTTCCTGTTTTGGAGTGGTAATGTATACCCTATGCCACTGTATGTCAGAAGTATGTGACCTGCTTTTTGGTTTTATAGGGGATTACAGTTAGATTGCATTAAGTCTCAGAAGAGACTTTAAGCTTGGGACTTTTAAGCCTTGTTGAGACTGTGATGGACTCCAGGGCATGTGAGGTGGGGCTGAGTGCATTGTACATATGTCATGGCAGAAGCCTGGGGGCTCTGTGGTGGCTTCAGTAGGGATGGCCCCCAAAGATTTTGTGTGTTTGAATGCTTGACCCATGGAGAGTGGCACAATTAGGAGGTGTGGCCTTGTTGGGGTAGGTAGGGCCTTGTTGGAGGAAGTGCGTCACCATGGAGGTGGGCTTTGGGGTCTCCTACACTCGAGCTCCACCCAGCATGGGATCTAGTCTCCTCTGGGCTGCCTTTGGATTAACATGCAGAGCCCTCAGCCCCTTCTCTAGCACCCTGTGTGCCTGCATGCTGCCATATTTCCCACCATGATATTCACGGGGTAATCTGCCTGGTAAGTGCTGTCAGTGATTTCTGACCCATTTGTTCCTGTGCCCTGACTTCCAGTTGGAAGGACAGGTTCTGTGGGGACAGCACAGCACTTGGGGACATAACTTGCCAAGCCTATACACGATCATTCCTGTCTGGGAAGCAACCTTGTGGGTATCCATCTGTAGAGAAAGAGTTGACTAGTCCAGTGGCTATAACATTAGCCTCTAGAAGTAGATTGTTTCTTTTGGTACTCGGTGGTAAGATCCCAAGCTGGCTGGCACATTTGTCAGTTCCCCTCTGTAAACCAATTATCCTGTGGCCAGCCTTTAATTTGCCTTCATCAAAACATCATATTTGTTTTTCTGCATACTTAATTCCATTGTCAATGGTTGTGTCCATTGACACATGTGGAATCCTTCGTTTTCACCAGATTTGTGTGAGCTACCAGCATAGTCTGAGACTGGGTTATGTTGCCATTTTAAAATGATGATTTCCTTCAAATATTTCAATGGGGCTTCATACCAAAAGCCTGAATAGCTTTAATAAGGTTGCCAGTATTCTCCAACTGAGGCCAGTTTATTGGGGATTTGTTGATTCCTTGACAGAGCCTGGCTGTAGCTTGTGTAGGAGCTTGCAGAACTTTATGCCGTCCCTCAGGCCCAGCAGGAAGTTGGTGCCAACGGCCACGCCTGTGGTCTCTTCTCTCCAGTGGAACAGACTTTCCCTCTGCCTGTCAATACTTGGATTCAGTCTTGTTCAAAAGGGAAGGGCCCCTTTTGAAGCGTCATGTCAGTTGGAAAGACAGGCGGGGGCTATGCCTGTACTCGGGGGTGGGGGTGGGGGTGGGTTAGGGTCGGTTGCCCTTGGTGTCCCTGCTTTGAGCTGAGCCTGAGTTGAGCTGCTGGTCTATATTCATTAGACTGCCTGGCTTTACTGTTGTCCACATCTGCCTCCCACGGCTTTTCTTCACCTCGTCACTTTGGGGCTATGGCAGATTGAGCTCAGACTTCCGGTCTTACCATGGTCTCCTTTAGGCTCTTTCTCAAGATGGAAGCTGGCCCTGCCTGCCCTTTGAGTCCTACAAAGGAAGAGTGGTCTGGAGGCTTGTGAGGGCTGTGACCCCCAGTCGAGTTCACTGAGGCTTTGGCTTGCCCCATGAAGAAGCCTTTAGCTTCCCCACCCTCGTGTGGCTTCGAGGCTGCACAACTTTGTCCCTTTCGGACTCCCAGGAGTCCCTGCTTGCTTTCTGCTCGTTACAGGTGTCCTGTCAGTCCTGTGGATGTCTGTGCCCGCCCTTCCTCCTCGCTTTAGGAGGTTTGTTTTTTTCCTGTTCTCTTACCACACAGGCGCATCCTCTTATGGGCAAGCCCTCCTATTCAGTTTTGAATAGCAAGCACTCCATTACTTGCGGCTCCCACCACAAAGCTGATCACATTAGCATTACATTAGTTCCGCCTCCGCGGAGGCCCTCACCCACTCAGATAGTCATAATGTTTTTATACATTGATTCTTTACAGTGTTCCATTATACCAAGTGTAGTTATACCTTTCATATTGTCTCAAGTTTTAGCTTATTAAACGCTTTGGATAAACATGTATATGTGATTTTTGAGAATTTTATACATGCATGTGATGTACACGGGGCATATCTACCCCACTCCCTTCCCAACTCTTCCCAGATCCCTCTAACATGTTTCTCCCAAATTCATGTCTTCATTTTTTCTTCTTGTTTTTCTCCTTTAACCCACTGAGCTTAGTTGATGCTGCCCACCCGCGCAGGTTTGTCCACGGCAGCATGAGCTGGTAAACAAGCTAGGAACAGCCTGGGTTGCTTCTTAGGGAACAGTTCTAGTACTCAAACTGGTATATCAAAGAGCTGGGTGTGCCCTCACAGTGGAGGCTTTACTCGGGACTCCAGTTGTTTAGGAAGTTCACCTAGTCACATCCTACAGTGCCGGGCAGAGGAGGGGTTACATGACTCTGTTCTTGACATTTACTTACTGAATTGCTTTAATTTTTGCCGTTTTGTTCAGTTCAGATGGATGAAACAGTGTGACTTTGCATGTTAAGGTGCTCGCTGTAAAGTCAGCTAAACCAGAGTTAGCCTCCAAGACACTTCACATGGCTTTTCCAGGTAGACTCTGTGTGGTGATGTGACTATGCTTGGCCAAGGGAGCGACACTATTAGGAGGTGTGGCCTTGTTGGTGTAGGTGTGTCACTGTGGGTGTGGGTTTTAAGATCCTCATCCTAGCTGCCTGGTTTGCCTTCAGATGAAGATGTAGAACCCTCAGCTCCTCCTGCACCATGTCTGCCTGGATGCTGCCATGCTCCTGCCCTGGTGACAATGGACTGAACCTCTGAACCTGTAAGCCAGCCTGAATTGAATGTTGTCCTTGTAAGAGTTGCCTTGGTTATGGTGTCTGCTCACAGCAGTAAAACCCTAACTAAGACCGCGGTTGAACCCAAACTCTGGTCCTTTGCAAGAACAGTATGCTCTCTTAACCACTGAGCCATCTCTTCAGCCCCTTTCACTAATTCTTGTTTGTTGTGGGGTTTTGTTTGTTTGAGACTGGGTCTCTGTAGACGAGGCTGGTATCAAACTCGAACTCACAGATGTCGACGTGTCTTTGCCTCCTGAGCGCTGGGTGTACACCACCATCACCAAGCTTAACCCTGGAGTGTGGAATTGTAGGTTGGCAATTGACACACACTCTGCAGTGATCATGTTTCTCCACCATTATCCACCTGCTCCTTCCAAGACAGCTGTTGCTCCTTTTAAAATAAACTGTAGGTGCGGATGTGGTGGGCCACGCCTTTAACCCCATTGCTGGAGACAGAGGCAGGCAAATCTCTGTAGGTCCTCGTGGTCCACATATGGAGCTAGGACTACACAGAGAAACCCTGTCTCTAAAAACAAAGAAATTCAAGCTTGCCTAAATTCCCTGGCCACCCCTAAGATACTTGTGTTTAATGCTAGTTGTTTTAATTTCATACACTCTATGTATGTGAGGATTTCTTTTTTTTTTTAATTGCCAAGTTTGGGATTTCTTTGGAAGTCTCGAAACTTATTATCTCGAAACTTGTCTTTGTCTCTTGTTCTTTTGAGATTCCAATGAAATAGATGCTAGGTCCTTATTATACACTGCGGGGCATTTATAACCTTGCTTTTAAATGTTTTTATATGCATGACTTGTCCTCAGACTGCAGAGGACAGCCTGTCAGCGCCCCTTACCCAGTCAGCCACCGTCAGCCCCCATCAGCCGCAGTTTGTCAGTTGACCTCTTGACCTCCCAATTTGCTCACTTCACAGCTACAGTTAAGCCTGCCCACGGATGTCCTAATTTTGTAATGTTATTGAGACCTAGAATATTGTCTGGTTCTCTCTTGAGATACACTTTACTGTTTTAGGTACCCCCCCCCCCACACACACACACACAAGCAGCTTTGGGTCAGATACCCCCCCACACACACACACACACAGCTTTGGGTCAGATACCCCCCCCCACACACACACAGCTTTGGGTCAGATACCCCCCCCCCCACACACACACACAGCTTTGGGTCAGATAAGTCTGGAATCTGAAATCGCTGTGGATCAGATTGTATTGCTAGTCGCCTTTCCTGCCCCGTGTCTAAGCTGCGCACTATGTGCTGTGTTTTGTCTGTGCCCAAATGCTTGCCTATATGCTGAACATTCTATTTATTTAAAAACTATTCAACTCTCTTGCAGCCTAAGATAGCATCTTTTAAAGAAAGGTTTATATGTTTGAATGTTTTACCTGTATACATGAATGTGTGTGTATCACACATGTGCCTGATACCAGTGGAGGCTAACAGAGTGGCAGATCTCCTGGACCTGGAGTTGCGGGTGGGTGGGAATCACCGTGTCAGTGCTGGGTATCAAGCCTGAGTCTTCTGCAAGAGCTGTAAGAGCACTAACCGCTGACCCATCCAGTCTGCCCCCCAAGAGCATCCTCACCTTTAAGATTTTTATTCACTTCTGCTAAGTGTTTGGGTGTTCCTGCTCTAGAATGCGTCCAGGTACCTTTGAGTTTATTTGGCCTAGTCAGATGGCTGTAAGGTCGCTAGCTAGCAAACCTAGTTAGTGTGTGTGGTCTTTGGCTTTGTCTTGATTGGTCCCCTGTGACCTACTTGCTTCTCCAATCCGTATTAATCAGAAATCCTTATGTAATTTCTCCGAGCGGGGTTTTTGTATGTTTTCTCACTTCCATTCTCTTTGAAGCTCTCTGGTGTAGCGTTTACATCTAGTAAAACACTTGCTCAATGATAGAGTGAGCCAGAAACACGAAGGGAAAAACTTAAAGAATAAAATTCATTTCTCCTCGTTTTGCTCTTGACAAATGGCTATGGAGCCCTGAGGATTCCCTGGAAGGACGCTGCACTCCGGGATAGGATGGCCGCAGCACAGCCTTGTGTAAGAGCCTGGTAGGATCTTGCTTTATGTTTGTGGGGCAGGAAAGTCTTGTTCTCTTCACAGAAACTGGCATGTTTTCTTTGAAGCTGTCTTTGTATGCTTTAGATTTCTTACTGTTGTAAATACTGTAAATAAGATTTCCTCCCTAAATGTTCTCATTATTTTGCTGCTAGGATGTGTGGCTATGATCCTCTTGTGTGCCAGCATTTCGTCTGTACTGGCTTCTGTGTCTTTTGTCTTGCTGAACTCTTGTATATTTCACTTAATTCCTTTAAAATTCGTCAGCTGTATCATCGGGAAGATGGTGGCACTGCCTGTTGGTTTACAGTTTTCATGCTGTCTTGTGTGTCCGTCATCAAGGCAACAGCACCAGGGTTCTTTTTGCCTGTGATTCTAATAGGCACACTTGTGTGTCGCTGTTGTTCTTACTGGATAAGATTGTTTGAAAAAAAAAAATCCGTTTTGTTTTGTTTTGTTTTGTTTTCTCCCTAGCCCCTGCTTCCGGAAAGACGACTCTGAGACTAATTGTTTAGTAATCAATTCCTAGGCCATAAGCTTCAGTTTGTTTCTCGACTATGTAGTAACTTAACCCATTCAAACTACTGTGTCTTCCAAAGGGTTAGCCACCCGTTCTCAGCTTCTTGTGTCCAAGTTGGGGGCGAGTCCTCTTTATCCTGTCCTGAGTTCAGCACCGCTGGCTTCTGTCTATCTGTCTCCTCTACCCTCCAGCCAAATCTCGCCTTCATTCTGTCCTGAGTTCATCCTTGTGGCCGGTTACCTCTGCTGGGCTCCTGACCTCTAGCTCTCCAGCCTCGGTGCCTATCACTATTTCCCAGAACCCTCTCTTCCTACCAGTGTCCCACCTCCTACTTCCTGCCTCAGCTCATTGGCCATTGGCTTTTTTATTGGCAGGTGATATTTATAAGTGATTCTCTCTACATGAGATCTTGCCCTTTGAGGTGAAGAAAGCTACATCAGTTTCAGCAAGAGCTTCTCCACCATATTTTAGATTGCTGTGTGCGTTTAACTTGCTGATGTTAATAAAATACAATTGATTCCTGCCTCTAAATTGCTCTCTACCTTAATATTGTGAGCTTGATTTACATCTATTTTATTGAATAATTTTATATATGTGTATGGATAAATTTGATCTGTACTTATGTTTTACCTGTCTGGATTTTGTGTTAAACTAAGTTGGGCTTGCCTCAAAAGATGTTGTGAGATTTGACCTTATTCACATTTTGAAGGTGTTCACATCCGTGCAGTTTACTGCCTCTCTGCGGACTTGCTTCCCACCCTCCACAATCGTGGGTCGTTAAACTTTTCTCTACTTTCACTAGTTTTCCAAGAAAACCCGCTATTGGTATTTTATTTATCAGCTCATCTTTCACCATTTCTGGGGTTTTGTTGTTGTTGTTGTTGTTGTTGTTTTGTTTTGTTTTGTCTTGTTTTTTTGTATTTCTAGTAAACATAAGGGGAGTCATTTCCTGCAGGTATCCATTTGACTGTATTGCAGATTTAGATGCATGAGAGATATCATCACTCACTTATTACATGCCAGCTCAGCACTGATTTCATCTTTACCAGATTTCTACTTGAGGGGTGTCCTAGTTAGGGTTTCTGTTGCTGCGATGAATCGCTATGACCAAAAGTGACTTGTGGAGGAAAGGGTTTATTTGGCTTTCACGTTCACACTGCAGTCCATCACTGAAAGAAGCAAGGACAGGAACTGAAGCCGGGTAGGACCCTGGAGGCCAGAGCTGATGCAGAGGCCACGGAGGGTGCAACTCCCTGGCCTGTTCCCCACGGCTCCCTCAGCCTGCTTTTTTGTAGAACCCAGGACCACAGCCCAGGGATGGCACCACCCACAATGGGCTGGGCCCTCCCCCTTCACTCACTAAGAAAATGCCTCAGACCTGGCTCTTGTGGCCTCCTCAAATGACCAAAGCTTGAGTCAAGCTGACATAAAAATAGCCAGTTCTGGGGAGTTTGTAAAAATTTTTTCAGGGTTTAAGATGCAAATGTTAGTAATATTATATTTGAAAACAAACTCTGGGTTTTAGATTACTGAATTTTACAAATATATATGTATACATATATATGTATGTATGTATTTTATTTCTGATTTCTGTCATGCGTATTCAGGATTTAAGTGAAGCCATTAAAATTGCCCATACTATGCCCTACGCTTTTGCTTTACCAGTTAGATTCTGAAAGATTGGTTAGGGCTTCAGTACTGGTGCAGCTTGGTCCGTCTCCCCTACCCATGGCTTTGTTTCTTACATTTCCAGACTTTGTTTTAAGTGTATAGAAGTTGATAGCTATTTAATCTACTTAGTGGATTGTTTGGTATTTCAGATACCAAAAGAAAAAGCTGTCTTCTTCTCCCTCCTGTTGGGTGCCTTCTAGGCCTGCCTTATGTCATGAACACATAGGCCGATTTTACTATTTTGTTCCCTTTGAAACCAATAAAGTGCATCCCCATTCCTGCAGAGATTTAGCTGGGTTTGCTTGTTCCTGGCACTGTCTTAGAAACCCCTCCTGTCTCATCTGAGATGCATGCTTTCTTAAGTTCCTGGGATCCTTAATGGCCCTCAGGCCATTACTTACGAACATCACAGTCTCTCTGTCTCCTTCCCAGGGGACAGTCAGCAGAACTCTAACAGTTACTCTAACCCCCAGTTACTCTAACAGGTAGCAAGTTCTCTAGCAGCCTGGGCACTGAGCTGAAATAGGCTCCATGGACCTGCGCCTTTGCTTTCCTAAGTCACATCAGCATTTAGTTTGTTAAAGTTTCATGACGGGCAAAACAGGCTCTTTGTTCTTTTAAAATGTGCTCCATGACTTTACTCTTCCTTCTGTTTAACGTGCCTCCAGCACCTGCTCACGGTGCGGTCATGACAGTGACTTCACTCCCTTCTGTTTTAAAGTCCCAAGACCCTGTTTTCATAACCCCGAGAAATGCTATCACTGTTGGTCCATCTGTTGGTGTCTTTGAGGCAGTTTCTCACTCTGTATTCCTGGCTGGCCTGGAACTTGCTGTTAGGCAAGGCTCTGCTTCTGCCTCTGTGAGTGCTGGCACTAACAGTCTGTGCGACCAGGCGCGGCAAGACCCTGCATTTACATGTAATTCTCTCCAGTTCTCCAGTGTCTCTGTCCCATTCTGTGTTGAGGCTTCATTTCTAGTTCCTGTTTTCCTTTTGCTTCAAAAGGTGAACAAGTTGAGTAGAGGACTCCTGCAGGCAGTCCTCCCTCGGGGTGTGTGAGGGCCCCTAGCCCTTCTTATGTGAAGCTGGTTGGTTATGGTAGCATAAAGCACAGTTGTTGTGAGCCTAACAGCTCTGCCAGCTCTCCAGCTCAGCAGCAGAGTTGTTAATAGAGTAGCAGTTGTTAATAGAGTAGCTGTGGTCCGCAGCTGGTGAGAAGATGACAGGGTGACTGTGGTGCTGATGGTGGAGGTCTCTCTGAAGTCTGGACGGTGGTTACCGGGAGAGAAAGCCCGGCGAGGAGAGGTGGGTGGGTTACTAAACCAGATGTTGTAACCTGGTTCATAGATGTGTGTCGTTCCTGTGTTAGCCAGACAGATCCGTGCTGCTGTTAGTTTCTCTCACGCTGGGACTGTCCTCCGTGTCCCCATGCCCTTTCTCCTCCAAAATTAGGCTGTTACAACAGCATCCAAAGTATTTTAAATGGCTTATGAAAAGCAAAGTATCTTTTTACTGAACTCAGGCCTAATTGTAATTGTTTGTGTTTAATTATAACTGGTTTGTGTAACACATTTTGTGGGGGGCGGGCATGGTACTTCTGAAAGAGGTGCAGAAAGAAGCTCATTTTGGCAAAAATAGAAAAAGCCGAGCTGGTAGCACAGCATAATCCCCGCATGGAGGCCAGCAGTTAGATACTAAAAAGCCAGACAAAATCACTAGGCAAGCCAGGCACAGAAGAGGGCCTTAATGTGATTTAGAGACCGTGACTGAGTTGCAATCATAGCCCAATCATGGGTTGAATAAGACATCGTGTCCTCTATGGAGATATATTCCAGCAAAAGACTTCTGCGGCCACCATCTGTCCCCCATTCGAGGAGCACGTCTCACGGAGTGGCTGGACCCCAGTGGGATGCACCAAACACGCTTAAACCTAGGCTTGCCTTCCCCTCATTACAGGATCTGAACATCACCCAAGCTTTGTGGGGATTACTAAGAACAGTAACAACGGGGGACTTCTGGTCTACCTGTAGGCACCCCCCCACCCCCCACTTGGTCTTACACGTGCTTTAAAATGTGTCTTTTATGAGGTCAAACAGAAAACATTGGTTACAAAACCATTTCAGACCAGGCAGTCTGACCATCCAAACATCCGAGGTTAAACAGAGAACTCCAGAACTCCGTCTTTGGCTCACTGTGACAACTTCTGGGGAATGGTGCCATTCTTATCCCAAAGCACCTTTAACTGGGCTCGGGAGACTACTACAGTCCCTAAGATGAGCCTTTCAAGGCTTCCTTCTGCGTTTGAGAAGCAACAGTGTGATTTGCTGCATGGAAAGTAATCTTCCTTCAGCTGCTAAATATCTTACTGACTTTACTGTTGGAAGGAGTGGAATTATATTATTAATATTATTTAGGAAGCACCCTAAGTCTAAAGATCCCTAGTCAGTCCTTAAAAAGATTTTGAGTCATGCTCTATTCTGTCATGCTTTTCTGTGAGAAAAGGGGGAGGGTGGGGGTGCGAACCATTTTATTGTTATCATTGTATGAAACTGTGACCCTTAATTGGAATACAATGAAACCTTATTTGGGAGCTGAGCTGCAATTAATAGAAGCAAAGAAAAATAGAAACAGCTTTTTTTTTTTTTTTTTTTTTTTTTGGATTTGGTTTTTCCGAGACAGGGTTTCTCTGTGTAGCCCTGGCTGTCCTGGAACTCACTCTGTAGACCAGGCTGGCCTCGAACTCAGAAATCCGCCTGCCTCTGCCTCCCAGAGTGCTGGGATTACAGGCGTGCGCCACCACCACCCGGCGAAACAGCATTTTTTAAGTGCAGCAGACATAATGAAAACTGTCGTAAGAGGCAAGAAACAAGGTTTACTGCCATTCACTTTACATGAATGGCTGGTTAGGAGGCAGTGCCAATGGAGCCCGTGACTAAGGAAGTCAGCGGACCAGCGTCCTGGAGGAAGCCTGCATGTGCTGGATATGGATATGCAGGCATGGATAGCTAGCCTCATCTACGTTCACAGAATTATCCCAGATAACCTGAGCCGTGATGACAAGGCTGATGAGGTGAGTGGACGGATGGCAAAGGAGGATTCTCACACAGTGTCGGTTCCTGGCCGTGGAAAACCACTGACTTTGGTGGGGGAGGGGGCCAAAATTCACAACACACTTGAAATTCAAGAGCAGGAGACTGGGTAATATCAATTCTGAATAAAGCCTTGGCCAGACAAATCTTAGCCCCCAGGCCTCTGCCTGAGTGTCACCCCCACAAATGTGAAAGGCATTAGGCAGAGGAGGGTGACCAGCTGTTCTCTATCTCCCCTGAGTTCCAAACAAAAAGGACTGCATGTGTGCTTAGTATCAGGGATTTGGGCCAAGAATGAGAATTATTAGTGACTGAAGTTTCTGTCAAAGTCTTTAAAAAAGACTCCCTCGGAGTCTTACTTTGACGCAGGGAGCCCTGTAGGAGGGATGCTGAGGTACACAGGAGTTGGGAAATCTGGAGCACTGAAGGCAGTACAGACACCCAAGTAAGAGTGAAGGGGTAGGAAGCACAGGGTTAGCCTCACCACTTGCATTTAGCTAATTAGCTTCCCAGGAAACTGCTTTTGGAGAGCGCCAGTCTTCAGTTTTGGCTTTCTTGGTTGACATAATTTTGAGTTAAATCTAGTTCTCGTTGGCATCTCCTATGTGTGCAGTTTTGAACAGCTGCCTCCTGCCTGGTATTTCTAAACACTGGCATCAATAGAATCTGATTTTGAGGGTTAGTACCATTTCCCCTCCTCTTCCAATTCCTCCTGTGTTCCACTCCCCCTCAAACTCATGACCTCTTAATTTTGATAATTGTTAACATAGACCCTCACATATAAATATGCAAATACAACCTGCCGGGCCCACTTAGTGTTGCTCATTTGAATATATGTTTAGGGACGACCACGAGGTATTGGGTAACTTGGAGGGGATCATCCCTGAGGAAAACTGATTCTCCCTCAGCTGTCATCGGCTGCCTTACAGCGCTTCCTTCGGAGGCCAGGTCCCGTGAGATTTCCTTCATCCACACTGGGTCAACTGGTGGTGGCTTGTTTAGGACAGCCGGGTAGTTAGATTTCACAGGTGTGGCTCCCCAGTCTTATAAGACACTGTCTTGCAGAAGTCGTCATCCTCTGGCTCCGTCCACTCTATTTCTACAATGTTCCCTGAGCCTTAGGTGTATGGATTGTGTTGTAGACGTATCCGCTGGGGGGATGGGCACCTCATGGTTGGTTCTGGCCAGTCCTGGCTTTCTGTCATGATCTCCGCCCACTGCATAAAGCTTTTTGATGAGGAATGAGAGCTGTGCTTGCTTCTCTCTCTCTCTCTCTCTCTCTCTCTCTCTCTCTCTCTCAACTAGATTCTTCCCCTCTCCCACCCTACCCTGCCCTGAACAGTATACTTTTCCCAGCATGCCCACTGACTCAATAAGAATCACAATCTTCCAGACTGAGAACCATGAGCCTTAGAGCCTGTGCCAGGGATATGGCTTTGAGGCCTTGGGGGGCCTCAGGACGTTGGATCAGAGAGCAAAAATGCCCAAGGGGAGACAGTTGTTGCTGCTAAGGATCCAGGGGGATATTTGTGTTAGGTTAGAAGTTTTGGGTGTCAAGCAAGCCATCTGTGACCCACTTCTACCTTCAGAGTCACTAATTAGAGACTAGCAGTATCAGGAAACCGGCCCTGTGACACGGTATGCTACTAAGTATTTAATGTGTAGTTTCCCTCCCATCTGGTGCTCTGTCTGATGTGGCTACAGGTACCCTGTATATAACATCTGCCGATTTCAGTCGTGTAAATTCCCCCACTGTGTCTGACTACAAGATGGGAAAATGAAACCATGGCCTTGGGAAGTTAGGTAGGTCCCCTCTGGCTCACTGGTGTCCTTTGTCACATACATACAGAAGCATCGACCTGAGCAGCGTCAAGGCAGCAGCTGCCGTTGTCTGTACTTCTCCTGCGTGCCTTATGACAGAATCACAAACGCAAGCCAGAAGCACGGCTCCTCTGAGATCTGCTCTATTGAGGGGTGGCGCTTCATATTGCTGTTTGTGGTAAAGTCACCCAGTCCCTTCCAGTGAAACCATGGACTTACACACCAAAAGATCAGTAGGGAGCAGTACGCATCAGTCCCTGAGGCAGGAGAATTGCTTGGATCCCTAATATGAGGCCAGTGTAAACAACATAGGGAGGCTCCCATTTCAAAGACAAAAAGCTTGGAAGCATGTTTTATTTGGATTTTAAAATGCTGGCACTTAAAGGAGCCATAACATACTGATGACAATGGCACACTGTGTGTCTCTGTTTTTAAGCCGGCACATAGCTCTGGTACAGCAGAGCTGTATCTCCCAACCTCTGGATGCTACAAACCATCCACCTAAGAACTGGAATGTCCCGTTGCTTTCCCATTGTCTTACTTCCCCGGGTGGAGGGGGTTTATTTCATCTCACAGCTTGTGGTCCACAGGCACTCAAGGCAGTGATTGATGCAGAGGCCTGGTACGGATGGCTCAGTCAGTCATGGTTCTTATGCCATCCAGGACTGTGGGCCTGGGGTGGGACCACCCACCCACCATGGGATGGATCCACCCACGTTCTCAGTCAAGAAAATGCATCACAGGCTCCCCCAGAAGCTAAACTGGCTGGAGAGTTGTCTCGGTTGAGATTCTCTCTTCTGAAATGATTCTATCCTGTGTTCAAGCGGACAGAAAACTAGCCATTTACTTTTGAACTCCTGCTTCCTGTAGTTAAATGACAAAATCATTCAGTATCTGTGAAAACCCCCTCAATTTTAGAGGAGAAAGCAGTAGATTTTGAGAACATAATCACCAACATATCTATACTGATACATTAAATGACTGATAATGTTGATAATAATGAATTCCACATTTATGCGCTGGTTTTTGAGAACAGTGCTTGGGTGACATTTTCAGATCGGGAGAGAGGCTTGGGCAGCTCAGAGAGCAAAGGTCCCAACCCAGTGTTTACTCATCCTGGATTTTCATCTGTAGTCTCTGACTCCTAAAGATATGTCTTGCCACTGCTGCACGGTGCTGAATAACCACAGCCTTGCCCAGACTCAGACTCTGCCAGTGTTCAGATGTCCCTATGTGATATGTAAATGACCAGTGCTTCCAATTTTGGGGACGTGTATTTGACTTGGGCAGGGCAGGAGTTAGAAACATTAGACTACATGAAATTCTGTCTTTTCTACTGACAGAATTTATGTGCAAATAAAATTACCACCGTTGTCCACATGCAATTTTGATGTTTGGTTTGGGTGATTTTGTTCATTCTTTGGCCCTCCTTGGTGTTGGGTGTATTGATGATCATGGCGGCTCTGAGTGCTTGTCCTCCCTTGATCCTTAGCAGATATTGTTTATGAGGAGTTCTATCAAGTCAAACTGTGGGCTAGAGAGAAGGCTTAGCAGTTAAGAGGGCTTACTGCTTTTGTAGAGTACTCAAAACCAGTTCTTAGCACCCACAAGCACACACACACACACACACACACTCACATATACATGTAACTCCATTTCTAGTGGACTCAATGCCCCTTTCCTGGTCTCTAAGGGTTCTTACTTGCATGTGGTGTCCATAAAGTCATGTAGGCAAACACATATAAATATACATATTTTTAAAGTCACACAAAGACATTGCTTCCCCAAAGGTGTTCCAAAACAAGCAGTTTCCCTCGATTCTAGAATGTGTGCTCAGGTGAGCCGCTGCCAGGGTAAGTAATTGTATATAAATATATAGTTTCCAAACATGATACAGCCATATCTGGAGCTGTAATTCTGATTCTAATATCCAAGTTTTACAAATGGTGCCATGGTTGGGTGTGGAACCACCAGATGGCAGTATGTGTGGACGAATAGAGCACATACCCTCTGCGTCTGTGTGGTGGGTGTTCCTTTTCTTAGTTCACAAAAGATGTTTTCTTCTTTTTTCCCCTTTTTTCTTTCTTTCTTTTTCTTGGCATATTCTCTCTTTTTCTTTTCCTCTCTCTCTCTCTCTCTCTCTCTCTCTCTCTCTCTCTCTCTCTCTCTCTCTCTCTGTATGTGTGTGTAGAAGCCCACAGTTGATATCAGAGGTCTTCAGTCTTTTTCCACCTTCCTGAGGCAGTGTCTCTCACTGAACCTGAGGCTTGCCTCCGGATGCTGTCTGCCTCCTGAGTACTGGATTACAGGTAGACATCCTTTTTTTTTTGTGGGGTCTTGGGGTCCATATCCTTCCCACTTGCATGAAAGCACTACAGCGATCTCCCAAGCCCACAGAGGATGCTTTTTAAAACAGTCTGAGAGTGAATGGTTGATAAAGTCACTGTAGAGTTGACAAGTGTGACCTGGAACATGGCTGGATCTTCTAGAAACTATGATACTCTAAGTGATTTCCAAGAGAGACTGAAGTATTCATTAAGTTGCCCTGGGGAAATGAGACCAGGGGAAATTGGAATGGAAAATATTAAACTGTTAAATCCAGTGCTCATTCATTCATTTCCTTGTTTTGATGAAATCCCTGACTAAAAAGCAACTTTGGAAGGATTTATTCTGTCTCATGGTTTGAGGATGCAGTTCATGGTGGGGGCAGTGTGGCTCAGGACTCCAGGGAGGTTGGGGTGGGGGCTGTGCTGAGTTTCTGGACTGCTGCTGGTGTTGGTGTGTCCACATCAGAGCTCACAGCCCACCAGGTCCCAGTTTTTCAAAATGTGTCTGTCCTTCCCTGTGTCTGTCCTCCCCTTTTCCTGACATGTCAGCTAGGTCATGTGACCAGCTCTCTATGTTTACTAACGTATTAAAAGGCCATAGAAAATAATAAAAAGAATACTTTTTGGTTATAAACACTGCAAAAGAGTAGGCTGTGTTTGAAAAGAATACTGATAAAATTACACCATTTCTGGGCCAGGGAGAGAGGTCAGTGGGCAGGAGGGCTTGCGAGCAGGAGGGACTCAGTTCAAGTCTGGAGAACACAAGAAAGAAGCCGCACGTTTGCGCTCTGGGTGCCCGGGCCCGTGTTTAGGGGAGCGATCTAGAGACCTAGAGGTCCAGTCCCACCTCCAGAGTAGTAATTTATCAGAGTCGAGTGTGGTTCCAATGTGGGTTCTGTTGACGTTTGTTCCACGGGAAAAGAAAATCTGTGCCCCGGCACCATGCATGCCTGGATCGATGCCTGCTGCTGCGCAAACATCAATTCCTGATGAACCCCACATTCAGGGCGTAAGAATAGGCAGATTCTGACTCAAACCCCAGTGCAGGAAACAGCCCCGAGTAGATTATGTGAGACATAAAAGCCCCTGACCAGAAACAAGATATCAACAGAATAAACAGGCTGCCTGCTGAATAGGAGAGAATCGGCAAACCTCAGATGGGCCAGTATCTGCCATATACAACGAACTGCAGACATTAAACATCAAGGCAACAAAGCTTCCGGTCAACAAATGGGCCAAAGATCTGCTTTCAGAAGAAGGAAGGCAAATGGTCACACGTGCTTTAAAAAGTCAAGGCTTTACTCACCAAGAAATGCAAATAACTTTGAGATTCCATCTCACCTCAGCAAGGGTGGCCACCACGGAAACAAATGCTGGTAAGAATGTGGGGGAAATGAGCCACTGGTGTGTGTGTGTGTATGTGTGTGTGTGTGTATGTGTGTGTGTGTGTGTGTGTGTGTGTGTGTGTGAGAGAGAGAGAGAGAGAGAGAGAGAGAGCAAATTACCATTTAATAACTCAGCTATATGATTCCTAGGCATAGCTGACTGATTCCGTATTCCACTATAAAAATAGTTGCGTGTTCATGTTTATCTATGCTTAATCTTATTTCTATTTTTTATGATCAAGTATCGTGACAAAAAAGGAGAAGGTCTTTATTTGGTTCACAGGTCCAAGTTACAGTCTGTCATAGTGGAGAGCCAGGAGTAACTGGAGTGTAAGAGAGTCACAGCTGCACAGGGGAGCGGCGCGCAGGCTCACTCACGTCAGCATGCTTTATTGGCTCATACAGTTGAGGACCCCCTGCCTCGGGGGTGGAGCTACCCACCATGGGCGGGTCTTCCCACTCTGACTAGGCCCTGCCTCGGGGGCGGAGCTACCCACAATGGGCGGGTCTTCCCGCTCTGACTAACACGATCCATATAGTCCTTCATAGGTGTGCCCAAGGGCAAACGTGATCTAGACAGTCCCACACTGCGATCCTCTTTCCAAGGGACATCACGTCCGTGCCAACAGTCTAAAAACCAAACATCATACGGTTCTTTTCATGACAGGAAGTGAAGTCAGCCTGATGCCCATCAAGAGGTGAGCGGAGGATGACAATGTGGTGGTGACACAGACACTGGGATTTTATTTAGCTGTAAAGAAAATGAAATTATCAAGATTTGAGGTTAATACGTGGAACTGGGAAACTATTTTAAGCAAGGTAACATTGTGCTCAGAAACACGAGTACTATATGCTCTCACTTACATGTAGATCCCAGTCTCTAACTGTTAAATAGACATGTGGTAGAAAGCATGCATGGAGGCCAGGATGCTAGAAGAAGCCATGAGATTGGACAAAAGAGACTATTAGGGAGCGGATGAGAGGACAATAAGGCAAAGTAGAGGGGGGGGCTTGCAGATGAAAGGTTAGAGCAGGGACCTGGGCAGGGAGAGAATCAGCCAAAATGAAATATATATAAAACCCTGTATTAAAATTTGTTATTTTGTAAGATGTTAAAGATAGATAGACAGACAGACATCTTGTAAGCCAAGTTTGGTAACATGCTCCTGTAATCTCAGCACAATGAAGGTGGAGTCAGGAGGAAGACTGGGAATTTGAAGCCAGCATAGATGACATAGTGATACCTTGTGAAGGAGGAGGAGGGGGAGTAGGGGGGGAGGATGGGGAGGAGGGAGAAGAAAGAAAGAAAAATAAAAGAAAAAGGGCAGGTAGGGAGGAAGAAAATTGGACAGTCTTAAATGACTTGAATCCAGAATAATAAAGAATTCTTACAACTGACTGAAAAATAAAGTGTTTAATTAAAATGTGCAAAAACGTGAATAGCTACTTTACCAGAGAAGACTTAAAGGGCCAATTGGCATGTGAAAAAGTAACAGTATGAGTCATCAGGGAAATGCAAATTAAAACTACCATCTTGTTCCAATTATCTAGTGTTCTGTGACAAGCCAGCCTCAAAAGTGGTAGCTTAAAATGACAATATGTTTTCTACACGTATCTCTGCCAACTGGGACGGCCTAAGGGACAACTCACCTCTGCTTCGCCTGGCACAGGCTCAGCCCTCTTGGATTCGGGGCTGGGACTGTCTGCAGTTCCGTTCGCTCTGTTTGGCAGTTAGTGGTATCTGTTAGCTGGGATGATAGCTAAAACTGTTCGAACATTTTCACATCACCCTTCCAGAAACCCAAGACTCCTGTCAACACTGCTAGGTTCCAAGAGCCAAGCGCCCCAAGGGTCAGGACCAGTTAGAAACTGCTCCACTCCTGCCCTGTGGAACACCAGCGAAGTTCTGGTTCTTATTCTGCATTTGAAGTCAGTCACTGAGGTTGGTCCCTATACAAACGGAGGGAGCGCATATCAAAGCCCTGAAATCACCTACATCTTCTACAAGTTATTTGTGCTCCCAAATACATTCATTAACCCTTCCCACACACACACCTCCCCTAAGACTACAGATTTCAGCATCAGGATCAGGCTCAAAGAATGTACCTGTCTAAGCTGTGTGCGCGCGTGCGCGCTCTCCAAACAGAAACAAGTCATCTGAAGACCTATGAACTAAACTGATTCTTTCTCCTCACCTTCATACAGCTGTGGGACGGATGACACTCCAGAACACGTTGTTCAGAAAGAGAAAATGGGAGACCACAAAAGCCATTGTCCCACCCACTCTGAAATCCACTACAAAGGTGCTTGCTACCATGTCCTAAATTGGAGCTTAATGTTATTATGTGGGAATTATTATAGTTCCTGGCTTCTCTTGGGCTTCTCTTTGTCAATTTTTTTCTTGAATTCAGGATTTATTTTTCCTTGCACATAAGAGAAGGTGATTGTGATGGTTAATATTATCAGCCTGACAGACTCTGGGATCACCTAGGAGACAGGTGTCTGTAGACGCCCGCCCGGGAGGGATTATCTAGATTTGACTAATTTACCACCTTACCTGCCAGAGGAGTGAAAACAAGAGAGTGAGCTGAACCAACATCCACTCTGCTTCCCGACTGTGTCCCAGGATATCGCCCGCCGCATCACACTCCCGACTGTCTGTGGAGCCACATGACCTGCTGCTTCTGGATCCTGACTGTGGAGCCACGTGACCCACTGCTTCCTGCTCCTGACCCGTGGAGTCATGTGACCGGATGCTTTCATGCTCCTCATCATGGCTTCTGTGCCATGGAGGACTGTATCCCTTGAACTGTAAGCCAAAACAGATCCTTTCTCCCTTGCCAGGATGCTTTATTACAGCAACAGGAAGAGTAACTGCTGAATGTTTCTGGGTCAACTTCCTGGCCTAAGAAGGATCTAAAATTTTTCTTCCTTATATGGAACCGGAGTTGCAGAAGCTGTGAGCTGTCATGTTGGTGACTGAACCCTGGTTCTCTGGAAAGCAGCCAGTGCTCTTAACTGCTGAGCCATCTCTGCAGCCCAGGAAGGGAGGATTTGTAACGCCCTTACAACTTGGAAATTGTGCCTAAACATAAAGTAAACAATAACACAAACATAAACCACAACTTCTTCAGTAAAGACAAGTGGGCTTTTGTTTGGGATATTTAAGAATCTCATCACTGACCACTAAACTAAGAAAATGCTACAGATATTTCCAACATCAGAGATGCAGCTTTGTGGCTTAGGTCAGAACGTCGCTAAACACCTGCCACCATAATCACCAGACTCTAAGAAAGGGAGAACTAGATTATCTAACTTATATTTCCCAACTTGGCCAGACTCTGGCAACAGATTTCCAAAGCATGCAAAGAAACAAGAAAGAGATGACTCACACTTAGGAAAAATTAACAACAGAAAATGTCCCAGAGGCCCAGACAATGGCCTCCCTGGGCAGAAACTTCTTATCAGTTACTTTAAATATGTTCACAGGTAACTATTTCTAAAGGATGTCTTAAAGGTATGAGAATGTCTTAGAGGTGGTGCATCGCTGGAGGGAATACATTAAAAAGTAAACACAGAGATACTAGAAAGGTACAGTAACCAAAACAAAAGTTTCACTGAATTGAGGTCGCAGGTAAAAGAACTGGTGAAAAGATCAGTTGAGGAAAACGAAGAAGAAAATTGTATCTAAAAACGAAGAAAATGAAAGGAGCTTCAGAGATCCAAGGGGCACCTCTGAGCACACCGCTGATCTGAGGGGCACTGTTGATCTGAGGGGCACTGCTGAGCAGGCCACTAAAAGCTTCGTGGGAATTCCTAAGGTCTGTGAAAAGAAAGGGCAGAAGTAATATAAGAAAATCTAATACCAAAAGTTTAACCTCTGCATCTAAAAATTCAAAAAAATTCCAATAGAAAGACAGAAACATAGGAACACTCTCACCAGGGTCCACACGGCAAAAGCCAAACAGTCCCAAATTAGCAGGATGAAGGTAACTCATCACACACATTAGTGTTTGCGATCTAGTGTTATGTGTTACACACAGGGACCCCCAAAAACACTGACATTGAATTTTTCCCTAGAAACGGCGGAGGTCAGAGGCAGCAGGTAATACTGCCTAGGTTCCAAACCCAAGATTTCTGTAGCTGGCAAATGGGTTAGGTTCCCAGCTTACATCAGGTGGCTCACAACTGCCTATAATGGCAGTTCTAAGGGACCCAACTTCCTCTTCTGGTCTCCTTGGGACGGGGTACATACACATTCATACAGGCCCTCACACACACAATAAATAAGTAAATAGGGAGAGGTTGCTCAGTGGTTAGAGCACTTTCTGCTCTTGCAGAGGACCAGGTTCAGTTCTCAGCACTCACATGGTGGCCACAACCACCTGAAACTCTGGATCCAAAAGATGTCACCCTTTCTGGCTTCTATTGGTTCCTGCACACATGTGATGCACACATACTAACACAGGCTTACACACTTACAAATAAGTAATAAAAGAAGAAACCAAGACAATCTTGGACAAACAAGACAGATCTATTGCTTTCTGACCCTACAGGAAGTGCTAAAGGGAACATTTTAACAAAATGGATAAGAAGATGGGGCCCAACTATAATACTGTGCACAGCACACTCACAAATAGATGGACAGGAAAAGACTATATAAACAATAACTAAAATATATTGGGGGACTGCAGCTGACTATGATTTGCCTCATGCTCTAGCAGGAGAGTGACTTTGCCAGTCGCAGATAGTTTCTGCATTTGTGTGATATTTGGAATTCTTTGGACTTTTCAGAGGGTATATAAATGATAGGGCCCCTGAGAGGTGGGTGTTTGTTGGTAGTTGTTGGTTGTGGTTTTTAAGTAGTCAAGCACAAAGAAGAAGGAGGAGGAGGAGAAAGGGAGGGGGAGGAAGAGGGAAGGGGGGAGGGGAAGGAAGAGGAAGAGGAGGAAGAGGAGGAGGAGGAGGAAGAAGAAGAAGAAGAAGAAGAAGTAGTTACATATCTTGATGGTAAAGATCAAACTCAAGGACCTCAGCAGGAAGTAGTCTTATGATAACATCGCCCCTTTTTGACCCCTGACTTTATTCAGGGATCTCTTTTCTTAACCCATTATTCTTATTGTCTTTCCTATCTAATGTTAGGGGCTTGAAATGGTGGAAGGAAAGTGGTAAAGAAGGGTAGAAGAAAGAAGAAACCAGTCAAGTAGCAAAAACCAGCTACAGGGGAGCGTACACTAATGTCAAACATGTTAAACTTGAAGACAGAAACTTGTTATTAGAGGCAAAGCAGGAAAAAAAGATCAAACCACCAAGAACAACTAACAGGAATATAAACAGCATATGGTATATGTAACAGGATCTCATATTTCAAGAAGAAACTGAATAGAATTAAAGGGAGAGATAATCAATTCAAAGTAGCATTTGTAATCTTTTAATACCTCACATTCCAAAATAAATAAGACACAAAGACAGAACATCAGTGAGGAGAAAGGATATTTGAGCATTACTGATCAGATCTGCCAGGTCTACAGAATGCTCCATTAAAGACAAGCATGGTGGCACACACCTTTCATCCCAGGACTCAGGAGGCAGAGACAAGGACCAGCCTGGGCTACATGGTGAGTTCTAGACCAGCCGGTGTTACACGGTGAGAACTGCTTTGCTCAACAACGGGATACACTCCTTTAAGTGCACGTGGACCATCTCCCAGCTTAGTCAGCCCATACATTAGGTCAGAAAACAGGCCTCAACAAATACGCACATCAAAATCATACAAAGCATATTCTCTTACAGTAAAATTAGAAGTCAGTAACAACAGAAAATTGGGGGAATTCACAAATATGTGAAAACCAGCACAGCTCTAGTAACTCGTAGACACTCAGTCAACATGCCTAACAACTAAATCAACAACTGGTCTAAAGAGAGTGAAGAAGGCTCAGTTAACCACCAAAGACAAGAGAAAGATTCTTGGTACTGATCCTGCACAAAGGCTTAAGCAACAGGCCTGGCAGTAACTGTCCGGAGACTGACAGACCACAGCCTTGCACAATAGTTGCTTCTGTGGGAATGTCTGCCTGGAGATTGCCAGTCAGTCCTTCAGGGATGTCATCCAAGATACCAATCCTTGATGGCTTGGTCACTGCTCCAAACGGCTTCTGCCACCTACTTCATTTTATCTTAAAAACTCTCCTCTCCTGTTGCATACCTGAAAACACAACTTACCATGGCACTCACAATCCAGTTTCTCATTGCACTTCTGAATAAACCAAGCATATTTGTTTATGTTAACAATTAGTAAGCAAAACAAGTTTCAACAAGGGAAGTCCTGGGCCAGATGGCTTCGCTGGTTAATTCTTCCAAACATCTGAAGAATAATGATGGTGCTCCTTAATAAGGAGACAGAAGAGGAGGAGGAGGAGGAACACTTTATAACTCTTTCAAAAGACAATATAAAAAATACTCTCAAATACCTCTTGAATATGCATGAAAAGCTTAGCCAAATATTGCCAAATCAAGCAATATATAAGAAGTATACACTTATGATGGAAAGTGGATTAAAAGTATTAAAAATCAATGTGCAGTGGCCCAGTGGGTTAAAGCCCTTGTCTGCCAAGCCTGACCACCTGAGTTTAATCCCTGGAGCCAAATGCTAGAAGGAGGGAAGCAACTCCCCAAACATCCCTGTAGGCGAGTCCAGCTGTGCAGTGAGGTAATACACATGTGTATGCTCAGGTTTAATTTTTAAAATTAAAAAATTTAAAAAGACAATAAAGAATGTTGGCAAAGATATGGGAAAACTGGAAAGCTCATATGCTGCTGGTAAGAGTGAAACAAAAAACTTCCTCTGCAGGAAAGACTCTGTTAGTTCCTTGAAAAGAAAGAATCGAAAACAGAAACCCACAAAGTTTTGTAGATGAATTGTACAATTAGTATTTCTTATAATAGCCCCAAACTAGGAGCAACCTAATAGACATCCATCTGTTCAGCAAAATAATATCCACAAGCATCCTGGGTGTGTAAAAGACGGCAATGATGGTAGCTTAAAGTGAGTCCGTTTAGTCAGCTGGCATTGAAAGGCAGGGGCCTGGGCCGGTGGATATGTTAGAGAGTGCCCTGGGTAGGTATCTCCAAACCACACAGGCCAGGATGACTGAAACAAACAGGATACAGACCAAAGCTGAAGCCCCGTGGATGAGGAGAATGTGAAATAACACAGACACTTGTTAACACATTTTGTCAGCTTCTTTTAAACATCTGACCGTGATTCACAACATTCCATGACACTCATGCTCCTATGAGCATGATATGAAAAGAAACAAAACATATCTGCACAAATATTTGTGCACACATATGCACAGATGGTTTGCGCATGGAAATTCAAAGCTGTTAATCACCAAGATGTCCACTAACAGCAAGAAATAAACAAAATTTGGGTTATACAAACAATGGAATAGTATTTGGGAAAAGACTACTAATACATGCAAAAATGGAAATTTCAAACAAGTAGAGGAACACACACTGAGCACACTCTCACACACACACTCATACAGATACACTCTCACAACACACATTCACACACATGCATACTCACATACACACATGCACATACACACATGCACACTCACACTCTTACACACACACAAATACACTCACATAGACACATACAACACATTCACACACACATACATTTACATGAATATACACACTCTTACATTCACACACACACTCAACTCACATATTCACACAACACATTCACACACTCACACACATACACACATGCACATATACACACTCTTACATTCACATATACACACACACTGACATAGACACACAGTCACACACATGCACACTCACACACATGCATATACACACTCATACCCTTACACTCACACACTCACTCACACAACACTCACACACATACACACTTACATGTACATACACACTCACTCTTACATACACATACACACTCACACACACATACACTGACACAGACACACAGTCACACACATGCACACTCACACATACATGCATGTACACACTCTTACAGTCTCACAAACTCACACAACACTCACACACATACACACATGCACATACACACACTCTTACACACACTCACACTCTTACAGTCACACTCTCACACATACACTCACACAGACACATACTCACACAACACATTCACATGCATATACACACTCATACCCTTACACTCACACACTCACTCACACAACACTCACACACATACACACTTACATGTACATACACACTCACTCTTACATACACATACACACTCACACACACATACACTGACACAGACACACAGTCACACACATGCACACTCACACATACATGCATGTACACACTCTTACAGTCTCACAAACTCACACAACACTCACACACATACACACATGCACATACACACACTCTTACACACACTCACACTCTTACAGTCACACTCTCACACATACACTCACACAGACGCATACTCACACAACACATTCACACACATGCACACTCACACACATACTTACATGCACATGCACACTCACACTCTTACACACACACACACACACACACCCTAAGCTATAGTTCTACTTTATTCGAGAGTACCGAATAGAGAAACCTAAAGGCATAAAGCATGTCTGTGTCCAGGGTGGGGTGGGTGCATCGACTGCAGAGAAATGAAGAGAAGCTTTGGGGGGCAAGCCTTCTGTACCTTGAGTGACTGGACTGCTTTGTGTATAAATTACATCTCAGTGAAGTGAAGGGGGCGGGCTTTCAGAGCCCAGTTCTTCCCTGCTGTCTTCACCTTTAACCTCTTGCTTAAAAACACTGTCCTGAATGACCTGCTGGCTCCTTCCAAGCTGCTGTTCTGTCTTCTTGTTTCTTTCAGCGTATTCCCAACAGTTCAGTCAGGCTTCTGTTGAAACCCAAGTTACAGGGCTGGGGAGATGGCTCGGCAGTTAAGAGTCCCACTGCTCAGTCAGCAGCACCTCAGGTCGCTCACACGCTACCTGTACTGATGTGGCACAACACAAGCAACATACATAAATAAAACCAAATTAACCTACAAAAGCAGAAGTCACATTGCACCAGTTACTTGCTCAAAATGCAGACTGCTGTAGTATTCGCATGTCCCGGATACCACTTATTTTGAGACTGGGTCTTTTGTAGGTAAAGACGACTTGCGATCATTCTTCCTCGGATTTGCAGGTGCTGGCACTGTAGATGTGCAGTGTGCCAGCACACCCTCTCTGTGGAAGCTAAGGACAGAACCTTCGGCTTCACAGATGCCAAGCGGCTGCTTTAGCGACTGAGCTACATCCCAGCCCTTCCCTGTGCGCGTTTGGCACAGATACAGTGTCCTTTCAGATGGTTTTAAATCTCAGTTGATTGAATCCAAGATACATAAGCCCTAATACAAAGGACTGTCTGTTTGTCACCAAATTTCTAAATATTGGCACCTTTAAAAATATCTTATTTTACTCAAGAAACTCACTTTGTATGATTTCAGTCTATTCAGCTTTATTGAGACATTTTTCATGTTCTAGCGTATTGTCTTCCACGGTGAGTGCCCCATGCACCCTTGAAGGCAGTGCGGACTCTCCCTCACGGGGTGCTGTTGGTACGGGAGTGCCAACTTGGCTTGATTGTGCAGGTCACTTCTGTATTCTAAATGATTAGGACAAGGCCTACTTGTAAGGGGATATTAAATCTCCACTTAAAATTCCAATATAGGATTCTTTTTTGTTTTGTTTTGTTTGTTTTTTGAGACAGGGTTTATCTGTATAGCCCTGGCTGTTCTGGAACTCTGTAGACCAGGCTGGCCTTGAACTCAGAAATCCACCTGCCTCTGTCTCCCAAGTGCTGGGATTAAAGGCATGCGCCACCACTGCCCGGCTCACTTAAAATTACAAATATTCTATTTCTCTTTAGCTTTAGCAGTTATTGCATAGTGTGATTTGACGCTCTAATTTTGATACACAGTTGTAAAATTTTTCTGATGAATTGACCCTCCTGTTTTTGTAAAGACATAAGGGTGTTTGTGGAGAGTTTGTTTTACTCCGACATTTGTCTACTAATCCCACCTGTCAAGTGCTTGCTGTTCGTGTGCTCTGCCTTTCGCCAGCTTCTAGATTAAAGCAGCGGTTCTCAACCTGTGGGTCACACCCATTTAGGGTGGAGTGGCCCTTTCAGGGGTCACCTGAGGCCATCTGCACATCAGATGTTTACGAAATGATTCATAACAGTAGCAAAGTCAAAGCTTTGGATTAGCAACAAAAATAATTCTTGTTGAGGTGACCCCTCAACAAGAGCAAGCAGTTCTTGTCCTTTCTTACGGTCACTGGTGTTGCTTTCCACATGTAACAGAGAGGGAAGGCCCCGTCAGATCTCAGGCAGTGCGCTGGCGCCCGGCCTTCCTCCATGGGCCCGGGCTTGCTTTATCTCATGGCTCCCTGAGTTCTCAGATGGTGAGTGTTCTGAGTCCACGTGCCCCATCTTCTTCCTTGTGCACAGAGACCCCACCTGGTAGTTGATCTGTTGTTGCAGGAGGTTGCCATGGTGTACTCTGGGGAGGCTGTGTTTATTGCAGGAGACTGAGTAGAGATTCACTCGTTAACCAAGTCAGACTTATAATATGTTCCACCTGACAGCAACTACCTTCAGGAACAGAGCTGAGACACAGCTCCAGACAAAGCTGGGAGTAAAGCCAGGACAGCTTCTTGAAAAAATATTTCCTAAGACTTAATAAAAAGGGGATCCCACCAAAAGGACTCCCCTGAATGCGTTGTATGTGTGTAAAATATCCAAGGAACAGATTCAATAGTAAATGATTTAAAAATGTCTTTCCAGCTGCTAGATCGTCTGCACTTTGCACTGCCCCAAAGAGCCCCAGAACCTGGATTACCTAAACCTGGATTGCCTAGACCCGATCTCTGACCTACTGCAGTAAGCTACACGGCAGTATTAGATAATTGTGAGCTCTTTTTTTTTTTTTTTACCAAGTGCCATATGGTTTATAAAAGTACGAATACTGTTAAATTTGTCTTCCTTCCGCCTTCATTTTTTAGGCCTCTACCTTGCGTTTCTTTACAAAGTGACAGACAATGATCACTGTTGGCTTTGGTGGTGTTGGAAGACCAGATATAGTGTTTTGGGGGTGAAGTAATCACAGGCCCTTAAAGAGACCATTAGGAGACAGTGTGAAGACAGCAGACCCTTGTGAATAAGGGCTCGCCACACTGGGCTTGTCACCCTGAGGTCTGTGTCTTCTGGCTCCCCACTGAGACTTCTCTCTCTGACCCCCTCTGAGCCAGAGCCTCGGAGGTGAGTCTGTTATTTCTGCAGTCTGTGCTAGCTTCCTGAGGACCATCTTCTTACAGTGTCTGAATGTGATTAGGACACAAGGTGATTATGTTCTCACAACAAGTGATTGAGAAATAAACACACTGGGTCCACACCTAGGATCAATAGCTTCCCCTCCTTTCTTTTTTGTAAGAGACACTCCTTTTCACTGAGGCCTTTATCTGACATTCTGTTTGTGGGAACTTGGCATAAAAGATGGAGTTTTCTGCATTTTTCTACTGGGGAAAAATTGCTAATTTGGCTTTAAAAGAAATAACCTTTTCAAATGCACAAAGCAGTGCTTGATAGATTTTATTTTTACTTTATTTTTTAATTTTTAAAGATCTATTTATTTTTATTTTATGGGTATGAGTATTTTGCTCGCATGTATGTCTGTGCATTATGTGCATGCCTGCTGCCTGAGGGCTCAGAGGAGGGTGTGGGATCCCCTAGAACTGGAGTTATGGATGGTTGAGAACCACCATGCTGGGAATTGAACAAGGGTTTGATTCTCTGCAAGAACAACAGCCTCTTAATGGTTGAGGCATCTCTCCAGCCCCGGTTTGATGGCTTTTCAAAGATGAAAGGAAGTTTTGAAAATCAAAACTAAATAAATGATGGTTTCCCAGCCCCTATACAAGACATCTAAATGCGCAGGTACATGGTTTTCAAGGCGTCCTTCTACCCCAAGCAAATTAACAGAGGCAAGCAGAAGCAATGGTTCTGTGACAATGTCACACATCAGGAGGTTGGAGAGGCAATATATTTTGGGTGTCTCTCAACTCCTTCTTTTTCTTGTGTCATATTTGTAACAAGTGGGAGGGGCAGGTGGCATAGCTCATTGGTAAGATGCCTACCTAGCGAAAGGTCCTGGGTTTTATGCTTAACATTGCAAAAACAAGAAAATGTTTTAAACACTGCCCTCCCTGGTTCTACCCATAAGTTTCTTTACTTGGTGGTGTATAATGTTTCCATTCAACCACTTAACTGCTAACCCCCAGTTTGACGATAGATTTATAAACCTGATGGACTAACAAGGATCATGTAAGAAAACCACCCAGGAAACGGGCTGCTGCTTCCCTATGCTCTGTGAAATTTTGAAACACTATTGTCAGAAAATCCAGGCAACCCTGAAACTTTTCCCCCTGGGTTATCAAGAGTCTGAGACAATTGATGACATTACATCGGTCGTTCATTTGAGATCCGTGGAACCCACAAAAATCAATAGTTTTCCATTATCAGGTCCAGCTGGGTCACTGGTCTGTCAATGAGCTGTTACAATTGCTGTACAGGGGTGAGCCTGACCAGTCAATTGCTGCTGACAAGAGGAAAACATGCTGACAGGAACGGGGACAAGTCAGAACACAGATTTGCACTTCAGTCTGCCATCCGAGGAGATTCAGTGCAAAGCCATTTTCAAGACATAGGGCATAGGGCACGCGCCTCGGGAGGCCTGGGCAGTCCTGAACCCTCTGGTTTCATAGCACAAGCACCTAAGGGCCTGCCCTGGTTCTAGACAAGCAGCTCCTGTGGAGACTTCGCTGTAGTCTACACCTGTGTTTGAAGGTGAGGGGACCACTCAGAACCGTCCTTAAACAGACCCCATGGTATCCAGAGCAAGGCCGGGGGTAAGGAAACGTCTGCTGCTGACTCGGATGAAATTAGACATGTGTTCAGAATGTAAACACTGGAAGGAGGTTTGAGAGATGGCCTAGTGGGTAAAGGAACTGCTGACCATGCCATCCCGAGAACAGTCCCCAGCACCGGTGTGAAGAGCCATGCATGCTCGCACACCGGCTCTTCTAGTGTAGGAGAGGCAAAGACAGGAGGATCCGGGGAACTCACTGCCCTGCTTTCCTCTCCGTCGTTCTTGATAAAGATTGTTTTAATTTGATTGCATGTGTCCGAGTGTTTTGCATGCATGTACATGTGTGTAACACCCAAGGAGCCCAGAAAATGGTGGCAAATCCTCCGGAAATGGAGTTTCAGATGGTCGTGAAGCACCATGTGGGTGCCGGGAACTGAACACGTGTCGTCTGCAAGAGCAGCCAGTGCTCTTCCAGCCCCAAACTATGTTTGATGGATCCCTAAACAGCAGGTCCAATTTGTCTCAATAAATAGGGTACAGACACCTAAAGCCTGGCCTCCACGTGCGCACACATATGAGTGAGCACGAGAATACACACGCATACACCACGTACACACGCACAATGCTTTTAAAACATAAAAGAGGGAGAAAATGGGCAAGTCTGGACAATCTCACTAAGCATGCTGCAAAGCAGGACTGACTGAGGACGGAGGATCCTCTGGTGTGCTGCGTAAGCTCTATCTTATTAGGTAATATCACATCATCCATATGTTGGTCTGAATGTGAGACTAACCGAACTAAGTAGCTCTGCCTATCTTCTCGTCTACAGCCCTGGGTCTGGAGAGGTGTGTGGCTAGGACAGTCTTGCCTTGTGCGCGAGTGTGTGTTTGCGTGTGTGTGTTTGTGTGTCTGTGTGTGTGTCTTAGTTACAGTTTTACTGTTACAAACAGACACCAAGACCAAGGCAACTCTTTGACAACATTTAATTGGGACTGGCTTACAGGTTCAGAGGCTCAGTCCATTATCATCAAGGCGAGAATGTGGCAGCATCCTGGCAGGCATGGTGCAGGAAGAGCTGAGAGTTCTACATCCTCATCTGAAGGCTGCTGGCAGAATACTAACTTCCAGGAGCTAGGAGGAGGGTCTTAAAGCCCAGACCCACAGTGACACACCTACTCCAACAAGGCCACACCCACTCCAACAAGGCCACACCTTCTAATAGTGCCACTCCCTGGGCAAAGCATATACAAACCACCACAGTATCTGTGTTCGTGTGTGCGTGGTGTGTGTGTGTGTGTGTGTGTGTGTGTGTATGTGCTCGCTCTTGGGTGTGCATGTATGTGTATGCATGCATGTGTGTGTCTGTGCGTGTGTCTGTGCATGTGTGTGTGTGTGTTGCTTTCTATCTTGTGGTGAAAAGTTTGGAAGCAAATGTAACAAACATTGTTATAAATAAGCTATTTAGAGGCTAGATCGAATATTGTCTTTTGTTCACTTAATACAGTGGTTCTCAACATCCTAATGCAGTGACCCTTTAATAGAGTTCCTCAGGTTGTGTAACCCCCCCCAACTATAAAATCATCCTATTGTTACTTCATAACTGTAATTTTGCTACTGTTATGAATCATAGTGTAAATATCTGGTATGCAGGGTATCTGATATATGACCAGCATAAAAGGGCCAACCTCAAAAGGGTCGAGACCTCTAGGTTGAGACCACTGATTTAATATATAAATGAGCTCAGAGGGCGACAGTGAATGAAACCCAGAATCCAGAATACAACTCAAAAGTCTCAGTGGGGTTCGTACCTCTCCTTAATTCACAGAGGAGAGGATTTAACGGCAGTGGAGAGGCCATGCTGCTGAGGACCCAGCCTGCTGAGGGTCTCCAAAGCCTCACAGACTTTCCCAGAGCGTAGGTCTCCTCACACTGGCTGGCTCTCACACATCAAACTTTAAGAGCTCCAAAGAGAAAGATTATGATTTTGTTTCAATATTATGATTTTTAATTTTCCACTCTTATTAATGTCTTTCCAGCATTAAAGTATACAGCCCCTCGATGCCTGCAGTCTTGGGTTGAACCCCTGGAAGGTGGCAGTCACTGTGTTCCCTCAGCAAAGCTTGTACTCAACTATTTTACTGGAAGCTGAAGAGCTCCATCCCCCCAATACATTCTAACACCCCAAAATCATTTTCAATGAATGAGGTTTCTCTCTCTCTCCCTCCCTTCCCCCCCCTCTCCCTCTTTCTCTTTTTAAGGAGTTATAACGAGAGCAAATTTGCTAGTAATTAGATGAGCCAGTCATGTCTTCCAGCGCTTTCGAAGCTTGGAATTCACCAGAACCCTCATAGCATTAATTAAAAAGAATTTATGTTTTTTTAATAAAATGCTTCATGTTTTAGCTCCTTTATTCCTGCACCAAATGTGATTATGTGGGGGCTGAAGGGAATTCAGGTTAATATGTTGACACACTTAACAATGCATGGTCATGCTGCACAATACGCTTGGCTGGTTTGGTTCAGTGCACCCCCTGACAGGGCCTAATCATCCTGTGCCCTAAAGGCAGAGGGAAAGAGAGGATTTTAATTACTGCTCTGTATGCAAGTTTGCCAGCATTAAATTGAGACATAATTAGGCCTCTGAATTTTAATAATTGTCCTAGCTAATTGGGCAGACAAGTACGTTATGCGGCATGCCGTGATTAGATAATTAGTATTTCCAAATGACAAAATTGGGCTCTTGATTACAAATTCTACATGAAGGGGGAAGGTAGTGAGCAGATCTTTACAAGTCTATTAAGGGAGAATTTAGCGACGGTGGTAATTTAGTGTTCATCAGGAGGCTGAGTCTCACTCTCAGAGCCAGTGTCTGGGACCAGGGCCTCTGGCCCAAGCCGCCTTCCACTGCGGCTGCGCCCCAGAATGCCCTGCTTTTTGTCCTCTGGGATCTCCCCTCTCCCTGGCTAAGCAGCTGATACTGACCCTGGCTAAAGCGCTGTGGGTGCATAGCAGCTGATAACTCGGAAAAAGAAATCCTAGAACTTGGAAAGCAAGTAGAGGAGACATTCCCAGGAAATGTCCCAGACATTTCCACTGAAGCTTTTTCTTGCAAGTAGCTGTTTAATTGTTTATTCATTCATTTTAGGCCCTCACCCCAACACAGAAAAAAAGGCATTCCAGGCTGGCCTGGTCTAGTCTGCCTACTAACTCAGCCTTCTTCCTGCCCAGCCTCCTCTTAGCTTGCTGGGACCGAGTGAGCTCCAGTGCCCAGCTTTCTTTCTTTCTTTACACTTCATCCAGAGTTCACTTTTCTCCTTTTATCGTTATCCCACTAAAATAGTTTGGCAAACAAACAAACAAAAAGCAACCTAAATCAAAAATTTAAAATTGTGCCAGGTAGTACATACCTATAATCTCAACACTGAAAAGGATGAGGCGGGAGGATCACATACGTTGGAGGCCCTTAACTCAAGACAAAAAAAAAGACCTATCAATCACCGTTACCATTTTACATTTCTAGGATATTATATTATTAGGGGGAGGAGCATGAACATTCAAGACTGCCAGGGTTTGGATACCCCAAAAGCATTGTCTCGAAGACTTGCTCCTGAAGTCCTGGCAATAGGTGGCTGCCTTCTGAGGGTGGTGGGGACTGTATCCCTCATGACTGAATGGAGTAAGGATGTCACCAGGCATGCCTTTGAAAAGGACCTCCATCATCTCTTCCTGACCACCAGGCACTGAGCTGCTGTCCTCTGCCGCGCTGGTCCAGCCTGGCTTCTGGCCAAACAGCAGTGGAGCCCACAGAACCCCTCCCAGGCTATGAAGGATAAGAAACATTTTCTCCCTAGTTTCTTTAAGTATGTGTCAAAGCAGCAGAGAGCTGATACAGTCTTC
The DNA here is from genome assembly GCF_947179515.1 of Apodemus sylvaticus. Lineage (NCBI taxonomy): Eukaryota > Metazoa > Chordata > Mammalia > Rodentia > Muridae > Apodemus > Apodemus sylvaticus. The sequence goes on from NC_067482.1 coordinate 3,316,788, forward strand.
TCTTGGTTTGAGGGTATCACTTAAGAGTTACATGACCCTTGATAAATTACTTAGTGTCTGCCTCAGCTTTGTCACTGGCAAGACAAAGAATCTTTTCTGTTAAGACTGTTTATGGGATTAAACAAAATAATTTACAGCACTGTGGCTGGCAGGGACTAAGGTAACAAGTTAATGCATATGAAGTTAGAAACAGTGAACAGCACAGGGGAAAGGTAGTGGGCTGGCTTCTTGCTGTGCTGACCTTCAAAAGAAACAAAAGTCCTCATCACACTGTTTTTTGAGAGAGGGCTTTGGAAACCCCTTTTGTCCTGAGGGCAGTCTAGCAACTCCAGGTACCCTTCGATCCAAATGCCCAGTCAGCTTTCCTTTCTACTCAGTCTTCATCAGCTGCAGTGAAAGTGCCAGACCTTCTGCCTCCCCCCTTACAGTCACTGGCTTACTCTGCACATTACCACATTGTTACCACAGAGGTAGACTTCTGGGTACCTAAATCTTCTCAAACGTTTTAAATCAGTGTGTTGAGAAATGGAACCCAGTATTTGTAAGAAATCTGAGTGTTTCTAGGGCTGTCTTTCAAGCAAAAAGAACATTAGTTGGATGCAAAGCCGGGCCCTTGCAAAAATGATTATAGTTGGTTCCTGGATGAAGGCTGGAAAGTTTGTTAAGGGAAATTCTGAATTTGTGGATCCATATAGTTCTGACAATTCAGAACGAAGATAAAGAAAACAACAATGTCTCCATGGTTTGGTCCAGACTGAACCAGTATCTTATAATTTTTTGTTTGCCATGGTTGTTTATGAGTTTATGAAGTTCTGGTAGGTTCCAATTTAGAATATGCCGCTCCCCATAGTGGGTAATTGACATGCCCCCAGCCCCGCCCCAACAGCACCTCTACAGGTCACCAGCACCTAAATAGTAGAGAAGTGGCAAGACCTTGAGGCCTGAGAAGAAAGGGACACTATGGTTGGAATGAAACCATTCTGTCGTTTGGAAAGATTGGACGCTTGGAAAGATTCTAGGGCAGGGGAGAGAGTGTGAAGAGTACTCCTCATGCCCAGTCTGTGCGCACACAGTAGGGAAACCTCTCCTCTGAGGACTACTGTTCTCCTGCTAGTTCACTGCCCCCACTGCTCCGGGGTGGCGAGTGTTGGAGTGAAGTCGGTGCAGAGCCCTTGCTGCTCTTTCCAGTTGCCAGAGAAAGCATCACTAGGGAGGGAGGGATAACTGTCAGAAGGATTTTTCTCCCCTGCCATACAATGCTGAAGCTTCTCTCCCTCTCTCTCTCTCTCTCTTTTTTTTTTTTTTGAAGAAGTACGTTTATGACTGATCGCTCAACACCTTGTTGGTTCTGATTGCAGAAAACACACCTTATAAATATATGATAACCATCCTGTAATAGAGAGTGTCACAATTTACTTCACAGTGCGTTTCGGGCTGCTAATTGATCGTTTCAGTCCAGGGACGATTTGGAATAAATTATAGCCATCAAAAGGATATCACAGCTCATTTTGGTGGAAGGGTTTCCACGTCGCTTCGCGTTCATCTCCGGAAGAGGGACGATTACACCCGGCGGGCTGGGAGGCGGGGAGGGAAAGGGACCAGCGAGGAGGTGGCCGGTGGGTGGAGCTTAAGCAGTGAGGAGCCGGCCCTGGGGCGGGGCCATCGTGGGGGCGGGCCCGTCACGAGGGCGGGGCCTGGCTGCGGCGGCGCAGGCGCTGCACCTCCGCGGCCGGACAGTAGAGGCCTCCCTTCCGCGGAGGTGGTACAGGCTGCTCGGCTACCGGGCGAGGTCCGCGCGCAGCCCGCCCGACGCGCGGTTCCCCGGCCGCTGTTTCCCGCTGCAGGCGGCGGCGCCGGGCCTCGGAGGTGAGCGTGGCCCCCGGGGCCCTGCTTGGGGCGGGTGCTCGCGCGCGGGGCTCGCCTTCCTCAGCTCCGCGTGCGGTCGGGGGAGCTGGGCGTCGCGGGCGGGAAGGCGGTGCGGGGCGAGCGCAGCCTAGGAGCGCAGCCTAGGGGCACCCGGCGCCTCGGGACTCACCCGGGTCGGCCGGGCCGGAGACACGGCCCCTGAGCCTTGGGTGCTTGGCCCGGGTCACCCCGGGGTATGCGGCCCTTGCCCCGGCCCACTGCGGGGTCGCCACCGGGCCACCCCAGCTCATGTGTGTGTGGGTCTGTGGACCGCAGAGCAGACGGACCCAAAGGTCGACCGGCACATGGGGTTGGGATTGGACAAAGTTGCTGTCCTCCGCGTCTCGCGAGCCTCGACAGTCCCCAGCCCCGCCCAGGGGACACTCTGCCAGAAGGAAAGAGTCCCTTCAGCTCGGTTGGCCCTGTCCCTCTCTTGGCTAGTGGGCCCTCTCCCAGGTGCCCGGTCTTGTTCTGTTTTTTTTTTTTTGTTTGTTTGTTTGTTTGTTTTTTGTTTTGTTTTTTGTTTTGTTTTGTTTTTTTAGTCATCTGTCGCGCTAATACAGTATGTCACTCTAGGACAGGGATGTTTCTGTGGAGACTTTGACAGCAATCATCATACCAAGCCATTATGAAATGTGATATCTGTGCTTTGCGGAAAGACCGATAATACATAAACCAGTTCTTGACACAGTATCTCATAAGGAAACATCTTGAGGCTATCGGGAAAAGGCATTTTAATTCACACACTAAAAAATATTTTGTGCTTGGTTGACATCTTTCAAAATGTTGAATGAAATAGGAACATTTACCATTTTGTACGTATTTATCAATGTCCTCACAACAGCCCCCGTAGGAAGGAGGAGAGTATCCTCTTGTTCTATAGTTCTGATAAAGTAAGGAGCAGGCAGGTGTTATGTGACCTCTCGATACTCCACAGCAAGTTAATGAGATTTCTAGGAGACCAAGTGTTCCCTAAAACTGGAGTAATTGGAAAAGTCAAACTCAGATTTGAATGTTTTGAGTTCGACATGTGGTTGTCAGGGTTGTATTTGCATGGACCAAATCCTGGGGAATGTTAATTGTGGGTTTACTTTTACAGTGAACCCCATGAGCATTGACCACGGTAGAGTTTTCTTTTCCTCCATGTATGCTGTTCTTTGTTATTGATTATTGATCAACACAGATATGGAACTCAACTTTGCCAATGAGCAAGATCACTACAAACATTTAATAATTGTTAAAATGTAACATATTATTTCCCGGTTATAAAGAAACTCTGAGGAGTATTATTATTAAAGAGCTAAAACCTGTGATTTTTAAATGTATACCAATGGCCAAACCATGCTAACCAAGGGAGTAAAATAAACTTTCTGCAGCTTGTGTTCTCTTCACAGCACTCTTCACAGCACCAGAAGTTTTGCTTTCTCAAACTTTGTAAACAAAGTTTAAAAGGCTTACATGACTCAAGAGTTTATAATACCCTTTTAACTATTTTAGAATGCAGATTTCCTAAGTGGCTCTTTTTCTTTATGTGGGGTGCTGGACTGCTCAGTTACACATAACTGGAAGCTCTAACTTTTAGTTGAAATTAAAGCCACTTACCTTTGTTTTTCAGCCCCAACTCAGTATTAAAAATTGCACACAATTAAACCAAGCAAACAAAACACATCTCAAGTAGTCATGCACATATCAGTTTAAGGTTAATTGGTTTAACAGAAATGGGAAACATACTTATATTTATTCCAGTGATTTGTAGGTATAATTTCTCTTGGATAATGCTAGAAATCATTCTAAACAGTAACTTAACCCTTGAATATTAAATCGGAAAGGTGACTTTAATATAAAATTGTGTTAAGTTCAATAGTGAAGGAAGTTAGTAATAATTTTATTCCTAGCCCTAACACTGTGCTGTATGGATGAAATCCTGTAACTGAGATATTACTGTAATTTATGTCTGTCTTTTTAATGACTATCCCAGAGCCTATACACATAATTTGATGTGTTCTTATTCAGCTAGCTCCCTTGGAAGCTTGCCACTCAAACATCTTTTGCAGCTGTCTACTAGGTACTGCATTTTGGTGCCCATAGCCCATCTTGTTTTTTAAAGCTTTGAAAAGTCTTATCTTCCTTTAGTTCCTGAAGGAGAAGTATATGACCAAACCAGAGTAGTATCATTTGAGTTCAAAACAAACTGAAAGACAATTGGATTGCTTTCTTGGGCAGCTTTTAAATTAGTTCTACAGTTAGTTTACCAATATAGTTTAAAGAATGGCATCATCATTGGAATAAGAGTAGTTACCAAGGGACAGTTTGAAGAGAAGTACTCATTTGGAATTATAAGTTGTCTTTAATTGTCAATGAATTATTCATTTAGGAGTCATGTACATGTATAGCAGTACATTGGTATATGCTGTGGAGACAGATTGCTTCAGAAAGCTATATTATGAAGAATTTGCCTGGGCCAGATGTATTATATACACCTTTAACTGGAGGCAGAGGCAGTGGATCTATGTGAGTTTGAGGCTAGTCTGGCCTACATAGTGAGTTCTTGAATAGGTAGTTAGAGCCTATCTAAAAATAAAATAAAATAAAATAAATAGATAAATAAATAAATAAATAAAGTTTTGGTTGGATTTTTATGAGAGTTTGTAATTCTGGCATGATTTTTGAAACCTTAAAATATGTGGTAGGGTTTTTTAAAAGGTTACAATCTCATAGTCAAAATAGGATTGCACAAGCCGGGCGGTCGTGGCGCACACCTGTAATCCCAGCACTCTGGGAGACAGAGGCAGGCAGATTTCTGAGTTCGAGGCCAGCCTGGTCTACAGAGTGAGTTCCAGGACAGCCAGGGCTACACAGAGAAACCCTGTCTCGAAAAAACCAAATCCAAAAAACCAAAAAAAAAAAAAAAGGATTGCACTATAAGATTATACTAAGTTGGTATTCTATATTCCTTGAACTATAAAAGAACAAGACTTAAAGAATCCTTTTGGTGGGAAGTATGGTGGTGGGCCAGCAGGTATGGCACTGGAGCAGTAGCTGATAGCTTATATCTGATCAACAAGTTGGAGGCACACACACACACACACACACACACACACACACACACACACACACACAGGGAGGGCCGTGGAGAAACTGGGCCGGGCTTGGACTTTGAAACCTGAAAGCTGACACCCAGTGACACACCTCCTTCAACAAGGCCACGCCTCCTAATCCTTCCCCAAGAGTTCCATCAACTGTGGACCAAGTATTCAGACATTCTCATTCAGATCACCATACCCAGTGATCAGGAAAGATCAAAGGGACCAGCCAAAGATGAAGGAGTTTTTCTGTTTAAACAATGAATTGCAAATGCAGATGCTTGAGCACCTAGGAAGATGTTAGAGAAAGAAACAGTTTCAAAGGAACAAGTAAATTCCCTCTTTTTTCCCTCAAAACAGATTAGATTTTAAGATTAACCAATTTGAATTAGACAAAAGTAAGGTCCTTATTTTGTAGTTCCATATGAAAATTTGAACTTTTACTCATGTCTGCTATGATAAACTTAGTTGTGGAAATGGACCGCTCCAACCCACATAGCAGGGTTGTGTACCTAAGAGGCCCACGAATGAGGTAAACAGATGCAGTTCCAGATTTCCTTTCTGTGCGAAGACTATGTGCTGTTTGCTCCTTAGGAAAACAAAGCAGCCTTCATTAGCAATGCAGGGAAGCATTAGTACCTCCCAACACTCCATCTGGGAGTTGTGAGAAAACACTTGAAGTGATTTTAGCCTTTCTTTTCAGGAACCCTAACCATTATGTCTGCCTCTTTCCAGATTTAAGTCAACTGTATGCTTTTAAATATTAATGTTCATAGTTTCTGTAGCTTCACAGGTAAGGTAAGTGGTCAGATGGTAATAGAGAAGTTAGTGACTTTAAATTTACAAGATTCACAAGTAAGTCCTAAATATAGAATAGGTGAGCCCTAAGAATTACAAAATACCAGGCGGAAGAAAGTCCTGGTTCAGCAATGGAGACCAGGCTCATCATGTAAACACTTCTAATAGTTGAGACATATTTTGATTTTCCTGAAAGACAAAATATATATAATAGCAATACTCCTTAAGTCTTTTCCTCCTGTGTGCACGCACAGAATTTTGTGTGCTGAAACACAGGCTTTGTAAGTTGAGGTAAGGCTTGTTGACTTCAATCTATCTAGGAATTTGAGACAAACTATATATGATGGTGACAGAGTGGTCTCACTACCGTGGGAGAACAGAGACAGGTGACTAACACAATATAGTCACCGTCCTCCCTTCTCAGATTCATAACTACCTCATCAGATTGAGGGACTGTCAGGTTTTTGTTTGTTTCTGTACATTTCATAAAGGCCTGCACATATAAGGAATAGCTTCCTTAAGATCTCAGGTCCAGACCTGCAGCAGTAGTTCTGAAGAGACACTTGTGAGAAACTGTAGCACATCTCTATGTGATGTGGTACAGGGTGTCTCTATGTGATGATGTGTTACAGGAGAAAGCTGTGCAGGCCTCTATACCTTGTCCTTGTATTGTCAAGGTTTTTTCCCCTCAACAACTCTTCAAAGCCCATGGGCACATCCATGATATGGAGAGGAAGAAGTTGGCCTGAGTTCCACACATCGCCTCACTTGACCTATGAACATGTAATGCCATCTTTGCCACAACAGCCTATTTCTGCTGCAGAGATAAGTGTTTCAGGCCATTTATAAACAGGCAAACAGGATGCTAGCATATACTTGTAACTCCAGCATCTGGAAAGTATAGGTAGAGGATGCCTGCTTTGACTATATAAGCAAGTTAAAGTCAAGCCTAGACTACAGTAGACCTCATCTCAGAAAAACAGAATGAAACAAAACCAACAACACCCCCATAATTTGTGTCTTTTGTTTTAATTCTCTTATCCTCCTCTGGGTACCAAGAAGACCCAAGATACAATGGAAAGAGTTATTTCCTTTTCTCTCTCAAGAAACACTGCAGATTTGGGGAGGATCATGGCTTCCTTCCATAGAGCTTGGTTCCTAGAAAAATAGGGAGCATGTGATGTGCTACAGTGTGTCTCTGTGTTGTGCTACAGTGTGTCTCCATGTGATGTGCCACAGTGTGTCTCTATGTGATGTGCTATAGTGTGTCTCTGTGTGATGTGTCACAGTGTGTCTCTGTGTGATGTGTTACAGTGTGTCTCTATATGATGTGTTACAGTGTGTCTCTATGTGATGTGCTACAGTGTGTCTATGTGATGTGTTACAGTGTGTGTCTATGTGATATGTTATAGTGTGTCTCTATGTGATGTGTTACAGTGTATCTATGTGAAGTGTTACAGTGTGTCTCTATGTGATGTGCTACAGTGTGTCTCTATGTGATGTGTTACAGTGTGTCTCTATGTGATGTGCTACAGTGTGTCTATGTGATGTGTTACAGTTTGTCTCTATGTGATGTGTTACAGTGTGTGTCTAGGTGATGTGCTACAGTGTGTGTCTATGTGATGTTCTACAGTGTGTGTCTATGTGATGTGTTACAGTGTGTCTCTATGTGATGTGTTACAGTATATCTATGTGATGTGCTACAGTGTGTCTCTATGTGATGTGTTACAGTGTGTGTCTATGTGATGTGTTACAGTGTGTGTCTCTGTCCACCCTTCTGTTGAATGTCAGATCTCACCTACTGAGGAATGAAGGCAGCACCGGATCTCAGAGGTCATGATTAGAGCAGTCTGCTGAGTGTCCTGTACACAGTGACATTTCATTAGTTCACACTCTATGAAGAATGATATATTTAATCCAGCACAATGTAGTAGCTTTTGAAGAAGCAATCAGATGGTCTGTATTTGAATATTAGGCTTTCTACTCAGTTGCTGAATGGCTTCAGTGGATTTCTTTCCTCCCCCTCCCTCTCTCCCTCTCCCTCTCTCTCTCCCCCTCTCCCTCTCTTTCTCCCTTCCTCCCTCTCTCTCTCCCTCCCCTCCTTCTCTCTCTCCCTCTCTCCCTCCCTCCCCCTCTCTCCCTCTCTCCCCCTCTCCCTCTCCCTTCCTCTCTCTCTCCCCCTCTCCCTCTCTCCCTCCCCTCCCTCCCCCTCTCTCCCTCCCCTTCCTTCTCCCTCTCTCTTCCCTCCTCTCCCTCTCTCTCCCTCCCCCTCCCTCTCTCCTTCCCTCTCCCTCTCTCCCTCCCTTCCCCTCCCCTTCCCCCCTCTCTCTCACAAAAGTGAAGGGTTGCTGAAAAAGAACTGTGGTAAAGTTTGCAGAGAGGAGAACTGCCTCACAAATAGCAAAGTCTCTACAGGGGCGCATGCCATGGTTGGAGGGATTTATTTAAAGGAAAACTGACAGTAAAGGTAAAACTGTAGTGCCAGGGAGTTCTTGTGAATATTGAAGGGCTCAGCAGTCGACCAAGGAGTACAGTGATAGCCCAAGGCATCAAAACAGATCTGGGACTCTCTAGTTGTGGGACAGGTGAAGTAGAAGGTACTGAAGATAGTGTCTGGAAGGTAGGCACAACAAAATGGAGGTGTGAGGATGTCACAGTGAAAAGTACCGGCTCATCAGCCTCAGTACCCTTGCTCTGTAGAGAGCCTGATTGAAACAGTGTTCTGATTTACTTCAACTCCTATCCTTAAAACGGATGCTATGGTGCCTATCCCATTAGATCAAAGGGATTAAATGGAAGAACACAGTGCCTGGTACCTTCAGTAAATAATTTATGTGATGCTTCCAGGGGCAAGGAGAGCTATTGTCTTAAAAAGCTACAATGCCTCCTGTAGGAAAGTAGGGGAAAGTCAAGCCGAGAGGCCTCTTGCTGCCTAAGGATGGAGAAGGCTTGAAGCCAACTTAAAGTTCCAGAGCTGTTAATAGCCAGTTAGAACTGCCAAGGCTTTCAAGTACAGTGCAAGTTTAGAATAGTTAATCTCGCATTCAGAAGACTATCAGGTAAAGGAAGGAGTTCATTCCCGAATATGTGTGGCCAGGATCCCGACAGGATGGTGTCAGGCCACTGCACCTTAAACTGCCATACTGTTTAGAGGTCAGCAGTGGGTTGTGACAGTTTGTAGAGCTGATTTGTTCTGCTTAGCTTGTAGACTTGTAATGTTTGGTGGTAGTTGTTCAGAATAAAACTAGGATGGCTCTGTAACCGTGGAAAATTGGGCTCACTCAATATCTAGACACTGACAGGCATGAAGTTAAAGAGTCTAAATAAAACCTTTAACTTGCTTCAGCTTATAAAACAGCCACTGCTTCCCTTGTCTGCTGTTTATTCTGAGAGTGTGTATACCTTAGTGTCAAGGAAGACAGGCGACTAGATCAGTGATCGTAGTCTGGAATTTCAGGTTAGCATTTTAATAAAAACTACATTAGGATATATGGGGGAGGACCCAGCCAGGCAACTTTGGTGAATATATTTGGTGTCAACTTAATGTGGATGATAAAATTGCATTTTCTCTCTGGAGTTGAGAAACTATGTAATTTAAAAATACAAACTCAAGAAGTAGGGATTCTAACGCAATTTCTTTATTGTTTCATATTCTCCACTTTTGTTTTATGTTTATACCAGTTTTGTAGTGAGAGAATACAAGGTAGATAATTATATTTCTAAAGAAAATCGCACTGATTATATCGATTTCAATATTTAAAATATTAGGAAATCCTAAGTGTGGTTAACAGGAAAGCGTCTCCTGACCGATTGCTGACTGCTGCCTGACTGTTGATGTCCTCTAATTAATTAGCCGCAAGGGTAACACCATGCTCACAGCTCATGTGGCCTGAGCTTCCAAGGTACCTGCATTGTGCTGTGGAAGATGTGTGTCAAGGGGTTGTATCCAGTAGCTGGCAAATACAGGAAGGAGATAAATGACAAAGGGAAAAAGTAGGCTGTGACATCAGAGGCACATCAAACTGGCTTAGTCCTGTTGTTGCCAAGCAAGGGTAAAGAGGTGGACTTCAGACCCCATCTTCTGAGTTTAGTGAAGTCACCTGCTGGGATGGGGAGGGGAAAACAGAAGGCAGGGTGGTGATGGAGCTGGGCAGAGGCGCACACAAGATACATGTTTCAGCTCCTTTCACTCGTCCAGAAACATAAAGCCATCAGCAGCCTGACCCCAGGGACGCATGGGAGAAAGCCAAAGACTGTTTTATGAGGATATATCGACATCTATGCCACCATAGCAGATCATCCCGGGGAGTCCCTGGGTAACGCCTTGGCAGAGGGTTTGGAGCAGAGACATCGTTGGGGAGAGGGTCTTCAGGGGACTGTGGCATTCATTTGGCTGAAGGGCCTTATCAGAAGCCAGCCTTTTGGAGGAGGCCCCCATGCAGACTGCAGCCTTGTGCCCCTTACAGCCTTCCCCTTCTGCTTCTGAGGGGGACCTTTCTCTTCCTGTCCCCCTTTCAATTAAATGAATTAATTACCAGGCGTTTAACTTTTGCCAGACTCTTTCATTACACCCGGAGTTGTTGCTGAGCGGCAAAGGGAAGTAATAACATTCGCAGTGAGGGGCAAATCCTGTTAATGAACAAATTAAAGTTCAAACAGTGATCCAAGTTCACAACCTCTCTGTGGCTCCTCTCTTTAATAAGAGTTGTACTGTTACGTTCTTGCTCTTTCTCCCTTTATTACTTTTTAAGCTTTTCATCAATACTGCCGGGGCATATTTGAGGCGTCCAACCTTTCAGCCCCGACAATGACTCGAGCAGTTATAATCCTGTCTTAATTTGGCAACTTTTGTAAAACACATAAAGGGCTCAGGGTCACCTTTGGTCACCAAGGCCCTGGGATCCTGTAGCTCTTACCTCCCACCAGGACTGTGGGTTGCGTGGGCCACTCCTCAAGTGTTCCAATCCCCCTGACAGTGAGGCTCAGATGACTTAATCCTCCACCACCACCTGCCTCCCTCTCCTAGGCCAGGCCAGTGTGAGTGAGTGACTGCTACCCTATGGCAGTGCTCCTGATGGTTTCCTCCCAGCCGTGGATATGGATGCGCTGCAGGAGGGGATCTGTGAAGAGGGAGGCCAGCTAAACTACAAGTTAGGAACCTGGGCAGGGGACCAGGGCTGAGGTCGGAGGGCGCCTGACCCATTCCTTACCACGTGCTTCTGGCCACACTAGTGGCCCCTGCATCTTCTTCTGGACCCAGTGTCCTTAGTCCTGGAAGAAAAGGCTGGGAAGGGTCTGGTGTCCGTCTACCTCTTCTCTGCCTCTGTCTCTCTCTCTTTTGTACTGTGGATTGCGTGGGGGTCCTTTCCACCTCAGTGCCTGGCTTCTCACCACATCCCCTGAGTGTGGCTAGATATAATCACCATGACAACTGCAGTCTATGAGCATACACATAATAGAGATGAAATAGACAGAAGATTAGCATGCCACGAGAAGTACAATAAGTTTCTTATTTAGCATTTAGATAACTGTCTTTCCTTCGGAGCAAGCTTCAAAGTTGAAGCCAGTTTAGACCAAGAGGATTAATTCTTTCTCCCGCATGCTTCATTGAATCTCTCATTACCAAACTTTGTCTGTATTGATGTAAGATTTGATTGAAGATTAGAGCATTTAGCAAATCTTGCTTTTCTGCATGTATCAGGGTCTTTCAAGCACAGATCACGGTGCCCAGTGGTCAATACCCTTACTTTTATCCAGTGTCTGCTTCATTTAAACTTAATCAACTCCATCAATGAACTGGAACAGGGAAACGTCCCTGTGGTAAGAATGTTGTGCTTTTGTGGGATAATTCTTTGCTCTTTCCAGATCTGTTGGCGTTAAACCCAAAATTGCACTATGATGAACTTTTTTTTTTTTTAATCAATATGATAATGACAATTGGGCCTGAACACTCTGGTAATTCTTATCATACAGCAGGATCTGGCCCCCGTTACCAAAACAACTTGTGGTTCTGCAGTAGGCTCACTCCTTTTGTGTGGCTTTAATACCTTTTCTTTCCTGACACTGAATATTGCTCAGGCTAGAAAATGATACATCTTTGTAGGGAAGGCTCATATGTCACAGCCAGGAACTGAAGCAGACCTATTGGCTGTGTGAATTATCTGACTTGCCGCAGTGAATTATTTGCACTGTTTCCCTACCTAGTCAACAAGTTCCTAAGGTATAGTAGAGATCAATCAAAACTGACAGCCTTCGTGTGAAGGCTTTACTGTGTAAATCTGCTGCACTCGTCCTGGCCGTGAGGCCCCGGCATCTGTATATCATTTTTATACTACTACCAGTAGAGCAATTTCAAAAGTATTTGCAAGGAAAATGCGTGTCCCCATCTGTTCCTGGAAGCATAAATGTGCCACCTTCAGAGGGTTTTCACTGGTAATCATATCTTTAATGATCAACAGACTAGTGATATATACCTTTCCATAAAATGGGGTTTTCTTCATTTTATTGTGATTGGCTAGAATAAACAGCTTTTCCATATGTTAGGGAGATAAAATATAAGATTAGCAGAAGTCGTTTGTTGGATAGTAAACAAAAGAAACAATTCATTCCAAGTAATCTTTGAAAAGAAGCAACGACAAAATTAAGTTGCAATAACAGCATCTGAGCCCCACATCGGGAAACAGACCCCGGTCCTTCTTGGAAAGGAGCCGTTTAAGGGCAGAAATGCAGACGCTTCTAGGGGGCTCTGGTGGTTTGTTGTGGAGCCAGGGGAGGGAGAGAAGCAGCGAGGAGGGGGAGGTAGAGCTGCAGTAATAGCTGCTTGTTCTCTCTCCTGCAAGGCTCTATTTCTCCCCCTCCATGTCTCCCCCACTCCTTGGAACATCTGCCTCGCCCCCCAGCCCAGCATCCTGGGTAAGTTAGTGTGTGGTGTTAAAGCCGGAGGATGCTACCCTCCTGGTTTTCTCTTCAGGTCTTAGAGAGTAGAGGTTATCAGAGCACTTTAAAATAAGCCCAGATTCCCACAAAGGAAATTTCTCTTCTCCCACAGAAGAGGGAGACCATAAAGGCTTGGGGACCCTGAGGAGATCTCCCAGGAGCAGAAAGCTCTTAGAGACCCATCCCGCCTGTGTAGGTCACAGTCCACAGATGCCTGGCAGAGCTGGCACTCCTGAGCACTGACTTCGCAGCTCAGGGCCAGGGCTCCTTTCCCAATGTGACCCCTTTCAGCTTTGGGGAGCTACTTTGGCCAAATCTGGGACCTTTTCCCTAGTGATATCCTGCTAGAAGTCTCCGGTTCCATTTGTCCCAAGAGTTAGTGATAGGGCAGTAGGATTTCAGCAATACCCTAAGCCAAGGATACCATTCTCTCTGAGAACTCTTCAGGGACACAGGCCGGCCAGCGGCTTCTGCTTGGGCGTCCTTTCTTGGTCTGGATTCTTACAGGCTAGTTTTAGGATGGGGTGGAGGAGCAAAGAATTTCCTAATTTCTTTGTATTTGCTCAATACCCAGTTTTTAAAATTGACTTTCTGTTACTTATCTTTTCTTTCTATCTGTGCCCTCCATTGCACGGAATTCTTTGCTTTCCTCAGAGGGCACTTCCATTGCAGTAGGGGAGGGAGCAGGACTGTGAGTGTGCTCTGTGGGCAGGGCGCAGTTAGAAAGTCCTCTCTAGCTTCTTAGCCCTAACGTCTTCCCATCAGGCTCCAGTAAAGCTTAGGAGCAGCCACAGAGGTAGAAAAGCAGCATATCCCAGGCTGTCACGAGGAAGGTGGAGTGAGCCACAGTGCCGAGGTCCCCTCTTAGAATTTCTCCTGATTTTAGGCTGGATTATATATAATCAGACATAGATTTAGAAATTCAGATTAACAGATAATTTGTAATTTGACTGGCTGGGCCAAGTTTATGCTAGAACCACACTTAAAACCTAGAGAAAAGGCAGTCACACCTGCTGCCACAAGGCCTTGCCATACAGTGCCAGATTTCCACAAAACTTCTTATAACAGAGAAAATTATGCCATGCACTATAGGTGAAATGTACCACGCATTCCTGGAAGAAACTGAATCTCCCAATTTCTGTGTATTTGTTTGATACCCAGTTTTTAAAACTGAATTTCTGTTACTTATTTGCAAAAAAGCAAAAGGCAGTAAAAATATAACAGATTTCTGTGAGAGGTACATTTTGCGTTCTGTTCCTTTCCTTGCCTAGGAAGATGAGGGTGCTGTTTTCAGTTGGAACCACATCACACCTTTGTGCAGTCTCTGACGCAGAAGCTTTGGCGGGCACGTGGGTGCCTACACCAGAGTAAAAGTCGCCGCACAGCTTCTCTCTGAGGCTCCGCTTAGCTGGGGCCAAGAAGCCTTGAACTGTAGCCACTGAAGAAAGGATCCAGGCTATACCCCCCTCCAACACCTACACTAAAGCCCTTTGCAATAATTTCTTTTGCTAGGTCACCACAGACCTGGTCCACATACAGAGATGCAAATCTTAGAAACTATGGACAAAGGCTGAGAAATCTAAAGCCATGCACGTCATGTTCAGTGTGAAAATTACACCATTGTTGTTATGTCTCCCCTCAGCCTCATTGCCTGGAACGTCAGCAGGTCCATGTCTGCCTCCTTGAAAATGTTCTCCCTCACAGATAAACCAAGGAATCCACAGGCCCCTTTCACTTTAGAAGAAAATATTTAACTTAAATTCTCACTCATGTATTTGAAAACATATAGCGTGATCGTGTTAATTTGCAGTGTGACTTAGTGGCTATAATCTGTGTATAGTTACTTTTCTTTTTTAAAGTATCCCTTCAGAGATAGCTGGCAGTATGGCAGTACTGGAAAGAAATTCATTTAAAAAAAAAAAAGCTAAAGAAATAGCTCTTTGGGAAGGAAAATAATTCCAGTGAGAGCTAAAGTGAAATGAACTTTTAAACTCTGGTATAAATTCCCCCTTCCCCCTGCCCCTGTGACAGTCAAAGGTACCACTAAACTACAACAGTATTTAAAGTTATTTTTAGAAAATGGACATTTGGGGGATTGAAAGTTAGGTTTTGGTGGTTATCGCTTTGGCACCTAATGACTTCTACTGAGAATTTCCCATTTGTTCCGGAAGGAAAGCAATTTGTATAAGCTAATAGCTTTAGAGTGTTATTTATAAGCAGAATTTCTGTACACGCCTTGTAAACACTTTTAAGGAATATGTTTAGTTTTAGGTTAGGTTAGCTTAAGCAATATGTAAACGGAAAGGATGGCCAGAGCTGCCACCCTCCCTGGGTATGAAATCTGGATTTCTAGCCTAGACCAGCTCATTTCTTAACAGCCTGGAGACAGTCAACTTGTGAAGCGGGGCTGGAGCAGATGGCATAGGACCAGGTTGCCCTTTACTGGCTTTTGCGTAGAGACTCCAGGGGACTTCTGGGCTCCCCTCACCGACCCGGACACCTCACTGACTCCTTAGAGGTTTCAGAAGATGGTTGCAGTCTGAGAAGCCATCTTTCCACACAGCAATCCAGGTGCCCGTGGAGGTGCGGTTGTGCCCGCCGAGCCGTGTGGGCCTGGCATTGGCCACAGTTCCTGGGGCACGTGACCCGTGAACCAGATCCTCCTGGAACGCCACCCCTTCGCCTCCGCGGCAATTGGTCGGGCGCCAGCTTGGCCCGGGCGTCTTGGGCGTGCTCCTGAGGGCGGAAGGTGACCAGGGCGAAAGGAGGTCCGAGCCTCCAGCCGCTCGTTTCCGCTCTGTGCAACGCCCCCCACCCCCGCCGGGCCCCGGATCCTCCCTCTCCACTTTGTGGACCTGGCCGCCTTTGCCCCGGGCTACTTGGCCTGCAGCGGCTACCCGGCCCGCGCCACTCTGTGTCCTTGCCTCGTCTGGCTCGAAAGCGGGTCTGAGTAATAGTCAACTATTTTTGTCACATTCTTAAGATGCATCA